>NW_028270159.1:11827935-12199601 GCF_037043375.1 Chiloscyllium plagiosum | reverse complement strand
TTTGTTGACAGCAGGCTAAGCACTGATGTCACGGTCCCAACAGGAAGATTTTTCTGTCAAATGAACATTTTAAGAAATTGCAGGCAAATTCCTCAAGATTTTCTATCTCCACTCCATCCAAGCAAGCCCCTTTCCTGATGAAGGGCTTATGCCCAAAACATAATTCTCCTGCTCCTCGGATGCTGTCCGTGCTTTTCCAGCACCAAACTCTTGACTGAGGCTGCCTTTCATGAGTTGCATCGATCAAATCAGCACTCTAACATACCAGAGGAATTGTTTTCCACTAAATGGTTATTGTTGAACACTTACTAGGAAACTCCATTGAAACGGAGGGTGTAAATGAGTTTAAGAAACAATTTGTTGGTGCTCTCCCTGCCACTATTCCTCTCATGACCTCCATGCACTTTTCCCCTTCATCTTATACACAGTTTAAGTTCCTGATGAAGGGCTCCTGCCCGAAACATCGATTTTCCTGCTCCTCGGATGCTGCCTGGCCTGCTGTGCTTTTCCAGCACCACTCTAATCTTGACTCTAATCTGCAATCCTCACTTTCACCTCTTAAACACCATTGACAGCCCAGTCTTTACACTGAGGACATTGCACTTTTGTAATTCCCTCAGAGATTATCCTGGCCATGGCTGGGTGTATATGCAAAATATTTCCCCCGATTTCTCCTCCATGCTGTTACCTACTAAAACATTCAGTAGGTGAGCTGCATCTTTATCAAGTTGGCTCTCTAGAAACTGAAATAAAAACAGAAAATGCTGAAAATTCTCAGCATCTCTTGTGGAGGGAGATAAACAGAGTTAACTTTTCAGGTCAACAATGTGTCACCAGAACTGGAAAAGGCTTGTGGACTGAATGGAGCCATTCCACAAAGATCGTTCCTTTCTGTGGTCAACTTACCAATTTTTAATCACTGTTGAAATAACTGCACAGAGGCCGGTATCCGGGACCAAGGTCCCCCTTTATTTCCGTATGGATAGGCCTTCACACTGATCCGGCTCCCACAGAGCAAGCCCTCAGAATGAATGGAACCTCTGACACTCCTGTTTATATCTGTCAGCCAAGGCTCTCTGATTGATCGATGTTACCAGCCCCAATCAGGGAACTCATATTATGAAGTCTACCTGACTGACCTCATTATAATTACTACAACTCTGTTGGAAGCCTTTCTGCCAGAAGTAAAAGGATATGCCATCATCTCAAGGTACATGGGAAGGTTTTATCCAGTAACCCCCTATTTTTAACTAAAATTCTTCTCATCTTGAAAGTAACTCTGAGAACTACGAGGAAGGCATATTTCATTCTCTTTTTCCCTCCAACGTACCATATTAAGAAGTTACTAAATTAGCTATCACTTTAGGGATTTAAATCTTGTAATAAGAGTAAAGCCCAAACTATTAGTGTAGTGATTGGGATCAAGTTGCCCTCATTAACTACAAGGTTCCTGATTGGCCCAAGTTAACAACCCTAATCAAAATACTTATAGTGAATGAGGTCAGACTGGTCTCAATCACTACAAATAGGTTGGACCCTTTCATGACAATGCGTCTACCCATTGAGCATTGGTAAGTGTATATATGCAACACAATTGGGATCATTGGTAATACCACTCATTCTTCAGCCCTTATTTAGACCGGGGTCAGTTAGCTGGACAGCTGGTTTGCAATGCAGAGCATTGCCAACAGCATGGGTTCAATTCCTGTATTGGCTGAGGTTAACATGAAGGACTATCCTTCTCAACCTCTCACCTGAGGTGTGGTGACCAGCACACCTCAGTTGTATCCCTCTCTGTCTTGAATGAAAGCTATGGTCTCATCAGACATGACCTTTTATTAGGACCTTTGCTGTTAAGAGTTCATCAAGTATGACTCCAATGATAACTTGTAACTCTCATAAAATTAAAGAAGCATTTAAAGCACACTTGGTCCTTGGCGTTTCTCTGTAAAAAGCTGCTTGATAATCAGGGACTTCTGTTGAATTATAAAATATTAGATCTGCTCAGCAGGAGACCAATCATTCTCTTCTCAGCTCTCTCAAAGAGCTGTTCATGCTTCACACTTCATTTAGCTTTTCAAGGTTGGCAAAATTTCTTTCCAATGCATTGACATCATGTTTAACTGTACAACTGTTGGCAATCAGCCTGTTCACCACATGATATATATTTCTTGATTTTGCTGTCTTCAATGGAAGCCAAAAAAACCATAGTACTGTTGCAGATAAATATTACTGTAAGCTCATTGGGACCAATAGAATGGTCTTCTCCGAATAAGTGAGGCTGCTAAATTTCAGTTGCACAATGAAATAATTCTATAATTGAAATGTTGATTGATTATTGAAGGTGCTATTTTTGATCACCATGGGGACAGTAAACAGACCTTAAATAAAACTAATGTCATTCCTACTTCTTACATGCCTGTCAATGTGATTGTCCCAGCTCATGCTCCCTGGTCACTCTCTGATATGTTCCACTTTCAGTAAACTTGAGGTCATAAAATCCCTGCTGCCTATGACCTCATTCACACTCCATCCTCTTTGTCCATCACCTCTGTGCTCTCTGAACTACACAGCCCCCAGTCAGCTAACCAATATCCCTATTTTTAAAATGTCTTATCACTGTTCTCAGATCCCTCTCTATCACTGAGCCCCACAAACCTCTGAGATATCTAATTCAGGCCTCCTGAGCTTCACTAATTTCAATAATTGTCCTATTTGGTGCCTTCAGCTGTCACGCTACTAAACTCTGCAACTTCATAGCTAAAACTTTCTTCTACTCCATCTCTCTTTCCTGCTCTCCATCTCCCTTTCCTCCTCTCCATCTCCCTTTCCTCCTCTCCATCTCCCTTTCCTCCTCTCCATCTCCATTTCCTCTTCTCCATCTCCCTTTCCTCCTCTCAATCTCCATTTCCTCTTCTCCATCTCCATTTTCTCCTCTCCATCTCCATTTCCTTCTCTCCATCTCCATTTCCTCTTCTCCATCTCCCTTTCCTCCTCACCATCTCCATCTCCATTTCCTCCTCTCCATCTCCATTTTCTCCTCTCCATCTCCACTTCCTTCTCTCCATCTCCATTTCCTCCTCACCATCTCCCTTTCCTCCTCACCATCTCCATTTCCTCTTCTCCATCTCCATTTTCTCCTCTCCATCTCCCTTTCCTCCTCTCCATCTCCATTTCCTTCTCTCCGTCTCCATTTCCTCCTTTAGTGTATTCCTTAAATCCTACCTCTTTGACCAAGCTTTTGTGCACCAGTCCTAATATTCCTGTGTGTGCTTGGCAACAAAAAAAGTTTTACCTCTTTTGTCTTGGATTATTTTATTACATTAAAATGCTACATAATTAAAAGGTGTTGTTTGTCATGTATGGCCTATATCAAAAAGATGGCATGAAAATACCTAACAGCGTAATTGAATATATTCCTTTAACATGTTTGTGTTTCTAACCTGAGAAAGATCTTACACATCAATATTTTCCACAGCAGTCTCTTTTTCTGGTCTGGCTCCCTCCCTTTTATTTCAGGTTGCTCTTCTCTCTACAGCGTATAAACTAACCCTGAGCTCAAACACTATTACAATCTCATTCTCTCTTTCTGTATCTGTGTGTGCGTGTGTTCTATAGAGGATGTAGCAAATTTAACGGCAAGTGATGTGATGAATCGTGTAAACCTTGGATATTTGCAAGGTAAACTCTCTCCCTGGTAACGCAGTGACCCTCCAGAGACATTGTATAAGATTGGAGATGCCAACTTTAAAAGCAGTTTAACATGTGGTGCCCACAATTTACCAGGGCAGGTTGATATTCAAAAGATTTCTCACAAACTTGCTCCACCAGTACATTTTAATTGCACACAATTACATCAAACTACTGCTTTGCCCTGCACTGTATTAGAATTCCCACAGAATAAGTTGAGCATTCTGCATCCTCAAAGGTTGGAAAGTAGTTTCAGCCTTAAAATACTTGGATTTGAAGTGAAAATATTATCCCTACTGCTTGGATAGAACCAGCATCATCAAAACAGAGATTTCAATGTTCAAATGCATGGAAAATGCATGTTGTGCTTCAGAATCGATCTATGAATCACTACCAAATCTATAGTTAGGGTCAGGATTCAACATGCATTATACATGAGGTGAGAAGATCATAGGAGCTGAAGTAGTCATTCAGCCCTTCAAGTTTACCCGAGCATTCAGTGAAATCAGAGCTGATCCAATCATTCTCAACTACACTTCCCTGGCTTTACTCCAACACCCTTGATTCCATTACGGATTAGAAATCTGTCCAGCTCAATCTTCCACATACTTAACCACCCAACCTCAAATGCCATTACACTGGTGGCACTGGCTATTAAAAAATTCTGGTATTTGACTGCCATTTATTCATAGTAGGCAGCAGATCTGCTCTGCCGGGACAACATGTTGAAACTTTATCCCATCATGTCCTAAATATCCATATTTTTGTTTGCAAAACAAGATTTGTTCAGCCAACAATCTTATCTGCTGAAGTAAACACACACGCATGCTCCCAACTGTAGGTGAGCCCAGCTGTAAATATACACATCTACACTGCACCCACGTTCTGAAACACAACACAATATTGTGTGTTATTTCAATTAGATTCAAGCGATTAGTGAATGAACATGGCAGTGTGAATTCAGCTTCTTCAATTTGTGTACAAATGAGGACTCTCCCTCCTCACTCTCTTCCTGCCTGCCTGCCTGCCCAGTGAAAATACAGTTTATAGGGTATCTGTTATGAACGTTGGCATCTCTTTGATACAGTGTGCTTTCTTTGTTGCTTGAAGAGCCCAAATCAAGTTTCATGGAAGCTTCACCCAACTACACAATCCAGCATAGTATTCACATTTGTGTTTATATCTACCTACCACACATCCCAAGCAACTATAATAGCCAGAAAGAAACAAAGAGCCGTCTGCAAGATAGTTAACATCAATCTTTTAAAAATAGCAATTAAATTTGACCCCCATTTTTTTCCTCAAGATAACTCTTTACTATTTGTTGCCTTATGAGGAGCTAGATGATTTTTCTTCACTCAGAAATTACCATAATGATTCCCTGTGCCAGAATTGGCTAAATGAAGCCAGCTATTAGTAAGGCAAGGATTTAAAGTGTGGTTAATAATTGCGGTTCTGAGTGTGGTTCAGCCATCATAAAATGGAGGAGAAAGATCATCTGCATCTGAAGAAACTGTCACACTATTGAGTTTGGGCTCTATGTAGAAACATAGAAGAAAGGACCAGGATGAGGCCATGTGGCCAACGGGCCTGCTCTGCCATTCAACGCGATCATGGCTGATCATACAATCCAATAGCCTAATCCTGCTTTCTCCCCATAACCTTTGATTTTATTCGTCCCAAGTCTAGCCAATTCTCAAATACATTCAATGTTTTGGCATCAGCTACTTCCTGTGGTAATGAATTCCACAGGCCTACCACCTCGATTCCTTTCTCATAGCCAAACAGTTTTATTGAGTAACATCTAACTGTAGCCACAGCTGGCCAAGTGTGAAGCTCCTATTTCATTTTCCTCAATTTTCCCAGCCTCTGAGCGATGTGGGCAATTGTCAAAAGAGCTGGGAAACTAAGACGAGAATGAAAACAATGAGATTCTTAAAGTCGAGAAAAGAAAATCTAATTTTCCATTCAAGGTTTGACCAGCTAGATGAGAAATGTGCTAATGAGTGGTGCATATATTAACAGCTCATTGATACGTAGCCTCCACCTCATTCAGATGCAGCTTGCTATTTTGCCAGGTTGTGGAGAGAAACTAGAATCAATCATAGGATCCCTGCAGCTTGGATAGAGGCCATTCAGTCCATCGAGTCTGCACAGACCCTCCAACAAGCATCCCACCTAGACCCACCCTCCTAATCCCCGTAACCTTGCATTTACCATGGCCAATAGAAACGAGATGACATCAATGCCCAATATGAATATCGGAGTGGGTACTTGGTGCCTGTCAATTGCCAACGTCTTCTCTGGGCCTCCACCTTGACCAGTGGTCCCCAACATCTCAGGGTACACTCCGTGGGCAGCAACTGTCCATTCATAGAAACCAGCAAAACACCAGCTTCACCACATCATTGTGACACATCTCAGATTCACTTATAATGCAGTTCAGCACTTTTACGCTGTGGATTGGAACTCACTGGCAACTTGACCGACTGAGTCAAGAGGAAGTGTAGAAGGCAGGATGAGTTGGGGAAAGACGTGGATGAGAGCCGTTGATGAAAGATGCTACAAGCACCATTGAGAGTGGCAGACCCATGAGCATTGGTGGGAGGTGGGTGCAGGAGCAGCGATAGAGTGAGTGTGAGGTAACAAAGGGAAGAGGATGGCACCCAACTCAGAAGATCATTAATCTTCTTACAACATTGCTGCACATCCCTCAGGGCCAAGGACATTGCAAAGGCCCAAGTGGCCACTTCTGACCCAGTCCAGTAATATTTCATAATGCACAACTGATGAGTTAAGTGCCACAACATCCTGGCACCTTCAAAAATCTTTAGATTCTGTGCCTTATGTTGTTTCTCTTAAACGTGCTCATTATGCTTTTGATGCTTTACTTTTAAAAGAAACAATTTCAAAGGCTTTCATTGCAAAGGAATTAGAATGGGGGTGTAAAGGTGTAGTGCACCAGTTGTACAGAGCCTGGTGAGACCACACTCGAGTACTGTGTACAGTTTAATAGCCACATCATAGCAAGGAAGATCATGGGGCATACCCCAGAGGTTCACCGAACAGTCCCTGGGAAGGCAGTTTTGAAAAATGAGAGGTGATCCCAGTGAAACTCATAAATGTCAGTGTAGTTGTGGTTCCTTCGGCTGGTGAATCCAGAACTAGGAGACAGTCTCAGAAGATCTCAGAACGAGTCTCAGAGTAAAGGGTTGACCGTTTAGGATTAAGATGAGGAGTAATGTCTTCACTCAGAGGGTGGTGAATCTTAGGAGTTCTCTACCCCAAAAGGCTGTGCAATTTCAATCATTGAACACACTCGATACTGAAATTGATAGGTTTCTGGATGTTAACGACATGAAGGAATTTACAGGGTGATTGGGGGTCAGTTAGCACACAGATGTACTACAATGCACAGTGATAGTAACAGTGTTGGTTAAATTCCCGCACTGGCTGAGGCTGCTATGAAGGACTCTCCTTCTCAATCCCCCCCCCTCACCTGAGGCTTGTTGACCCTCAGGTTAAAATACCACCAGTCGTTCCCCAGCCTCATCCCTGTCCCTCTCCCTAGCCCTCTCCCTAACAAGAGAGCACCCTATAGTCTGGTAAAACAATGGGGTTATGGGGGGGAAATGGCAGAGAGATGGATCATCTTTTGGAACAGCAGCACAGACTGAAATGACCCACTCCTGCTCCTATTTCCTAGTTTCCTAACAGAGTTTATAAATACTGGACTAGATTTACTAATTATAGATGAATATATCCTGTTTGATTATGAAAAGGAATATCAGTAGTAAATGATTGTCCAAACTCAATCATCAATCTTTTTCTTCAACAATTGTAGATGAACTCTTTCTCCTGATTTAGTTGACACCTGAAATCAGAAAAAAACAAAGTTTTGACAAGCTTTTTGAAAGCTTGCACAATATCTCGGATCTTGACTAATATTAGAGCTATACTTGGTTAAGATGAACTAACAATGGATTAAGAATGAATTCCTAATTTGCAGTCCTTGTGGTTTAGCCCTTAATGTGATGGTCATATTCCAAAGGTATCAGTTCTCAACCATTCTTAGAAAAAATAAAGCAACGAACTGTGGATGCTGGAAATCTGAAACAAAAACTGAAATTGCTAGAGAAACCCAGCAGATCTGGCAGCATGTACAGAGAGAAAGCCGGGTTAATGTTTCGAGTCCGATGAACCTGAGTTCTGAAGAAAGGTCACTCGACCTGAAATGTTAATACTGTTTCTCTCTCCAGATGCTGCCAGACCTGCTGAGTTTCTCCAGCAATTTCTGTTTTTGATTCTTAGCAAAAGGTCTGATCTGGTGTGCATTGTTTAACAGTGGAGACAAATACAATAGCAAGTTTCAAAAGTAATGATTTGAAAAGGTAGATTTGCAGGACTGTGGGGGGATAAAGCAAGGGATGGGATTCCTTCTGTGCTTTATGGTTAATCATGGATCAGAAGAGGCAAGGCTACTAAAATCTCTATTGCTAGCCTGAGACTGTACAATGTTCCTATCCAAAGTTATTCCCTCAGTCATAGTAAAGTAAAATATGGCAATAAAAGCTTGGGTGGGAGAAATGAGTTAAATAGCACAATAAATAAGGGTCACCAATTTAGATTTTGTTCCTTTTGTATTTAGAGCAGCAGATTTATAAATAATTCTGTGTGTATCAACATTAGATGTGCAAGTTATTATTGTCAATCTTAATTGATGATCACTTGCATCAGGCACCAGTCTGAGACATTGTAAGGAAGGTCCATTTATTTTCATAACTTTGTTAAGGTGCAGAAAGAGAGGGATTTATACCTTATAATAGTTTATAAAATCATGAGGGGCACAGATAAGGTGAATGGCAAAAGTCTTTGAGAGAATTCAAAACAAGGGGGCATATTTTTAAGGTGAGAGGAGAAAGATTTAAAAATGGACATGAGAGGCAACTTATTTGCACAGAGTGGTTAGTGCATGGAATGAACTGCCAGAGGAAGTGGTGGATATGGGTACAGTTAAAACATTTAAAAGACACTTTGATAAGTACATGTATGAAGTCATACATCATGGAAACAGTCCCTTCAGTCTAACCAGTCCATGTCGAACATAATCCCAAACTTAATCACACCTTCCTCCTCTTTGGGCAGTACTGTAGCTCAGTGGTTAGCACTACTGCCTCACAGCGACAGGGACCCGGGTTCAATCCCAGCCTCGGGTGACTGTCTGTGTGGAGTTTGCACGTTCTCCCTGTGTCTGCATGGGTTTCCTCCCACAATCCAAAAGATGTGCAAGTTAGGGTGAATTGGCCATGCTAAATTGCCCTTAGTGTTAGGTGCATTAGTCAGAGGAAAATGGGTCTGGGTGGGTTATTCTTTAGAGGGTCGGTGTGGACTTGTTGGGCCGAAGGGCCTGTTTCCGCACTGTAGGAAATCTATTCTTGGCCCATATCCCCCTTAACCTTTCCTTTTCAATACTTATCCAAAAGCCTTTTAAACATTATAACTATGCCCACATCCATCACTTCCTCAGGAGGCTCATTGGACACGTGAACCACCCTGTGTGCAAAAATATTTGTCGCCATGTCTTTTTTTTTCATCTTTCTCCTCTCACCTTAAATATGTGCCTCCTAGTCTTGAAATCCCCTATCCTAGGGAAAAGACACCGACCACTAGCCATATCTATGCTTCTCATGATTTTGTAAATACCTATAAAGTCACTTTCCTCAATTTCCTATACTCCAGTGAAAAAGGTCCCAGCCTATCCAGTCCTCCTTTATAACTCGACCCTTCTATACCCAGCAACATCCTGGTAAATCTCTTCTGAACACTTTCCAGCTTAATAATATCCTCCCTATAACAGGGTGACCAAAACTGGACACAGCTCTCCAGAAGAGGCCTCACCAATGTCCTGTACAATCTCAACATAACTTCTCAGCTCATCTACTCAAAGAACTGAGCAAAAAAGGCAAACATGCTAGATGCTTTTTTTAAGCACCCTGTTCGTATTGATGTGATGCAAACGTCAAAGAATTATGTAACCTAACTCCTCGGTCCCTCTGTTCTACAACACTTGGAGGATATGGGCCAAACGCAGGCAGGTTGGACTAGGTTAGTTTGGGAATATGGTTGGTGTGGAAGTTAGATTGAAGGGTCCATTTCTATGCTGTACGACTCTATATACATTAAGTAGTCACACAATAGGACCAAAGTTTTACATGTTTGCAAGAAGCCCACAATCTAAGTGACCCATTCCTGAGAATTGACAATTATCTATGTCTGAAATGCAATGGTAATCACTATCCCAGCAAGTGCAAAGTATGTATGTTGGAAGTCTGACAGAAGGACAGAGAAAATCCTGGAAATGTTCAGCAAGTCTGGCAGCATGCTCAGAGAGACCTCAGCTCAACATGCAATCTTAACTCTGTCATATATACATATACACTGGCCCTCATCTCACAAGGGAGAGTCTCACTTTGTGGCAAGAGCCACAGTGTTTAAACAGCCCAAAGAAGCAATTGGATTTGAGCCCAGTTCTAACCCTAACTGATAAACATTTTCCTTTATGGATGATTTTTAAACAATTCAAAACCTTGTCCTAAACATTCTTTCCACAAGTTAAATTGAAGGTACTTGAATGCATTTCCTTTCTTGCTATAGTTGCTTGTTCTTGGAGTTTCATTGTCTCCAAATTAACCAAATGTTTTGCACAAAGTGCTGGGCCAGGGTAGGTCCATTTGGTAGGTCCAGTGTTGAGGAAATTTTCTATTGAGGATACCTCTTACATACAGGAACACAATCATCAGCTGCTTATAAACAATTGCTATGAAAATTATCAAGAGGTAAATTTCTTTTAAAGAAGAGCAATGAGGAATACTTGGGATGAATGGTAGAGTTGGAATTTCAAATAATTCTGATTTGAATTTAAATTTTGTCTTCTTGAAAATAATTTGGACTGATCTGCTTGCCCTCAAGGCTGCATACTGGGACCAGTGATGGTGTTGCCATTCACCGCATGTTGCCAGGGGTTTGGGTTTCTTCCATGGAGCAGGGTTACCTTCACGAAGCCAGTGGGCCTCATTCACATTTCAGTATGCCACTGGTACATTTTGTGTGTGTGTGTGTGTCTCTCTCTTTCTCTCTTTTTGTTTCTCTCTCTGTGCTGGTGGACACAGCAGGATGCTCAGCAAGTGGCACTTCCATTTCTCTTGTTTGGACAATTGTGGCGATTTGGCAAGCTGTTATCAGTCCGATTTTGAAGCTGATCGGTGTTCTGGGAGAACCAGCAGTAAAATCTGCCCAGTAGATGTTTATAGTGAATGGGAATGATTTGCACACTTGTCCCCAGTTCATTGACTTCAAAAATTGAAAATCCAGGGAGTATTTTTCTTAAACTGGTGGCCAAGACAATGTCTATTGTCCAAAGCCAAAATGTATTTCACCCACCCTGGTCCTCCATTGAGTACAGGGATCTCAATGGCCACATGCCAAGTTCTTGTTGCTACCAGCACAGTCAACCTGGCAGGTGGAGGCTACTCTCAAGGAAAGATGGTGAGTTTCGTTACCAACCCCACTCCTGCTAAAACAGCACCTTCTAGTGGTTGGATGAAGAAGTAGGTCACCACCTTGTCATCTGAAAAGTTCAGGAATTGGACCCATTTCTGGAGGAATAAAGAGTGGAAGTTGAAATGATATGCTTACCAGAAACTTTTAACATAAATGGAAGTGATTTGTCTTTTTATTTACTTAACCAATTGCCAAGCACATGTACAAAGCTAAATGTTCACATTTCAACGCTAAAGTTCTTCTGATCCAAACTTCTCACCAGATTTCAGCTTGAGGACCAGGCAGGAGATCCTACTTTGCACTAATGGCAACTTTTTCACAATTGGCAAGAGGAACTGCAGCCCAGAATATCATCTGCTCCAATTCAATGTTGAGTGCAGAGCAGATTGCATGCACATTGTGTCTGATTTGTCACACCACATTTTCTAACATTAGCTAGTGAGAGCAGTCGACAAGAGAGATTTGATGGTGTAGTAACAATGGTATTGGGCTTTTAATCTCAGACCACAAGCTCTTGTCTTGGGAATAAGGTTTTGAATCCTGCTGTGGTAAATGACAATATTTGAATTCAATGACAAACAAATTTGGAATTAAAAGCTGACCTAATGGTAACCATGTAACCATTAGTCAATTGTTGTAAAATTCCATCAGGCTCACTTGTGTCCTTTAGGGAAGCAAATCTGCCATCCTTATCAGGCCTGCTCTACATGTGACTCCAGACCCACAGCAATGTGGTTGTTTCTTAACTGCCCTCTGAATTGGTTTAGAAATGCAATCAATTCATTGGCATCTTAAGATGGGTGACAAATACCAGCTTTCTTGGCAAGGCCACAACATAAGCAAGTGTTAAAAAGAATTAAATTAAGAATAAATTTGGAAGCTTGGAAACTTCAATGTAAATCAACCTGTAAATTTCCATCAGTTAAAGTGAATCAAGGAGTAAATCTTATTAACTTTTTATTCTTTCATGAGATGGGGACATGAGACCAGTCAACAGCTGCTCATCCCTAATTGCCCTGGAACTGCATGGCTTACTTGATGATTTCAGATGGTGGTTAAGAGACATCCACATTGCTTTGGTCTGGAGTCACATGTAGGCCAGATTGAGGAAGGACAGCAGATTTCATTCAGTTGCAAACCAGCTGGGTCTTTACACAAATCAAAAAGACTAACTTTCAGTTCCAGTTTTTATTATTGAAATTAAAACTCTGCCGAGCATTAGCCAGGTCAATAACTCAGAGTTACACCACCATTTCCCCTTCTTTCTTCATTCAAAGCACTTTCCAGCCAATGCTTTGCCTTGCCAAGGTAGTTTGTGTTAGACTGAGGTGATGCACAGGAAGTCCTCAGACAGCGAGCGAACATTAAGAATTTCCAGTGCAAGTATGCAACAAGAACCAGAAGAGACTACTGAAATGTACAGACAGGTCTCAAATTGAGCCCTCAATGAATTAATTCCATGGGATAATTAATCACAGAATCCCTACAGTGCGGACATAGGCCATTTGGCCCATTGAGTCCACACTGATCAATCGAAGGGACTTCCAACAAAACCTGCATACCACCCACCCCGCCCGCCATTCCTGTAACTCTGCATTTCCCATGTCTAATTCCCCTAGCCTACATATTCCTGGATACTATGGGCAATTTAGCATGGCCAATCCACCTAACATGCACATCTGTGGACTGTGGAAGGAAACTGGATACATGGTGCAAACTCCACACAGATAGTCACCTGAGGCTGGAACCGAACCTGGGTCCCTGGTGCTGTGAGGCAGCAGTGCTAACTACTGAGCCACCGTGCCACCCAAATTAAGGGGAAGAAAATCCAGTTAAAATTAATAAATGCAAGACAATTTTTCTGTATATTATGACTGTGATCTTCAAAAACATGTTCAGCTACTGCTGAAATGATCCAATCAATTAACAATACTCCTTTCTCTTCCCTAACCTCCCTGGAGGAAACTTTACAAATTGAGGTGAATTACTCGCGAATAGAAACCTTTTGATTTTGGAAATGTAAACCTTGGATAATTTGTTTTTGATGAGCTATCGCTTTACAAGCATGACAGTAGGGAACAGCACAAACATTGCTTCATGTTTAAACTTATTTATTCATGTTTTTAGGCTTAACTTTTAAATAGAAATGAGAAAGGAGAATAACAAAGGGCACTACTCATCAACAATTGAAGCAAATGATTTCCAGGAGGAAATACTAGTCCGAGGGAAATTCTGATTGACACCTTTTTCTCAAAACTGTCAAAGTTCTGCAGGTTCATATCACCCTATAAATGTATTTGTGTTGTCAGGCTGCTGCTTATGTCTTTTGTCAGATAGCACTCTTCCGTTGAAGGTAAAGATAACAAGCTTGTTGCATGATTTGGTCCTGAAGACAATACAGAGCCCACTGCTTAGAGTGAATTGTATCTCCATCACACTTCACAGAGTAAAAACAGTATACCAAGAGAACAGGGATAGGCACTGTGCCACCTGAAGTGTCACACTCCCAGCATTTAATGCGATAAATCATCAGGATTTCTGCCCTGAACTATTGAATACATTGCAGAAAAAAATACATTTTGTTAAAGATTTTCATCTTGCACCCATCAGGATATTTTGCAAGAATACCAATTCAAAGGGCAATTCGGCCTGCATGAGAGGACACTGCTGATTGGTTGGACCGTGGTAGAGGTGGTGCCCTGGAGAATGTACACGTTAATGCTGATTGACAGTTTAACTGCCAGGCACAGTTTCATTTTAGATCAAGCTGACTCTGATTCATCAAGGTATTGTCCTCTGAAATGAACCATTGAACGTCTGTTACCTATTATGTTGAGTTGAAACAGGGGTAGTGCTTCTTGATGTCCTTTTTGTCTGCCAAGAACAGGGCCCTTTGTGTAAATATTTAGCTTCTAATGCACTTAAGTGCACCATACTGTGCGCCCAACACTCGATCCTAAATTGGTTGCCAGCATAATTCATCACACTCAGGATTGTTCAGCAAATGTTGCCCCATCGCAGAATCACATGGAATGTTATGCTATGAATTTCGTCAGCATAGACTGGTTTGGTACCTTGTCAGCTGTGAACAGCCAAAGGTGAATGCTGTTTGAAATGATATCTGCAAGTCTTTGGATACACAGCCTATGTACCTGACATCACACTGGCACTGAAATTCATATATCACATTATACCTTTGCATGATAGGTGTTTTTTCTTTAGTTTGACAGCAGTATTCTATTGCTGGTAAACATCACTCCTGCTGCCACTGCTTAAAAGCAGAAATAAATAGTTAGTTAGCTTCACCTACTGGTGAATGTTTTGAGGCGCCCCATTCTTCCAGGTCATTGAGTTACAACTGGGCATGTTTCAGGACCAAGCGTGACCACCTTAGGGTTTTTCTTGAGTTTGTATGAAATGATCGGATCGGGGTAGCCACTATTATGCAAGCGTACTATCATTACTATTTGCAACTTGTAAAGTAGGTAACTGCCATTTGCTGATTTATTTCTCTGACCAATCAGTCAGCCTGCCTGGTTTAAAATTTAAACAAAGCCTCAATTAACTGTCAATCAGCATTCTTGGATGCATTGCACTCCAACAAATCATCATTCTCCTCTCTCTCAGTTCAAATATTGGTTTTCTCTTTGAATTGGTATTCTAGTGTAATATCCTGATGAGTGTAAGGCAAAAATCTTCAAAAAAATATCATTTTTCAGAAATATTAAAGTTCAGTATTACCAAATGACTCAAATAAATATTAAATCTATAACATATTAGAATATAAACTTTCAATGTACACATCCTGATACAAATCCAAGTGTCAGCAACTCAGTTTGTGACATTTGTTGCAATTCTGATGGAACAACTACAGAAAAATTACAGATTATGCTCCACACAGATTACACTCAGTGTAGTCTGACTAGTGACACAGGCTGCGCCAACTGCGAGATATTTGATGGTTCAAACACTTGGGGTACGTGCATGTAAACTTATCCTTCTGTCACGCTGCAATCCAATTTATTGGTCCACATTCAGTTTTTTTGCAAAATAAACTAATCGATGCATTGTTTGTGCTTGTATACATCAGAGAAATGGCAAGTCCCTTCTGGGATACTCTACTTTAGTTCCACCAGTTACACTAGTGTTTCAGAGGAGAAATGAAGAGCTGAAACACAACGTCCACCCTCCATACAGAACACTGAAAACTCATACACCCTTATTGCTTCTTATCTGTCTGCATGAATGACCATCATGAACTGTGAGGGTCAGTCTAAGAAAGGTTAATGTCATCATGTTCACACCATACTATTGCACAATCTAAAACTTTGGGCTGTTCCTCAAAGTGGTCTCATTGTGTGATAACTTAGTTTTATAACACACCTGTAACTCTCAAATCTCTTCAATTTTGATTCTGAAAGAACATTAATGATCCTGAATCAGTGCCATAAATAGGATAGACAAATCCCTGAGATCTTTAATTATTAAGTAAAGTGTGTCACAAGCAATTTATGATGCTCCTGAACCCATTATTAATGGGATGTAAAATAGCACGAGGTGTGTTATAAAATATCCTTATTGGACACAGTTGTATTAATGTTGATTATTTTAATGTACATTCAATAATATGCTTTGTACTAGCATGTACTGCAGTTGAACTCTTACACATGTATAACTACTATCCCATTAAGTTTCTCAGGATTCATAAAACGCTGGCTGATTTGGATACCATAATTTCAGAGCTGTTTTTGCTGCACATGCAGATCATTCGGATGGGATCAGTGAACCAAAATGTAAACATACAGCATGTGACTGTTGCTAAGTTAAATAAAGCAATCTTGAGCCAGTGCTCAAAGCATTATTCTGGGACTAGAACCTGTGTCCAATGGTGGTGACTGGGACAGATAGGTCAATGATATTTGATCAGGAGTCATTTTCTAATGCACAAAGTTGTACACTGAAGGGCTTTCACCAATTTCTGTAGGTTTTTGTCTCTGTGAGGTTTTCTGTGCCTTTCTGTACTGAATAAATTGCATCTTCATCCATTGATGAGGAAGCCTTTTGAAAAATAGTTTAGACTGGAGGGTTGTGAACCCAGGGTTAGAACTAATCCGGGTGCAAACAGATTCCCTGCAGTTCACTGAATTTGCAAATGAGATGCTCTATATATGCTACAATAATAAAATTCAGTGTTCTGTGCATCATATAAAAACATTTAAATTTGGAATGCATTATGACTCATTATTCCACTAGACCAATCCTTCTGACCACTTCAAAATTTCTGAAGAAGAGAGGTTACCTGGTTTGCCCCTGTCTAAGATATGTCTGTCTATAGCTGACAAAAGCCTTAGAAAATTTAGTGGGTTTATTCATAGCATCTGACAGCAGCATTTTGTTTTGATTTGTTTTCTCATTTTACATTTTTTTTAAGAAGTATGCAATTTTTTCACTTGAAGGCCAATTTGTCAGTGGAGGGTGATAGAATAGAAGGGAAATTTTGCAGTTCTCCCTACCCCCTATATCAAAGCAACTTCAAACGGGCTGCCATAGTCTTCGAACAATGTGAGACGTGACTGATTCATCACTCCCAATGACTCCTTGGGGAAATAATGGACCATGGATCAGTCACAGGTCTAGAACAGATTCTTAAGACATTCCGTACCTAATCTGAATTTTTGTAAGCGACAATGGGTTTTTTTTCTAACTGCAAATTTTTTTTTATCTGATTCTAATTTCCCTTTTCTTCAGATGAAATGAGCGACCATCAGAACACATTATCCTACATTCTGATTAACCCTCCACCTGACACTCGCCTGGAACTGAACGATATAGTGTACGTACCTGATCACTGACTAATTTAGCATAATTAGAGATCTATTAAAATGAAAAATGTTCTTCTGCAGTTTTTTTCCTGAGATAACACAGGAGTGCTTAGTCCCTGATTGCTTTAAATATTTCTCAACAATTTTGCTCAAGTCTTAGCTAATTTGTTTTTTAACCCTTGCAGAGCCCCTTCAATTAAAATACCCAGTCCCCATTAAAGTTACCCCAATCCCAATTTGTGTCTTGGATAAGATTCCTCAAATATGAAAACAGACCCTTTGGCCCAACAAGTCCACGCCGACCCTCCGAAGAGCAACCTACCCAGACCCATCTCCCTACATTTACCCCTAACCAACACTATGGGCAATTTAGCACAGCCAATTCACCTGACCTGCAATCTTTTGGACTGTGCCAGGAAACCGGAACACCCGGAGGAAACCCACGCAGACACGGGAAGAATGTGCAAACTTCACACAGTCACCCAAGGCCAGGTTCAAACCCAGGTCCTTGGCACTGTGAGGCAGCAGTGCTAACCACTGAGCACCGTGTCTTACATTCCACTGGGTGTTAATGCCATTTCATAGAAATGTAAAGCTAAGAACTTGCATTGATATAGCATCTTTCACATGCTTGGAATCTCTTAAAGAGATTTATAGCCCAACAAAAGTAGTTTTGAAGCACACTTGTTGGTCTAATATAGGCAAACATGGCAGCTAATTTGTGAATAGCAACATTCCACAAATAGCAGTGATTTGTTTATGACCAGATAATCTGAGTGACGCTGAATGAAGAACATATATTAGTCAGGGCAGGTTCCTCCTTAAACAGTGCCTTTTCTGTAAACTTAAGTGCCTACTTGAAGGTAAAGCAGCAACTTGGAATGTCATATGAAAGATAGCACCCTCTAAGCACCTTATTTTCAAGAGGTCATTCACCGGAGTGGGTCTTGAATGAAGAGGAGAAATTGTTGTCACTGAGCCAGCTGAATAAACCAGCTGCCTCTTCTAATCACACTTACAAGTCTTTCAGGTCCCAGCCCTTCAGATCCAGATTCCTCTCAAATAAGTTGAGAGTTTCCACCTCAACCACCAAACTGGGCAGTGAATTCCAGATGACCACTACCTTCCGGATGAAAATGTTTTCCCTTCTGCCAATCACATTAAATCTGTACCCCATTGTGAATTGATCCCTCTGCTAAGGGAGGGGGAGTTTCCCTGTACCCTCCAACCATACCCCTTCCCATTATTGTGTAAACCCCAACTAAGTCACCCTTCGGTCTCCTGTGTTGAGGAAAACCACCCTTGTTCAATGTTTCCTCAAATCCGGAATTTCCAAATCCTGGCAACATTCTTGTAAAGCTCTTCGGTACTTTTGGAGTATTGTATACAGTTCTGGTCACCCTGCTATTGAAAGGATACTATTAAGTTGGAGAGGGTTCAGAAGAGATTTATAAAAATGTTGCCAGGATTGGAGAGCTTGAGTTGTAGGAGAGGCTGGAAAGGCTGGGACTATTTTCACTGGAACATCGGAGGTTGAAGGGTTAGCTGACAGAGGTTTATAAGAATCACGAGTGGCCTAGATAAACTGAACAGCAAAGGCCTTTTTCCATGGGGTAGTAGAGTTCAAAACTATAGGGCATAATTTTAAAGTGAGAGAAGAAAGATTTAAAAGGGAGCTGAGGGGCAACTTTTTCACAAAAAGGGTTCATGTGTGGTATGACCTGCCAGACGAAGTGGTAGATGCAGGTACAGCTACAACATTTAAAAGAAATTTGGATGGGTACATGAATAGGAAAGGTTTGGAAGGATATGGGCCAAATGCAGGGAAGTGGAACTAGTTTGGTTTGGGAACTTGGTTGACATAGACAAGTTGAACCAACTGGTCTGTTTCCATGCTGTATGACTATGACAGCAATTTTATTCTTCCTGCAATGTGACTAGAATTACGTAAAAACTCCAGTGTCTTATATCGGGCCCAGCATTACATTCCTGCTCTTGTGTTCAGTACCTCACCCAATGTTATCCATCTGCCCTGCTACCTTTAGTGACCAATGTCAGAACAGCTCATCCTTGAAGGGGCAGTCTGAAAGTTGCCATTCACAGCCATTGTACTGTGCTAACATTTCACTGACAATTTAAAGATGGAATGAAAAATGCTAGGGAGAGCACAAATCAAACTGCTATAGATAGTGGAGTGGGAGGAAAATTGAAAGTCACATCTCTACTGAAATGTGAAATCTGTTTAGTACAGTACTTGTGAGTATTGTATAAAAATGTGATTTTATATTCCATTCCAAATAAGTGAAATTAACAGTTCAACGATAAGATACTAGGTTGTATTAAGTTCATATAATTCAGAAATCATTAGACCTTTTGTATTTAAAATACTTGTCTAACACTATCTGCAGCACAAGGTACCTTCCAGTCACTTAGTCACATGGAATTCTGGACTTCTTAGAGATATCATAATGAGTTTTATGAATATCAGAAAACACCTTATGACAAAAAAAATTGGGTTAGTTTCATTTCATGGTTGAGAAAGCTCATTCAATTTTGAAATTTCCAAGATTAGGAAAGATATTTAAAGACGGTCATATCCATGAAATATTCCGAAGTGAATTACTTTGTTAAATGTGGTTATTTAACAAAGGAGTAGCCATGGGCACTCGCATGGGCCCCAGCTATGCCTGCCTCTTCGTAGGATATGTGGAACAGTCCATCTTCCGCAGCTACACTGGCACCACCACACCCCACCTTTTCCTCCGCTACATCGATGACTGTATCGGCGCTGCCTCGTGCTCCCACGAGGAGGTTGAACAGTTCATCCACTTTACCAACACCTTCCACCCTGACCTCAAATTTACCTGGACCATCTCAGATTAATCCCTCCCCTTCCTAGACCTCTCCATTTCTACCTTGGGCGACCGAATCAGCACAGACATTTACTATAAACCGACCGACTCCTACAGCTACCTCCTCCCACCCTGCCCCCTGTAAAAACGCCATCCCATATTCCCAATTCCTTCGTCTCCGCCGCATCTGCTCCCAGGAGGACCAGTTCCAATACCTTACAACCCAGATGGCCTCCTTCTTCAAAGACCGCAATTTCCCCCCAGACGTGATCGACGATGCTCTCCACCGCATCTCCTCCACTTCCCGCTCCTCCGCCCTTGAGCCCCGCCCCTCCAATCGCCACCAGGACAGAACCCCACTGGTCCTCACCTACCACCCACCATATACATCGTATCATCCGTCGTCATTTCCGCCACCTCCAAACGGACCCCACCACCAGGGATATATTTCCCTCCCCTCCCCTATCAGCGTTCCGAAAAGACCACTCCTTCTGTGACTCCCTAGTCAGGTCCACACCCCCCACCAACCCAACCTCCACTCCCAGCACCTTTCCCTGCAACCGCAAGAAATGCAAAACTTGCGCCCACACCTCCCCCTTTACTTCCCTCCAAGGCCCCAAGGGATCCTTCCATATCCGCCACAAGTTCACCTGCACCTCCACACACATCATTTACTGCATCCGCTGCACCTCCTTTATATTGGGGAGACAGGCCGCCTACTTGCGGAACGTTTCAGAGAACACCTCTGGGACACCCAGATTAACTAACCCAACCACCCCGTGGCTCAACACTTCAACTCCCCCTCCCACTCCACCAAGGACATGCAGGTTCTTGGACTCCTCCATTGCCAGACCATAGCAACACGATGGCTGGAGGAAGAGCGCCTCATCTTCCGCCTAGGAACCCTCCAACCACAAGGGATGAAATCAGATTTCTCCAGTTTCCTCATTTCCCCTCCTCCCCACCTTGTCTCAGTCCCAACCCTCGAACTCAGCACCACCTTCCTAACCTGCAATCTTCTTCCTGACCTCTCCGCCCCCACCCCCACTCCTGCCTATCCCCCTCACCTTAACCTCCTTCCACCTATCGCATTTCCAACACCCCTCCCCCAAGTCCCTCCTCCCTACCGTTTATCTTAGCCTGCTGGACACACTTTCCTCATTCCTGAAGAAGGGCTCATGCCCGAAACGTCGATTCTCCTGCTCCTTATATGCTGCCTGACCTGCTGCGCTTTTCCAGCATCACATTTTCAGCTCTAAATGTGGTTATTGTCATGATGTAGACAATTCCAGCAGCTAATTCAAGCACAAGTCCCAGAAACAGCAAATGACCAGCTGCAATTAAGATTTTTTTTGTTGGAATTAGTAAAAGATAAATGAGAAATCAAACATCTCTGTTTTGGTCATCTTCAAATACTGTCATGGTATCTTTACATTCACCTGAATGGTTACACAGGCCCTTTGGTTAATATCCAACTCAATAGAGTGTATCTCCAACAATGCAGCACCTCCTCAGTACTGAACTGAGGCATTATTTACTTACAGGCTCAAACATACAATCTGGGTTGCGTTCAACCAAACCCAACCGGAATCCACTAACAAAACTCTTCACCAAGGTTTCAAAGATATGGGGCACAAACAAAACGGGTCAGGAATGACAGTAACATTTTCTGTGGCAATATAAATTCACAGGCTATTACCAATGATGTAAAAATGAAATAGCTTCTAACTTCCAATTAGTTGTAGAGTAGTTGGGGAGCTGGTGATGTTGTGGGATTTGGTGATCTCACAACATAGGCTAATCCACTGGAGACATAGTTTTGATTCCCACATTTGAAGTTGTTGGAACTTCATGAATTTATTTTTAAAATTTGTAATTGAGGATTGGTAAAGGTACAATCAGGAAATATAGGTGCAGTGTAGGTAATGGTACATTTAATGGGAAAACAACAAAGTGGAGTTGAGATCACAGTCCAATCAGCCATGATCTTATTGAACAGTGGAGAAGGCACAAGTTGCTGAGTGGATTCCTGCTCCTAATTGATGTTCCTATATCCTGAAGATGGATGAGATTGAGGGATATAATTAGAAAGTGAATAAATAAGAGTCATCCATTAAAAACTAACAGGCTCGTTTGGATAATGGTCTTTTCCTGTGCTTATAAATTCAGATAAGTTCAATAGTGATCAATCAAACAGCGCTAAAACTTCAAAGCCCAATGCTGTCCAACAGTTCACGCTAATTGCTAACCAGTCAAAGTCACGTCTGACGCTGTCACCATCTCATTAAATGCCAATTAAGTTGATGGGAGATGCAAGATGTTTCAATGCAATTTACTGCTCCTAACTGGACTGTTGTGTATTTGCTCAGGTACCTGATACGCTCAGACCCATTGGCCAATGTTCAAAATGGCTCCCATAGCCAGAAAAGCAGCTCTTTTCGGCTATTCCCTTCCAATGAGGCAGCAAGGAGTGAAACGCAGCTATGAACACTGGTCCTGTAAGACTGAAGACCCACTTTTTGTATCTGCAAGTTGGCTGTTCTCTCCAAGCACTGGGGCACATGGCTCCATCTATTTTAAAAAAAAAGCTGCTCTGATCATTTGAAGAGATTTGAAGTTTTCTGAAAGAAGTTTACAGATTGAAAAGCACACTCATTGGTGATGTTACTCTAATCAGACCTCAAAACACATCTGGATTCAATAATACAGCCACCATCTGGATAATAACTGAATGACTCAACCAGGAGCAGCATGCAAAAGAGGAGGTCAGGAACAGACAATGGTCTTATTTTATATGTTTTTATATCATATAAAGTGCAACGTGTGCAGTTTACCATGTATGGCACAGTATATTTATTGACAAATGGCACACTGGAGACAAATGGTACAATTTTATTTGTGGCTGAACAATTGTCTTTGGTGCTTTCTACTGAATAGTATCCGTGGCATTAGTGCATGTATGGACAAAGCATCAAGCCTTCCACTGTTCACATGCCGAAGTCGCTCTCTCAACAGTTTCACAAAGAAATTTTTGGTGCCAAAGGGACAAGAAACTTAATAAGGTTTTGAAAAGAGTTTGCACACTTTACCATGACACACAGTGCAGGAGGAATTGCCATCTCGGATGTGGTTTGTGCAGTCAGATGTCTTTCTAACCTGTGTTAATCTTCAATCCAACTGAATCGAGAGCGAGATTCCAGTTTTCAATATGTAGCAAAGGTGAAGATCTGAGCTAGAAAAGTCAGGTGATATTTAAGAGCAAGCAAACTGCAAATATCATTAGAGTGAGAACAAACTACTTGCAAAGATAATAGAGGAGAGGTGGGCTATCTCATTTCTATTGCAGACTGTCAAGCCATTTAATGATTTTTTTTAATTCACTCTGCAACAAAATGTCGTCCACCACAGATACATGCTGCAATCATCCTGATATTAGTACATAAGTTTGACAAGACCAGTACATTGCTCTCTTTCTGCCAATGTAGAGAGAAAGGCCCAGGCAGCCTGTCAAAAGGGAAGATACAGAAACATAGGGCAAATCCTAAAAAATCTGAAAGAGTTCTCGAGTCTATTTGCTTTGTACAGCTCATCCAGTTCTTTATCGGTTTTGTGATCTTTTGTGTGAGAGCTCTGAAGAAATGCTGGAATTTGTGACTGAATTTACATGAACTGAATCCACGAATGTTCAGAACTAGTTAGATGCATTTTTCTTTTCCAGAAGAATCAAAAACGCAAACAGTGGGGTAGTTATTATAACCAGGCCCTGAAATACAAACAGTGAGGTAGGTATTATAGACCAGGCCCGGAAATACAAACAATGGGGTAGGTATTATAGACCTGGCCCGGAAATATAAACAATGGGGTAGTTACTATAACCAGGCCCGGAAATACAAACAATGGGGTAGGTATTATAGACCTGGCCCGGAAATATAAACAATGGGGTAGTTATTATAACCAGGCCCGGAAATACAAACAGTGAGGTAGGTATTATAGACCAGGCCTGGAAATACAAACAATGGGGTAGGTATTATAGACCAGGCCCGGAAATACAAACAATGAGGTAGGTATTATAGAACAGGCCCTGAAATACAAACAATGGGGTAGGTATTATTATAGATCAGGCCCGGAAATACAAACAGTGGGGTAGGTATTATAGACCAGGCCCGGAAATACAAACAATGGGGTAGGTATTATTATAGACCAGACCCGGAAATACAAATAGTGGAGGAGTTATTATAGACCAGGCCCAGAAATATAAATAATGGGGTAGTTATTATAGACCTGGCCCAGAAATATAAACAATGGGGTAGTTATTATAACCAGGCCCTGAAATACAAACAGTGAGGTAGGTATTATAGAACAGGCCCTGAAATACAAACAATGGGGTAGGTATTATTATAGATCAGGCCCGGAAATACAAACAGTGGGGTAGGTATTATAGACCAGGCCCGGAAATACAAACAATGGGGTAGGTATTATTATAGACCAGGCCCGGAAATACAAATAGTGGAGGAGTTATTATAGACCAGGCCCAGAAATATAAATAATGGGGTAGTTATTATAGACCTGGCCCAGAAATATAAACAATGGGGTAGTTATTATAACCAGGCCCTGAAATACAAACAGTGAGGTAGGTATTATAGACCAGGCCCGGAAATACAAACAATGGGGTAGGTATTATAGACCAGGCCCTGAAATACAAACAATGGGGTAGGTATTATTATAGACCAGGCCCGGAAATACAAATAGTGGGGGAGTTATTATACACCAGGCCCGGAAATACAAATAATGGGGTAGGTATTATAGACCAGACCTGGAAATACAAACAGTGGGGTCGGTATTATAGACCAGGCCCTGAAATACAAACAGTGGGGTAGGTATTATAGACCAGGCCCTGAAATACAAACAGAATCTCTCACACTGAACTTATAAATTGCATCATGTAACGTTTAGCCTCAATGCAAGATGGATATGTTCTACAATGCCAACTTGTCTAATGCCACTCAGATGCCATAATTTGCATTAGCCTTGTCTCCATCCTGCCATCCCTCAACCCCTGAACCCCCGCCCCCAGCAAGACTCTATAAGCCACTTAACGTAAATGGGCCGCACATACATGCCTGTGTAATGTGTACCATTTGTACATAAGCAACAGCAGTCTGGGTTTTACAAGATGTTGCAAGTACCTTTGTCTACAGCTACCACTCACCTAGCCTCAGTGTGAAAGATGGGTTACTGAGAGCAGTTCTCACATTGTGCACACATTTGAACCCAGTTATTTTGCTGCAGCTGCCTTTAGCTAAAACATGGCGTTAAATGTACTTTCAAAATAAGCTCAGCGCCTTCATAACAACTTCTTAGACCAGAGTGGGGCCGGGGTTTGAATTGCAATTGTACATTTACTCAGGCAAGCGTGTTTGCTTTTGCTTGGGTCAGTAAGATGGACACAAACCTCTTGAAACTATTGTGCTGTGGCTCTTCTGGCTGACAGCAGGAATAGGCCTTGTTAGAACACGGGATTCAACGTAAGTAGTCAGGAGTAAGATTGGAACAGTGTGAAATTCTAACTGAGCTTTGTGTACATAAACAATGATAAGCATCAGTGTAATATGCAAACCAAAGGGTGAGTTTTGAACGAAAGAAGCTGTATACCTTTGTTGGCTGTCATGGTTGATCACAAATGGCGCCAATGATTTTGTTTCCTGATGAATGATGGGAAACTATTGACCATGCTCCAGGAGCTCAGTCAGACCCATTGGCTTGGCTGTAGTGCAGGGAGCTTCAGTTAGCCAATCCCTCCCCAAGGTTACCCTCTCCTCTGAACCAATTCCCCCTGTAATGGGACAGATGCAATTGTGGGAAACAAATGCATGCATCACCTTGAGCAAGCTGACAAGTTGGGGTGGACTGAGACCATATAGCCCAATCCTTTCAAAGTTCAAAATAGCAGCCCAGATCATGCTTTTATTTCGTAAATGTTAATACGGTGGCATGCCACTCATTAAGATGGAGCTTCCATAACCTGTTAAGTCATTCATGTCTTTTGATAAAAGTACCTGCAAAAAAAATGAAATCTATTGCCGACTGCATTTCCAGTGCTCAACTCAGTATCTAAGACAATGAAAGATCATTGGTAAAAGAGCTAGAAGCTTTGGTTTTTTAGGAGTTAGAACGCACTGCCTGATAGACATTCATTCAATAGGAGCCTTTGACAGGGAACTGGGTAAATATTTGGATGACAAAATGTTGCAGGGATTCTGGTGAAAGACAGGGTAGTGGGATTAATTGGATTGCTCTTCGAAAGGGCTGGCACAGACTTGATGGCCCGAATGTTGCGTTCTCCAGTGCTGTACTATTTTATGATCCTATGACCTTTCTGTTGACCTTTTTTCTTGTATCTTGTTTTCTGAATTATACAGTATTGCTTTGAAGCAAAGATGTCATGATTTTATACTGTTCTTAAATAAAGTGTCTATGTTTTGTGTGAATGTGAAAAAAAAATTAAAAGAAAACAGCTGCATGCAGCCGTGGATTGACTCTATGAGCAGTCTCGTCATTTTGTCTTCCATGGATCTTATGATATTTATCCCAAAGTTGCTTTGTTATTTCAGGGGAGTGTGTTGCAATTACTTGATGAACTCTAGTAAGTATAACTGCTCCCATCCAAAATAAAAATATATTCCTCCAAGTGTACCCGCTCATATTAAAAAAAGCAATCTTTTAAAAAGCTAAGTGCATGGTGACCATTGTTAATCATCATTAAATCCCATTGATGCCCTCAAGGGAAGAATTCTGTTCACTAATGTTCTTTTGGGAAGGAAATCTGCCGTCCTTACCTAGTCTGGCCTCCACGTGACTCCAGTCCAACAGCAGTTGACACTTAACTGCCCTCAAAATGGCCCAGAGAGCCACTCATTTGCAGGTGAATCATGGATGACCCATCGGTGCTGGCCTGGCCTGTGATGCCCAGATTTTGAACAAAAGTATCATTTGTCTAAAGTAACCAGTGCCTTGGTGCAAAAGCAGATGGATTCAATTGAATTCAATTCTTGAATCTTTAAACCATTAAAAAACAATTATTGCATAAGAATAAGTGGAGGCAAAAGTAGGCCATTCAGCCCAGATCATGCCTGATGCACTTGTGACTTCAATTCCATATTCTTATTGCTCTCTCGACCCTTAAATGCCTTGAAGATCAGAAATCTATCTATGTCAGCTTAGATGACATGGGCTCCACTGCACTCTGAAGCAGAGGGCTCCACAGACTTCAGGAAAAGCATTTGTTCCTCCTGTCCATGTTAAATAGGAGACCAAATATTTTTAAACCATGCCCTCTCATTGGACAGGAGAAAGTGAGGTCTGCAGATGCTGGAGATCAGAGCTGAAAATGTGTTGCTGGTAAAGCACAGCAGGTCAGGCAGCATCCAAGGAACAGGAGAATCAACGTTTCGGGCATAAGCCCTTCATCAGGAATGAGGGCTAGCATCTGATCCTCCTCATTCCTGATGAAGGGCTTATGCCCGAAACGTCGATTCTCCTGTTCCTTGGATGCTGCCTGACCTGCTGTGCTTTACCAGCAACACATTTTCACCTCTCATTGGACATTCCATCAATCCAGTCAAGTCTGGTCAGAGTCTTTTCAATAGCTTTAGTCAACCTGTTCAGAGGTTATGACACACCTCTGGAGCAGGTGGAACTTGAATTCAACTTGTATTTCATTGCTGTCTCACCTAAAACAGGTTCTTTTTTTTAAAAATTGAGATCCTGCTTCAAAGGTTCAAAGCACCAGATCCAGCTTGTAAGAGAGTAATCAACAAACTAGATTCTGAATTTGTTGACACATTTTTAAAATGCAAACAAGATTTCTCCACTTTGTGTAAAACTGAAATGTGAACAGTAGTGGAGGACTCGGAATGTTGACGAGGGAAGATGATAAAGTCTATTGATTGGAAACATGAAGAGAAACAGAATGAGAGATTGGATAAAACACTAAACCATCATTTGAAACAACAAATATTCATCCATTAACTTCTCTGATTGGAACTATTTCTCTTCCAATGTCTTTCCCATCACCACCCTGCCCAATTTCCTCGTGGAATAGTCCACCGGGAAGGTCCTCTGGGCCTTCCATTTCCCCTTCACCACCCACATCTTGGCCTCTTCATCTCCTTCTCCCGCCCCCACACCCATGTCCCATCCATTCCTTCATTTTCCCTGTCTGTGTGTTCATCCCTTTTTCCATGACTGACTCCTTTGCAACACTTGTCCATTGTCGGTGTTCGAATCTGTTGACCGTGTTGTGGTATATGGTAATAAAAGAGTTTACACGGAGTGCCATAAACACCACCCACCCACATGGACAGTACAGCTTAGGATCTCAACTGAACAAGGGCTAGCATCTGATCCTCCTCAGAGTCTCTGTAACAAAGTCTATCATAAATGTTTTCTAATCCAGCTGTTCAGAAAGGTTATTACCAACCTCTGAAGCCAGTGGGATTTGAATCTGAAGCTTCAGGTCCAGAGGTAGGGATACTACCACTGCACCATAAGAGCCCAAAGTCTGCCTTATTATTGTAACCTATAACTAGTTGTTAACATGCAATAAAATTTATTTTGTTAATCACAGGGGTCTCTTCTAATTAGGCCAGGAAGTAGGCTTTCCTCTACCACATTAAACCAAACAGTTCATAGAAACAAAGCACAGAAACAGACCCTTCAGTCTAACCAGTCCACGCCAACCATAATCCCAAATTAAACTAGTCCCACCTGCCTGCTCCTGGCCCATATCCTTCCAAACTTTCCTATTCATGTACCCATCCAAACTTCTTTTGGATGTCATAATTGAGCCTGCATCCACCACTTCCTCAGGAAGTTCATTCCACATGAGAACCACCCTCTGTGTAAAACATTTGCCTCACATGTCCTTTTTAAATCTCTATCCTCTAACCTTAACCTTGTGGGCGGCACGGTGGCACAGTGGTTAGCACTACTGCCTCACAGCGCCAGAGACCCGGGTTCAATTCCCACCTCAGGCGACTGACTGTATGGAGTTTGCACGTTCTCCCCGTGTCTGCGTGGGTTTCCTCCGGGTGCTCCGGTTTCCTCCCACATCACAAAGATGTGCAGGGTCAGGTGAATTGGCCATACTAAATTGCCCGTAGTGTTAGGTAAGGGGTAAATGTAGGGGTATGGGTGGGTTTCGCTTCGGCGGGTCGGTGTGGACTTGTTGGGCCGAAGGGCCTGTTTCCACACTGTAATCTAATCTAATCTAATCTAATCTTAACAATATGTCTCCATCCTAAGGGGACACCTATCATTAACCCTATTTATACCACTCATGATTTTATAAAACTCTAAAAGGTCACCTCTCAACCTCCTACACTCCAGTGAAAAATTCCCAGTCTATCCAGCCTTTCTTTATAACTCAACCCATCCATAACCGGCAACATCATGGTAAATCTCTTCTGCACCTTCTTCAGCTTAATAATATCCTTCCTATAAATGGATGACCATAACTGGACACAGTACTCCAGAAGAGGCCTCACCAATGTCCTGCAGAAGCTCAACATGAGATCCCAACTCCTATACTCAAAGGACTGAACAATGAACACAAGCATGCCAAAGACATTTTTAACTACCCTGCAAATTTCAAAGAATTATGTAGCTGCACTCTTAGGTGCCTCTGTACTACAACACGACGCAAGGTTATTCCATTAATTATATAAGCCCCACCCTTGTTTGTTGTACCAAAATGGAATACCTCACATTTTTCCATTTTTCAACTCATTGACCCATTTGATCAAAAATGCATGTTGTAATTTCAATATACAAATAGAGCACTCATTAAAGTTTAAAATCAGAACTGAATTATTACACATGCAGTGTTGTTATCATATGGTTCACTCGAGGGAAAGCCAAGTTATTGGTGGGACAGTAGACAGTGAAGAAGGTTTTCTAAGATTGCAAATGGATCTTGACGTCATGTGTAATAATTCAGTTCTGATTTTAAACTTTAATGAGTGCTCTATTTGTATATTGAAATTACAACATGCATTTTTGGAAAAACCTTGCATTCACAACAGTCAAAACGTGTTCACCAAATACTGAATGCTGAAAAGCTGAAGCAACAATAGCAATGGATGGAAATACTCCACACGGTTTGTTCCAGCAACATTTCAGCTGTTCTCACGTGTGTTTGCTAAGTAATTCCATTGTTTTAAGGGATATGTTCACCCACTTTCGGTGGGGTTGGTTAAGGAAGGAATATTAACTGACATAACCTTCCCAAGAGCTGCACCTCTCTGTGCTACACAGAAATGCCAGCCCAGCTGCTAAGGTTTTGAGGATGGAGCCTTACTACACAATCTTCAAACTGACAGGTTACAGAAATGCCAACTGGGCTGGCACAGAGGGAAAGAATCAGAAGGCAGTCGATTCACAGCTTGAGGATTCAGATAATATACATAAGCACCAGAGCTTTGGACTTCTAATTAGTACCGCTGTCTGGAACCAAAAGATAAATTAGCTCAATTAATTATTTCTGAGCGATTTTATCAGAGTAATATTATAACATTAATACTGAAGATTTCAAACTGATTATTCATTCATATTTGTGCATCAGTGCAAATCTTGTAAATTGACTTGAACTCAAAGTGTTTATCTACTTCAGCCTCAAACAACTGAAAATCCACAGCTCAATGGGTTAGGGAATTCCAAAGATCTGTAATCCTTTGAGTGGAGACAATGAATGAGATGGATTGGATTGCTTCACAGAGCCAGCATGGATTTGATGGGCCAAATAACCTCCAGATGTGCTTTGATGACTCCAAGACTAATAGGCTGTCAAATCTTTTTAGACCGGGAGCACTTAGCCTTGCTGTTTGTAATCAAATGTCAGCAACTGCAAAATTTAAATAATTTTTCAGTAATAAAGATGGCATATTCAGTTGGTTCTGTTATAATGCACCTTTTGTCAACACAAATTGGCTATAACACAATTGAAGAATTTAGACCATTATTTGTAGAATTCGAACTTTCCTTCCCTGTATTGGCTAGAAAGTGATTGGAGAACTTAGACCATTAGATCATGTAGAACGCGAACTTTCCTTCCCTGTATTGCTATAACACAATTGCAGCCCCATTAGTTTAAGTGGTGTTGCTATTACACGATTTTCTTATAACGTGAGATCGCACGGGAAACGGAACTATTGCGCTATATCAGAACCGGCTGTGCAACAAATGGTCAGGTTATGTGATCTTTATTCAAAATCTAATGTTTTCTTCAGATTGTAAAATGTGTTGATTAGCATTAATTCATTGTCCATCTGGGTTCTGCTGCCAAAACTCTCCAGGTACACAGACATTCTCTTGGACTCCTGTAGCACCTACAGGTCCCTTATCCTCCGCTCCTATCTGATGATGAGCTGAATGCCTGGCGGCCTGTCTGAACTGAAAATCCTGCGATGAGCTTAAACCACGTCCTTCACATGCAGCAGTGGGGATTCGCTCTGCCATCCTGTTGCCAAAGGTACTCTTCAAAAACCACAGACTGTACGCTGAATTCATGTCATTCCTTTCATGAACACATCCAGACGATCCAAATGGCTGGAGACCAATTTTACTTGGGGTTTGCGGAATCACAACATTTTCTAGTGTAATGTTGGCCTGGACAGTGAGAGCCGAACTCTCCTGCAACACTTTGTGCTGAATTCCATCAGATGGAACTGGATGTTGCATTTCCTCGATTATGACTTGTAGATATTTTTGTAATATTTCGCCTTGTGATCACAATCCCTAAAATTCAGATTGCAGTTTCTCCTTATCTCTGCAGCTTGATGCTCAGAGACTTTCTGAGTATGCTATAACTGGAGATTGAAAATGTCTTCCCGTTCCAGCTTTGATTCCCTGTTTGTTGATGCACTCTTTGTACGAGTGACACTTTGGAAGGATATTGCTTCAGATCGATCGTCTTGCCTATTCAGGTGGTTTTCCCTGGCTCCTGTGCTGGAATCCCATTGCCCAGGTTCATTGTCCTTTGAGTTAACATTTGGCGAGAGGTTTGTTCACTGTGTTCTGACCCCAGAGCAGACTCAAGTGTAGTGCTTTAGCCCCAATGCTCTGGACTTTGTGCACTCCAAGCATACGGCCAGCTAAAGGATGCACTGACTGATCCAGCCGGGCTCATTTCATCTTCTGTCATCATGCTGTTTGCAATTGCACTTTCTGCAGGTGCTGCAGAATTCTCAAGCGACTATACAGTTTCTTTAGTGATAGCTCTACCCAACACAACTTGATCTCCAACTGATGTATGGGCTTCATCCACTAAAGCAATTTCTTTGCTAATGGACGTTCCAGTGTGCTCATGCTCAGAAATACCTGCTGCAAAATTTTGGACGAAAAGAGAAATGTGCTCTGGTTTCTTTCATTTATTGTAGGCAAATCCTACTATGTCTGGTAGACTGGAGGTGTCTAATACAGCGTTCTCTTCAGTTGTATCAAATAGATTGAATTCTGTGTCAGCAACCAGTTTGTATCCATTTGTAAACTGACAAGTTTCACGATTATGCTTAACGTCTTGTTTCAAAATGCTCTTTCGAGACAGATTGAATCTCAGTTGCACGTTGGGATGACTATAGAGTGTGGAGTGACTGTCCTATTGATGTGAAGTTTCAGAAACTGCAACTTAACTAACAAGTAAACTGTTGGAAGCCTGTAGATCAGTGTATGAACTCAGCTGAAAGTCTGCAGACAAATTCTGTTGCCACTCAGAGTATTGGTCATCCAAGTGTCTTTTCATCTCCAATGACTGTGACTCATTATTTTCCTTGGGCTCAGTTTGAGACTTGGAAGATTTAAAAATGGTTTCTTCTTCCTTCAGGAGGTTGGTGGTGTGTAGAATATGATCCTGGATCAGTTTCTGAGCTTTACGTTTAAGCTTGCTTTCTGTAGAACATCCCTCCTTCACATAAGTCTGATCATTGTCAAAGAGGAAAAGTCCAAATGTCTCGCTAACCATCTCCTTGTTCATGTTGGACCTGTTTCCCACAGATGCAAGGTGATGTGAGCTGCTGGTTTAACATTGACCAATGCGAGGCTTCTTGAACAAACTGGACTGTCTTGTACTGTTTTCTTTGTGCGATGTTTAGTGCCACAGGTGTTTGGCAGGCTGACACTTATTTATTCGTTTAAACTTCTGTTTTCCAAATGGATTGCTACTTGGTGAAAGTATTGGAGTGGTACTGGTTTGATCTGTAAAAATATAGAAACAGTTTTGGAATAGGCAGTTTACTGGTTTGTTGACTAAGTTTTGATGATGTTGATAATTTCTAAAGACAAATCTTTTTAGGGATTTTGTTTAAGAGGTCTATTTAGCATCTTTCACTATGAGAGGGGTCAGATAACCAGTTAGGTGAAAAACATTAATAGCATCCTCATACAACTGCGGTAGCAGAGTGGTTCAGTTCTACATTATAAATTCAGGTGTTTATGTATTTATCGCCCAGGTTAAGCTAAGAAATGAATTAAATGGTCATTTGGGGTCTCAAACCAGTGGAGAATGACCATTATCCTTTAGGCTAATAGAGTTTGTAAATCAAGATATATTAATCCAGGAATGCTCTAATTTCGATTTCTAATTTGGACATAATTAGCTCATCTCAATTAAGGAAAGGGAGTTTAGGAATCAAAACTAGTCTAGGCTGGAACGGGAGTGCTAAGAGATGCTGGATTTGGATAGGATAACCCATCAATTGTGGTGCTCTCTTAATCAAATTACCTGCCATGATTGGGTGACATGGTGGCTCAGCGGTTAATGTTACTGCCTCACAGCCCCATGTTCGATTCCAGCCTCAGGTGATTGTCTGGGTTTCCTACCACAGTCCAACGATGTGCAGCTTAGGTGGGTTGGCCTAATGTAATGTAGTGAACTTGAGAGTTCTCCTTTTCCTAAGAAATGTACCTTGCTACCAAGTTGTCTCCATGAATTCATTCAGAGGGTTGTGAATGTGTGAAACTCACTGCCCCAGAGTCCAGTGGAGGCAGAATCAATCAATAGATTCAAGAAAGAAATAGATATGTTTCTGATGAAAAGGAGAATAAAAGGAAGCAGGCAGGAAAGTGGAGTTGAGGATAAGATCAGCTATGATCATGTTCGCCATCTCAAAGGGCTGAATTGCTTACACCTGTTCCTAATTCCTGCATTCCCATGTTCCTGGCTTCTATTGCCTCTAACAGATACCCCCTCAGCCAATTCTAGGTTTTAAGGAACTGTTTCTCAACAGGGGGTTCTAGAATTGGAACGGTTAAGCTCTGTAGTGTTTATGCTAATGCTCCATTCTAATATGGTTATTTGGATAGAAATGGTATGCAGGAGTAAGAGGAAAAAAGCAGGAGATAGGTACTGGATAACAGAACTCATACTGGCATGATGGGCCGAACAGCCTCCTTCAACATAGTAACAAATCTGTGATTCTCAAACAATGCGTTAAACGTCAATTGTGCCCAAAAGGCATGTTTAATACAGCAGTTAGAACTACATTTCCATGTTTACTTTACCCCCAGGTTTCCTTCAACCTACCAAACCTGCACCCAAGAATTTTTGGTTGAACTCTTATGTGATGCCAGCAATTACTTTATTGTCCTGTGTTAGATTATTTCACTTCTGCCAAATGTCTTTATATTGTGTTCATTGTATTGAATGTCTTTTCACAAATGTCCACTAATGCATATGCATTGTTTACCGCACACAACATTGCTTATCAGTACCTTCTACATCTGGCAGTTGGGTGGCTCCATCTCTATTGAATAAATTCAACTTGATAGTTTCCCTCCCACAGAAATTGCTACTACTCTCATGTATCTATCAATTGCCATTCCGTATGTTCCTGCTTTGGGTCCAATGGGATTAGTTGCATCCAAAGAAACGTTTCCATTCATTTCACCAGCGTAGTCATTCTCAGAAATTAAGTTTTCATTCAATTCAAATATTTTTTCTGGATTGCATGTATCCTCCAATATTTCACTCTCTTCCTTGGCAAATGCTTTGGCTTCATTTTTCTCCAAGTCTTCTGTCTGGATGTCCTGTAATTCCGTAATCTCAACTGTCTCTTGGTTCCCAGTTTTGAATTCCAACCGGGAGCTTACAACCTCATTGCAGTGGACAGTGAAGTCATTCACGTTGGGCAAGTCTTCATCTTCAGTCTGGGGAGCATGAGTTTCACTGGAGGTATTTCTCACATTCTCTCTAAGATTTCTGGTGCCTATCAGCAGTCTCTCAGCAAAAGGTACCTCCTTACTGAGATACTGACCTTCCTCCTGACCGCTCACATGTCGTCCAAAGTAGAAATTATTTGGCAAATTTATTTGTCCTATTTATCCCCCTCACTAAAACAAAGAAAAATGACCTAAATAATGAACTGTCCAAATTTTTAAAACAAAGCATTTCATACTTTAATTTACAAGCCTACATTTTAATTTCCCGTAAACAAAGATACCTTGGGAGTGAAGGTTCATAGTTCCTTGAAAGTGGAGTCCCAGGTAGACAGGATAGTGAAGGCAGCATTTGGTATGCTTGCCTTTATTGGTCAGTTGACTGTAGGAGTTAAGAGGTCATTTTGTGACTGTACAGGACATTGGCAAGGCCACTTTTGGAATACAGTGGTCAACTCTGGTCTCCCTGCTATAGGAAGGATGTTGTGAAACGTGAAAGGGTTCAGACAAAATTTACAAGGATGTTGCCAGGGTTGGAGGGTTTGAACCATAGAGAGAGGCTGAATTGGCTGGGGCTATTTTCCCTGGAGCATCAGAGGCTGAGGGGTGAACCTTATAGAAGTTTATAAAATCATGGGGGGGCATAGTTAGGGTGAATAACCAAGATCTTTTCCCGAGGGTAGCAGAGTCCAGACCTAGAGGGCATAGGTTTAGGGTGAGAGGGGAAAGATTTAAAAGGGGCCTAAGGGGCAACTTTTTCACACAGAGGGTGGTGCGTGTCTGGAATGGGCTGCCAGAGCAAGTGGAGGAGGCTGGTACAATTGCAACTTTTAAAAGGCATCTGGATGGGTATATGAATAGGAAGGATTTAGAGGGATAGGGGACAAATGCTGGCAGATGGGACTAGATTAATATAGGAAATCTGGTTAGCATGGACAAGTTGGACAGAAGGGTCTACGTCCATGCTGTACAGCTCGAATAACCAATCAAATAAAGACGGAGGATGTGTTACATCATTTTATTTTCCAAGCTGAAAATCCAAAATTTTATATCAAAATTGTAATAAATGAGTGTTGGTTAGCTCAGTTAGCTGGATGGCTGATTTGAGTGAGGCCAACAGTATGGGTTCAATTCCTGCACTGAGTGAGGTTACCATGAAGGACTCTCCTCCTCAATCTCTCCCCTCACCTGAAGTATGATGACCCTCAGGTTAAACTCATCACCAGTCGTTTCTCTCTAATGAGAGAGTAGCCCAACGGTCCACTGTGGCAACTTTCATTTGTAATTATATTTTAGAAATTTTATGCTTCCAGTAGAAGCATCTACATATTTAACAAAAATAATATTTACATTGCCTCATTCTTCATTTTGGGCTCAATGCTCACATGTTCTTTTGGATTCTGACGACAACAGCAAATGAAAAGGGAAGTGTGGATGTAGTAGGTAAAAACAATGACTGCAGATGCTGGAAACCAGATTCTGGATTAATGGTGCTGGAAAAGCACAGCAGTTCAGGCAGCATCCGAGGAGCAATAAAATCGACGTTTCGTGTAAAAGCCCTTCATCAGGAATACAGGCAGAGTGCCTAAAGGGTGGAGAGATAAATGAGAGGAGGGTGGGAGTGGGGAGAAAGTAGCATAGAGTACAATTTTAGTGAGTCTGTTTCAGGATATGGTTGAAGGTACTCTATGCTACTTTGTCCCCACTCCCACCCTCCTCTCATTTATCTCTCCACCCTTCAGGCACTCTGCCTGTATTCCTGATGAAGGGCTTTTGCCCGAAATGTCGATTTTACTGCTCCTCGGATGCTGCCTGAACTGCTGTGCTTTTCCAGCACCACTAATCTAGAAGTGTGGATGCAGTGGCAATGTCACTGGACTAGTAGCCAGAGACCCAAGCTAATGCTGTCAGGACATGGGTTCAAACCCCACCACAGCAGATTCGATTAATAAATCTGAAATTAAAATCTGGTGACAAAATCCTGCCTGGAATTCCCTCTCTAATATGGGTGTATCTGTGGTTGGACTGCAGCAATTCAAGAAAGCAGCTCTCCCACCCTCACCCCCTCTCAAGAGCAACTGGGGATGGTTTATAAATGCTGGCCGAGAGGGTGCAGAAGAGGTTTACCAAGATGCTGCCTGCATTAGAGGGCATGAGCTACAAGGAGAGGCTAGAAAAACTCAGGTTGTTTTCTCTGAAGCGGCAGAGGGGAAATTTCACAGAAGTCTATAAAATGATGAGCTGCATAGATAGGGTTGACAGTCAGAACATTTTTTTCCCCCCAGAGTTGAAATGTCTAATACTAGGGGGCATGCCTTTAAAGTGAAGGGGAGGGGGGAGTTCAAAGGAGGTGTGAGGGACAACTTTTTACACAGAGAGTGCACTGACAGGGGTGGTGGCAGAGGCAGATACGATAGGGGCATTTAAAGGGCTTTTAGATAAGCACATGAATATGCAGGGAGTGGAGGGATATGGGCCAAGGGCAGGCAGAAGGGATTAGTTTAATTTGGCATCATGTTCAGCACAACATCGTGGGCCAAAGTTCCCATTCCTGTCCTGTACGTTCTGTGTTCTATGTAGATGACCAGCTAATCCAATGATTCCCACATCCTGTAAAAGTGAGTCCTGAGACTGCAATTGCTGACTCTGGTATTTACTTACCAAAAGTAGCCCCATCACTGTAATTTGCATTCATCTCGTCCCTAGTGAGCGACGGGTTAAGTTTGGGTCAGAACTATTTTTAGTTACACATAATTGGGACTAAACTGAAGAATAACCTGAGAAACAGGATAAGAGATGGGAACACGCCAACAAATACAGCAAGGCTGCAAATGTAAGGAGTCAGGGCAGTGTGGCGATACAATTAGCAAAGATAAAAGTGGCCTTGGAAAAAATCAAACAATGCCTGATGTGTGTCATACAGTGGTAAGTCATACAGCACACAAACAGACCTTTTGGTCCAACCAGTCCACGCCAACCACGTTCCCAAACTAAATAGTCCCACTTGCCTCCTCCTGGCCCATATCCCCCCAAACATTTCCTATTCATGTACTTATCCAAATGTCTTTTAAATGTTGTAACTGTACCCACATCCAGCACTTCCTCAGGAAGTTCATTCCACATATGAACTACTGTGTAAAAAAAACCCACTGTGCCCCTCATGTCATTAAATCTTTCTCCTCACCTTAAAAATATGCTCCCTAGTTTTGAACTCCCCCACCCAAGATAAAAGACCGCTGTCATTCACTTTATCCATGCCCCTCATGATTTTGTAAACCTGCATCAGCTCACCCTTCAACCTCCCACACTCCAGTGAAAAAAGTCCCAACCTCTATAGTCGTCTTTTATAGCTCAAACCCTCCATTCCCGGCAACATCCTGGTAAACCATTTCTGAACCTTCTCCAGCTTAATAATATCCTTCCTATAACGGCCAGAACTGGACACATTACTGCAGAAGAGGCCTCACCAATGTCCTGTCCATCCTCAACATGACGTCCCAACACCTATACTCAAAGATCTGAGCAATGAAGGCAAGCGGGCTAAACACCTCCTTAACCACTCTGTCTACATGTGATTCAAATATCAAAAAATTATGCACCTGAACCCCTAGGTTTCTCTGTCCTACAACATAACCCTACCATTAATTGTGTAAGTCCTGTCCTTGTTTGTATTACAAAATGGCAATACCTCACATTTTTATCCAAATTAAACTCCATCTGCCACTCCTCAACCCATTGACCCAATTGATCGAGATCTCTGAAATCTTGGATAATCTTCTTCACTAACTCTGGGACATCTGATCAACATACAGGGTGAATTGACCAGGTGAACAATTTAATATGTGATCTGTTGTGTATAATAGCTGGAAACCTGTGGGATTAGAAGAGTTGAGTCTTAGGCAAATTTTCTTTGCCTTTGCTCGAATACACCATTGATGAACATACCTGAGCTTCCTGGCAGTTTGTCAAGTTGAACAAGGACATAACTTAATAAATACATCCCAACCAGCTTCACACTGGAGTTAGAGAAAACAACACCAAGTGAAGCCATAGAGTTCAAAGTTCCTACTTGCCTCAATATAACATAACCTAGAAGCTATTGCAGGCCAATATCAATTACCTGTTTCTGTATTTCCCCAGATTCCTGCTTTTCTATGCTGGATATCTGTGCTGATGACACTCTCAATTCCTTTATTCTGCAGATGTGACATATCAGCAGCTAAATGGGAATGGAGTGCTGACTTACAAGGTTGCATTACCTTGTTCTTAACAGCACTTTCTTCCTTCTCTCTATCCACCTTTCTCTGTGATTCTGTGGACATTTGTATATGTCTCTGCCTTTGCTCTTCTTCATTATCCTTAACGTTCTGAAGCTCATGAACAGCCAGATGTGAAGCAATTGCAGAGACAGCCTCCAATTTATTGGCATCTAATTCCATCGGTGAGTCACTCCATCTCTTTGTTCCTTCTCCCCTCTCTGTTTTGTATCGTGAAGCTCCTCAGCATCCTCTCCATCCCGTATTTCCAACAACAGGCAATTAAACGGATAGCTACTGCCAGTAAAAAGCCCCCTAGAAAGGAAAGTTGATGAAATTTTGGAGAAGTCTTCAATTAACAAAATGTTTGCAGAGTTTCAAACTGATCACTTTAGAATGAAGTGTAACATCCAAACTGCGACTCAGCAAATCGCCTAATTAAAAACAGCTCCAGATTATAGGTTTGAATTCTGTGCTTTTTAAAAATATTAAGGCCCGCATCACCTCTGAAAATCTGAACGATCAGAGGATGAAAATAATCGAAGTATGACATTATTCTGTGCTCAGGTATTTTTGAATGGACAATCACATTACAGGCTGAATTACAACAATGAAACACAATGAGATTATAGGCAAGGAAAAGACACTCCAAATCTGCAACGACCACCACCCAGAGGATAAGAGCAGCTGATAGATGGCAACACCATCACCTCCAACTCATATTCCATCTCTATCGTCACTCCTTCACTCTCACTAGGTTTAAATGCTGGAACTTCCTTCCCAACACTACACACCCAGCACTGCAGTGTTTCAAGAAGGCAGCTTACTGCCTCCTTTTCAAGGGAGTTATTAGGGATGGTCAATAAATGCTGTCATTGCCAACTACACCCGCACTGTTTCAAGTCAGTCCTGCCAACCCAGCACAGGTGTAGTGGGCTGAATGGCCTCCCATTATGCTGTAAGGCTCTATTGTTCTTTGGTATTGCATTTTGCAGCCTGCTGATGAAGGGCTTTTGCCCGAAACATCGATTTTCCTGCTCTTCAGATGCTGCCTGACCTGCTGTGCTTTTCCAGCACCACTCTGATGTAAGCCTGCTATGAAGGTCTCATCTGCTGGAAACGTGGAAGGAAGCTTACATGCTAAGTTGAATGCTAATTCACTCTATTACAACATCAATTTTATCCTGTCATCCTGAATAAAGCAGTCTTGGGCTCCCAGCAACAGTGAGGTCATCAAGCGGCTAAGTAGCCAATCACATTAATGTAAAGTCACAGATGACAAATCAGAAAGTGAAACATTTTCCAGACAGCAAAGTCTTGGGGGCAACTTTGGGGGATCTATGCACTTGAACACCAAGATCCCCCTGTTCGTCCACACTGCCAAGAATTCTGTCTTTAATCCTATATTCAGCATTCAAGTTTGACTTTCCAAAATGCATCACTTCACAGGTTGAACTCCATCTCTCAGCCCAGCTCTGCATCCTGTCTATGTCACGCTGTGGCCTGCAATAGCCCTCGATACTATCAAGGTCACATCCAACCTTTGTGTCATCGGCAAATTTACTAACCCACCCTTCAACCTCCTCATCCAAGTCATTTATAAAAACTACGAAGAGCACAGGCCCAAACACAGAGCCCTGCGGGACCCCACTCACCACTGACCTCCATGCAGAATACATTCCATCTATAACCACACTCTGCCTTCTGTCAGCCAGACAATTCTGAATCCAGACAGCCAAATCACCCTGTATCCCATACCTCCTGACTTTATGAATGAGCCTACCATAGGGAACCTTATCAAATGCCTTGGTGAAATCCATATAGACTACATCCACTGCTCGACCGTCGTCGACCTGTCTTGTCACCTCCTCAAAAAACTCAATAAGATTTGTGAGGCATGACCTGCCCCTCACAAAGCCATGCTGACTGCCTTTAATCATGCTATGCATTTCCAAATATTCATAAATCCTATCCCTCAGAGTTCTTTCCAAAACCTTGCTGACCACAAACGTAAGATGACTGGTCTGTAATTGCTAGGGATTTTCCAATTCTCCTTCTTGTAAAGAGGAACAACATTTCCCTCTCTCCAATCCTTCGGTTACGACTCTCGTGGAGAGTGAGGAAGCAAAGGTCTTCGCCAGTGGCTGAGCAACCTCCTTTCTCGCTTCTTGGAGCAATCTAGGATAAATCTGGTCTGGCCCTGGGGACTTATCAATCTTAACGTTTGTCAAATTTCCAGCACATCATCTTTATCAATCTTGACCTGTTCAAGCCTGTTTCCCAACTCATCAAAGTTTTCATTCACAACAAGGTCTCTTTCCTTAGTGAAAACCTAAGCAAAAAACTCATTTAGGGATTCCCCTATCTGCTCAGACCCCATGCGCAAATTCCCTATGCTATGCCTGATCGGCCCTACTTTCTCCCTGATCATTCTCTTATCCCACATGTACGAATAGAATGCCTTTAGGATCCCCTAATCATTCCTGCAGAGCCTTTTTTGTGCCCCCTCCTGGCTCTCAGTGCATTACTGAGCTCCTTTCCAGTAAGTCTGTAATCCTCTAAAGTTGTGCTAGATCCTTGCTTCCTCCACCTTACGTAAGCTGCCTTCTTCCTTTCGATGAGAAGCTCCTCTGTTCTGATCATCCAAGGCTCACTAATCTTATCCCTTCTTGCCTGTCTCAGAGGAACAAATTTGTGCATCACTCGCAACAACTGCTCCCTAAACAGTCCCCACAGAACTGGCTCAAAGGTAGAAGACAGAGGGTGGTGGTGGAAGGTTGTTTTTCAGACTGGAGGCCTGTGACCAGCGGAGTGCCACACAGATTGGTGCTGGGTCCTCTACTTTTTGTCATTTACATAAATGATTTGGATGCGAGCATAAGAGGTACAGTAAGTAAGTTTACAGATGACACCAAAATTGGAGGTGAAGTGGACAGTGAAGGTTACCTCAGATTACAACAGGATCTTGACCAGATGGGCCAATGGGCTGAGAAGTAGCAGATGGAGTTTAATTCAGATAAATGCAAGATGCTGCATTTTGGGAAAGCAAATCTTAGCAGTGCTTATACACTTAATGGTAAGGTCCTGGGGAGTGTGTACTGAACAAAGAGACCTTGGTGTGCAGGTTCATAGCTCCTTGAAAGTGGAGTCGCAGGTAGATAGGATAGTGAAGAAGGCGTTTGGTATGCTTTCCTTTATTCGTCAGAGGATTGAGTACAGGAGTTGGGAGGTCATGTTGCGGCTGTACAGGACATTGGTTAGGCCACTGTTGGAATATTGCATGCAATTCTGGTCTCCTTCCTATCGGAAAGATGTTGTGAAACTTGAAAGGGTTCAAAAAAGATTTACAGGGATGTTGCCAGGGTTGGAGGATTTGAGCTATAGACAGAGGCTGAACAGGCTGGGGCTGTTTACCCTGGAGCGTCGGAGGCTGAGGGGTGACCTTCTGGAGGTTTACAAAATTATGAGGTGCATGGATAGGGTAAATCGGCAAAGTCTTTTCCCTGTGGTGGGGGAGTCCAGAACTAGAGGGCATAGGTTTGGGGTGAGAGGGGAAAGATATAAAAGAGATCTACGGGGCAACTTTTTCACACAGAGGGTGGTACGGGTATGGAATGAGCTGCCAGAGGAAGTGGTAGAGGCTGGTACAATTGCAACATTTAAGAGGCATTTGGATGGGTATACGAATAGGAAGGGTTTGGAGGGATATGGGCCGGGTGCTGGCAGGTGGGATGAGATTGGGTTGGGATATCTGGTCAGCATGGACGTGTTCGACCGAAGGGTCTGTTTCCATGCTGTACATCTCTATGACTCTATGTGTGTTGTGCCCTTTCTGTGGAACAATTGCTCCCAATCTGTACTTCCCAAATCCTATCTGATAGCATCATGATTTCCTTTTCCCAAATTAAAAATCTTCCTTTGATAACTGCTCCTTTACCTCTCCGAGGCTATGGTAAATGTGAGGCAGCTGTCACCAAAGTGTTCGCCTACTGCGAGATCTGAAACCTGTCCTGGCTCACTGCTGAGCACCAAATCCAAAATGGCCTCTGCCCTCGTCGGCCTGTCTACATACTGAGTAAGGAAACCCTCCTGAACACACCTGACAAAAATGGCTCCATCCAAACTATCTGCACTAGGGAGGTTCCAGTCAATATTGGGAACGTTGAAGTCACTCATACTAACAACCCTGCTACTTCTGCATTTTTGCAAAATCTGCCAACCTATGAGTTCTTCAATCTCCCTACTGCTATTAGGGGGCCTGCAGAAACCCCCCAGTGAGGTGGTTGCTCCCTTGCTGTTCCTAACTTCCATCGATATTGACTCAGCAAGCTGCAAAGACTACAACAGTGCACCTCATGAGGAGGCAGGGTGTCCATAACAGTAACCTTGGGTTCACAACTTCACGTGTTCAAACACCAAAAGTCTCCGTCAGCTTTATACAGTAATGATAACTGGGCATTGGGTGATCACTTGGATGAAGAGAATGTACAAGGGCATGGGGAGTGGGCAGAAGATTGGCACGAGGAAACAACGCTCATGTGAACAGCTAATGCACAGGCATGGTGGACTGACTTACCTACTTCTGCACCACTCAGGGTGGCCTCAGTGCTGAATCCAGCAGGGTGACCACACTCTGGTTGAAATAGAAGGGAAGCATTGCTGGGAGAGTGGGTAAAAACAGGGTAAAAACAATGACTGCAGATGCTGGAAACCAGATTCTGGATGAGTGGTGCTGGAAGAGCACAGCAGTTCAGGCAGCATCCAAGGAGCAGTAAAATCGACGTTTCAGGCAAAAGCCCTTCATCAGGAATAAAGGCAGAGAGCCTGAAGGGTGGAGAGATAAGCTAGAGGAGGGTGGGGGTGGGGAGAAAGTAGCATAGAGTACAATAGGTGAGTGGGGGAGGGGATGAAGGTGATAGTTCAGGGAGGAGGTTGGAGTGGATAGGTGGAAAAGATGATAGGCAGGTAGGACAGGCCATGGGGACAGTGCTGAGCTGGAAGTTTGGAACTGGGGTGAAGTGGGGGAAGGGGAAATGAGGAAATTGATGCCCTGGGGTTGAAGTGTTCTGAGGCAGAAGATGAGGCGTTTTTCCTCCAGGCGTCTGGTGGTGAGGGAGTGGCGGTGAAGGAGGCCCAGGACCTCCATGTCCTCTGCAGAGTGCGAGGGGGAGTTAAACGTTGGGCCATAGGGCAGGGTGGTTGATTAGTGCGGGTGTCCTAGAGATGTTCCCTAAAATACTCTGCTAGGAGGTGTCCAGTCTCCCCAATGTAGAGGAGACCGCATCGGGAGCAACGGATACAATAAAAGGTATTGGTGGATGTGCAGGTAAAACTTTAATGGATGTGGAAGGCTCCTTTAGGGCCTTGGATGGAGGTGAGGGAGGAGGTGTGGGCGCAGGTTTTGCAATTCCTGCGGTGGCAGGGGAAGGTGCTAGGACGAGAGGGTGGGTTGTAGGGGGGCGTGGACCTGACCAGGTAGTCACGGAGGGAACTGTCTTTGCAGAAGGCGGAAAGGGGTGGGGAGGGAAATATATCCCTGGTGGTGGGGTCTTTTTGGAGGCGGCAGAAATGTCGGCAGATGATTTGGTTTATGCGAAGGTTGGTAGGGTGGAAGGTGAGCACTAGGGGCGTTCTGTCCTTGTTACGGTTGGAGGGGTGGGGTCTGAGGGCGGAGGTGCAGGGTGTGGATGAGATGCGTTGGAGGGCATCTTTAACCACGTGCGAAGGGAAATTGGAGAGTGGGTGCAATGTAAGTAACAAGGTAAAGTGGCAGCCTCAGGAGAAACATCTCTCATTAGAATGGTTAGGATTTGAAATGTTCTGCCTGAGAGAGTGTGGTGGAGGCAGATTCCACAGGAGGTTTCACAAGAGAACTGGATATATACTTGAAAGGGATGAGAGAGGGGGTTATGGAGATAGGGCTGGAAAATGGGACGAGCTGGGTAGCTCTTTTGGGAGACAGGACAGACACAATGGATTGAATGGCTTGCTTCTGTACTGTAAATGTTTACAATTACATCTGAGATTCTGTGACAACAGGAACTGCTGGCGATTCCAACCACAAATTCCAAACCAACACATTTACCAAGCACAAAAAGGCAAGGATAGAGAGTGTTTCGTCAGTCACAACTTTCAATCTCACAGCGAATGAATTATTTATACTGCAGGTTTGTCTTTGAAAAGTCCAAATAGAAAGTGTCATTTAAAAAAAAAAACAATATGCTTACCTATAAAGCCATAAATTATAGCTGGAGCACTGAAGGTTGGAATGGTCGGAGGGAGCAGAGTTGTGGATGAGCAGTAACTGAAACAGAGATTCAGGATGGGTTTTCCTTTAACATCCTCTGGGTTTTGGCAGAACAAGTTCCCCGGATCCTCTATGGCCTTGCTGCACGATTTCAGCAACAGCACCAACGGGCAGCTGCACTCCCAAGAGTTACTGTGCAGGCGTAGCTTCTGCATAGAGCCAGGGAGCTTGGCTAACAGCTCAAGCTGGTTATCATTCAGAAACAGAAGATTCAATCTCTGCACAGGTCCAAAAGCTTTGCTGTCCATGAAAAGCAGCCGACTCACTAAGGGAGCCTGGTCCATAGAGTGTATCTGTGGGTATATACTGGATAAGACTTGAGGATGCATTAAGTTGATTCAGTTGGATCAGTGCCTCAAATATGCATGGAGGAAGATAGGAGAATTTATTGAACTGAATATGTAGCTTATTCAGTGAGGTCAGGCCTGAAAACCACAGGGGCTTCACAGCACGGACTGAATTGTCGTTCAGCTTCAACGCAGTCAGATTATGAAGACCTGCAAATGCCAAGCTCTCAACGCTACAGCTCTCCAGTTTGTTGCCGGAGAGGTCGAGTAGGTGAAGTCTACTCTCTCTACATTCGGTGACCAGGTAAATGTGTGGCTAGAGAGCGACAGTTCGAAATCAGTGATCAACAGGTACCATAGTTCGGAGATGTTCTGGAACGCTCTGGATTTGATCGTTGTGTGAGATCCTCCCTGAAGCAGTATCTTTCGATGGATCTTGACAAATCTGTCAAAACTGACACATGGAAGGGACTAAAACACAGCAGAAAAACAGACCATCTGGTCCTTGTCTATGCATGTGTTTATGCTCATCAGTAGCATCCTCCCACTCTTCATCTAACAGCATAAGCCTCTCTCCATCATGCACTTTTCAGCATCCCTTTAAATGTACCAATATTAGACATCACAAAACACCAGATTACAGTCCTGAAGGAGCAGTGCTCTGAAAGCTTGTGACTTCAAATAAACCTGATGGACTATAACCTCGTGTCACGTGACTTCTGATTTTGTCCACCCCAGTCCAACCCCGGCACCTCCACATCGTATCAATATTATTCATCTTAACCATCCACATGGTAGTGAGCTCTGCACATTAATCTCTGGGATCTGCCCTATACAGTGGCGGGGCGGAGGGTGGGGGGTGGGGGCAGACCCTTCAAAGGGTCAGTGTGACCATGATGGGTCAAATGGGCCACTTCCACACTGTAGGGATTGTATGATCTTACGTTTCGAGGGATATGGGCCAAATGCAGGCAAACGGGACTAATTCAGTTTAGGAAACCTGGTCAGCATAGATGAGTTGGGTCGAAGGGCCTGTTTCTGTTTTGTATCACTATTCCTGGCAGATGAAATGTCTGACAATACTTTTAATGGCTGCAGCAAATTGCACATAGGTTCACAGTAACTAATGGGGTGATGAATAAGTTTCTTCCATTAATACAAAGCTAATTTATACAATATAAAATCCCACCATAGTATATACTGAACCAATGTGAAACTCCTTTGGATTGTATTCAGCAGAAACTGACATAAAACGCCTGACATTGACTGAAAGGGGGAGCTTACAGGAAAATAGTTTTCGCAGCAACTCGCTTCCCTCTGGGTCAGCACTATAGCAAAAATGTTTAAGATCTAAAAATCAATGTGGCCCTAGATGCCAACAAAACACAAACAGCAATAAAGCAGCATCGTAACATCCAGTCCATAAAGCTCACATAACAGATCAACATAAAACCAATACACTGTATAAATATGAAACTCTGTCTCTGTGACAGGTCACAGTTCTAGGAGAAGAAGTAAAACAGAGGGGGGAGGAATTACTATTCTCAAAGGATGGTGAACCTGCAGAATTCACTGCTTCAGATTGTGGTGGATGTCGGGTCATCGAATAAATTTAAGGAGGAGATAGACATTTTTAATGGATTAAAGAGCTTTGGGAGTGGGCATGGAAGTGGAGTTGGGATCGAGATGAGATCAGCCATGATTGCATTAAATGATGGATCGACACGAGGGGCTGAATTGTCTATTCCTGATCCTAGTTCTTATTTTCTTTGTAACAAGGTTATTTTATGAATTCCTGCAGGTTCCAGCCAAACTTTCCATATTCCTTGGTTTAAAAAAAAATTCAAAGCCAACTTCTCCTCCATTCCCTTTACGATTAAAGTACAGTTTTGAAAAAAAGTAGATTAGAATCAAGGCAAAATTAGAAAATGCCAGGTAAAGCTGAGAGATCCATAAAGGGAGTCACTGAAGGCATAGACTAGGAAAATGCACAACATACCTGGAGACAACAGATGGATTGATACTTTGGATGGAGTTGCGTAAATGTGCACAAGATACACAAGTGATAGGGACAACAGATTTTGGAGGCTGTTGACATCTAGCTGAGGGGTACACTTGCCTGGCTGGACAAGTAAGCAATTCCAACTTCTCCCTTTTGTTGTTGAACCTGAAGCTGTGATTTTCCATCTTTCACTGTTTAAGTTATGACTTGAAGAATTTGCAAGCATTAATCCCTGATTGCCACTTAGCATCAATCTTTTATTCATGTTTTACTCTCATACTGTCAACTCACATCCAACTCTCTGTCGCCTGAAGTTGCTGGCGGTGTTCTCTCTGCAGCTACATGCTGATGCGCTGTTTTGTACATCACACCAACTCTCACAGAAAAGGAGAAGGCTATACCAGCCCCAGAAACCAAACAGCAGCAACACTCACTGCATATGCACCTGCTGCTGAACAGGAATATCTGAATCTTTGGCTCAGCTGCTTACATTAGCTTGGGACTGCATCATGGTGCAATGGGAAGGTTGCTTTGCTGCAATGATTCAGAATCGACTGTGTAGGTGGTTGTATAACTCCAGGCAAGACTGCAATGGCTGGTTAGATGAGAAAGTAGGAGCCACCTATCCACTGCACTCTCTCACATGCAGTATCATTGTGGACGCGTCCACATAGAGAAAGATCAGAGGTGCATTTATGGGTAATCTTTGCGAGTTCCTGAACATTGGCACTTAAGAGTGATCGTTGCAGTGTCAGAATTACAGCAGTCATTATGTGAACAGCATGCTCACACAAACAGCACATAATGACTAGAGAATCTATTTTGTTGCTTAAGGGATATATATTGACCAGAACACCCGGAGACAACCTGTCTTTCAGATTACTGATGTGAGATGTGTCTTCCTGAGAAGGCACAGGGCAACTTGCTTTAACGTCCCAGCTGAAAGGTGGTACCTTTAGCAGTGTAGCACTCAATCTTTGCTGTGCTGCAGTATCAGCCTGGGTTACTGAAGTAATCCTTTGGAGTGAGGCATCAGCACATACTGCCAGAGTGTTAAAGGTTTAGATGGAGAGGAATTTCTTAAATGTGTACAAGACAATTTTCTGATTCAGTATGTTGATGTACCTACGAGAGAAGGTGCAAAACTTGACCTACTCTTGGGAAATAAGGCAGGGCAGGTGACTGAGGTGTCAGTGGGGGACCACTTTGGGGCCAGCGACCATAATTCTATTCGTTTTAAAATAGTGATGAAAAAGGATAGACCAGATCTAAAAGTTGAAGTTCTAAATTGGAGAAAGAACAATTTTGACGGTATTAGGCAAGGACTTTTGAAAGCTGATTGGAGGCAGATGTTCGTAGGTAAAGGGACGGCTGGAAAATGGGAAGCCTTCAGAAATGAGATAACAAGAATCCAGAGAAGTATATTCCCGTTAGGGTGAAAAGGAAGGCTGGTAGGTATAGGGAATGCTGGATGACGAAAGAAATTGAGGGTTTGGTTAAGAAAAAAAAAGGAAGCATATGTTAGGTATAGACAGGATAGATCGAATGAATCCTTAGAAGAGTAGAAAGAAAGTAGGAGTATACTTAAGAGGGAAATCAGGGGACATGAGATAGCATTGGCAAATAGAATTAAGGAGAATCCAAAGGGTTTTTACAAATATATTAAGGACAAAAGGGTAACTAGGGAGAGAATAGGCCCCCTCAAAGATCAGCAAGATGGCCTTTGTACGGAGCCACAGAAAATGGGGGAGATACTAAATGAATATTTTGCATCAGTATTTACAGTGGAAAAGGATGTGGAAGATATAGACTGTAGGGAAATAGATGGTGACATCTTGCAAAATGTCCAGATTACAGAGAAGGAAGTGCTGGATATCTTGAAACGGCTAAAAGTGGATAAATCCCCAGGACCAGATCAGGTGTACCCAAGAACTCTGTGGGAAGCTAGAGAGGCAATTGCTGGGCCTCTTGCTGAGATATTTGTGTCATTGATAGTCACAGGTGAGGTGCCGGAAGACTGCAGGTTGGCAAACGTGGTGCCACTGTTTAAGAAGGGGGGTAAAGATAAGCCAGGGAACTATAGACCAGTGAGCCTGACCTCGATGGTGGGCAAGTTGTTGGAGGAAATCCTGAGGGACAGGATGTACATGTATTTGGAAAGGCAAGGACTGATTAGGGATAATCAACATGGCTTTGTGCGTGGGAAATCATGTCTCACAAACTTGATTGAGCTTTTTGAAGAAGTAACAAAGAAGATTGATGAGAGCAGAGCAATAGATGTGATCTATATGGACTTCAGTAAGGCGTTCGACAAGGTTCCCCAAGAGAGACTGATTATCAAAGTTAGATCTCATGGAATACAGGGAGAACTAACCGTTTGGATACAGAACTGGCTCAAAGATAGAAGGTGGCAGGTGGAAGGTTGTTTTTCAGAGTGGAGGCCTGTGACCAGTGGAGTGCCACAAGGATCGGTGCTGGGCCCTCTACCTTTTGTCATTTACATAAATGATTTGGATGCGAGCATAAGAGGTACAGTTAGTAAGTTTGCAGATGACACCAAAATTGGAGGTGTAGTGGACAGCGAAGAGGGTTACCTCAGATTACAATAGGATCTGGACCAGATGGGTCAATGGGCTGAGAAGTGGCAGATGGAGTTTAATTCAGATAAATGCAAGGTGCTGCATTTTGGGAAAGCAAATCTTAGCAGGACTTATACACTTAATGGTAAGGTTCTCGGGAGTGTTGCTGAACAAAGAGATCTTGGAGTGCAGGTTCATAGCTCCTTGAAAGTGGAGTCGCATTTAGATAGGATAGTGAAGAAGGCGTTTGGTGTGCTTTCCTTTATTGGTCAGAGTATTGAGTACAGGAGTTGGGAGGTCATGTTGCGGCTGTACAGGACATTGGTTAGGCCACTGTTGGAATATTGCGTGCAATTCTGGTCTCCTTCTTATCGGAAAGATGTTGTGAAACCTGAAAGGGTTCAGAAAAGATTTACAAGGATGTTGCCAGGTTTGAAGGATCTGAGCTACAGGGAGAGGCTGAACAGGGTGGGGTTGTTTTCCCTGGAGCGTCGGAGGCTGAGGGGTGACCTGCAAGAGGTTTCCAAATTTTGAGGGGCATAGATAGGATAAATAGGCAAAGTCTTTTCCCTGGGGTCGGGGAACTAGAGGGTTTAGGGTGAGAGGGGAAAGATATAAAAGAGATCTACGGGGCAACCTTTTCACGCAGAGGATAGTATGTGTATGGAATGAGCTGCCAGAGGATGTGGTGAAGGCTGGTACAATTGCAACATTTAAGAGGCATTTGGATGTGTATATGAATAGGAAGGGTTTGGAGGGATATGGGCCGGGTGCTGGCAGGTGGGACTAAATTGGGTTGGGATATCTGGTCGGCATGGATAGGTTGGACCGAAGGGTCTGTTTCCATGCTGTACATCTCTATGACTCTATGACTCGACACTAGAAAACAGGAACGCTACCCAGCGCATGTGAGCTGACACCAATGTGAAAAAATACTCCAAAAGGTAGGACTTGTTACATTTTGCTATCAAACTGTCCACAATGCTAATTTACACCCTCAAGGAGATGGGACTTGAACCTCAGTCTGCTGGCTTCAAAGTAGGAACCCTAACACCACACCACAACAGCCCCCAGGACAGGTCTGCTATAGATCTCCAAACAAAGATTGATTGCGGCAAATTATGGTGGATAGAAGCAAAATACTGCAGATGCTGGAAATCTGAAGCAAGCATGGAGAATGCTGGAAAACTCAACAGGTCTGGCAGCATCGGTGCAGAGAGAATCAGAGTTAACATTTCGAGTCTGATAGGACTTTTCTTCAGAATTGGCTCCAGTGAACTAGTCTACGTTAAAAGTCTTGCCTGGGTCAGACTAGAGAAGAAATTATTGTCCAATTTTCCATGAGATGCAGGAGATTCTAAAGAACTAACCAAGTCAGACTGAAAAGCCCAAGCATATCACCCGAGTTCACACTGCGAAATACTTTAGAAACAATGACTTAAAGATATTAATGTCATTAAGAGGCAAACCAATATCATAGCTGTGTCACTGCATCAATTCAGCTCCAAGCGTTTAAATCTCAACCAAGATAGTGGGAGATAACAAACAATTAGCTCCTGCATATCTCATGGGTAGAGAGGAAACAGTTAGGAATCATGACCCTGATGGATATAATGATTTCTCACGGAAAACGCCTGGTCGTCAGGCAAAGACTGAGTTAGATATGGCTAAATTCCTTAAAATCAGATAGATGGATGGTAGTTAGTTGATAGTTGCTATTCAGCCTCCTACAATGTTGATGAATATATTGAGCTGGAAATGTGTTGCTGGAAAAGCGCAGCAGGTCAGGCAGCAGCCAGGGAACAGGAGAATCGACGTTTCGGGCATAAGCCCTTCTTCAGGAATTCCTGAAGGGCTTATGCCCGAAACGTCGATTCTCCTGTTCCCTGGATGCTGCCTGACCTGCTGCGCTTTTCCAGCAACACATTTCCAGCTCTGATCTCCAGCATCTGCAGACCTCACTTTCTCCTCCGATGAATATATTGAGTCAAACAGACGCTTCGGTCCAACCAGCCCATGCTGAACACAATCCCAAACTAAACTAGCCCGACATGCCTTCTCTGGCCCATGTCCCTCCAAACCATTCATATTCATGTTCTTACCCATTGTAAATGTTCCTACATTCACCACATCCTCAGGATGTTCATTCCACACACAAACTACCCTCTGTGTAAAATATTTGCCCCTCATGTCTTTTTAAAATCTCTCTCCTCTCACCTTAAAAATGTGCCCCCTAGACTTGAAATTCCCAACCAAGGGAAAACATAACTTACCATAACTCTATCTATACCCCCTCATTATTTTATCAATTTCTATCACGTCACCTCTCGACCTCCTACGTTCCAGCGAAAAAAGTCCCAGCCCATCCAGTCTTTCTTTATAATTCAAACCTTCCATACCCAGCAACACCCTGGTAAATCTTTTCTGAGTCCTCTTAAGCCTAATAACATCCTTCCTATAACTGGGAGATCAACTTGACATACACAAGGGGCAGCCAAACCATCTCAAACAAAAAGTATAAAATATTTGAAAGTTTTTAAAAAAATGCATTGTACTTACCTTTCATCCTGTCCAATGTAATTTCTCACAAATGTACACGATGCAAAAAGGATTCACAAAGTTTCCTCTATCTTTCACCTTGTCTTGTTGGTTGCATTGGAACAGGAGTCTGGACATTCAGTAACCAGCAGGATTGATGCTCACAGTGATCCATGATTCATAGCAGATGTTAATGAGCCATGTTAGAACGCACAAACATTAGCAGGGGGTACAGGTCCCCACAGCGCCAGGCAAATGGGCAAGTTGGGAGCTGCATAGACACCAGGAAATGTCTTCATATTCTTGATTTATTTTAGTTGATGGACTTATTAACTGATCAGAAAGGATGGGCCTGTAACATGACTCTGAAAACTGCATGGGTAAGTGGTTCTCCCATGGCAACCTCTACATATATTGGGATCAGAAGCACAGCTTCATTGCTAACCTGATCTGTCCCTTTAAAGAATTCACGTACTCCACAAAATTCAAGGCAGATGACAAGATCAACAGCTTGCTGGTCAAGGTCAAGATCGTGACTGGCAACTCTGTATTAAATAGGATCATTGAATTCCTACAGTATGGAATCAGGCCATTCAGCCCATTGAGTTCACACCAACCTTCCAAACAGCATCCCATTCAGACCCACCCTTTCTATCCCTGTAACCCCACATTTCCCATGGTTTATTCAGCTAGCCTGCACATCCCTGGACACTATGGGCAATTTAGCATGGCCGATCCATTTAAATCTATACATCTATGGACCGTGGAAGGAAACCAGAGCACGCGGAGAAAACCCATGCAGACACAGGGAGAATATATAAACTCCACTACCCCCTCTACAGTTGCATGAGGAGTTCACCTAGGAGAGGAAAAAGCTGACTTGAGATTTAATGAAAGCTTTCAAAATCATAAGGGCTTTGCTTAATGAGGTCAGCCAGGTGGATCTCATAGAATATGAGGTCCCTAACGGACCAGATTAACAGCCCCAATCAGGGAAAGCTGGTTGACAGATATAAACAGGAATGTCCGACATTCTGCTAATTCAGAGCTAGACCAGTGTCAAGGATTCTCGCTGTGTAAATACAGGATGACTTGGTGACGAGGTACCGGCCTCTGTGGAGTTATTTCAGTGGTGACAAGAGAAAAGCACACTCATGAAAGACATTTGCTCACAATGGCTATTTTTGAGTTGGGGGTAAGCATTTCTGGCATTAAGCCTTTGTTTGAGAAGCTTGATTAGTTCGATCCTGCCATAAGACTGGGCCCAGTATGTGGAAAGAACACTTTTTTCCTCAGGCAAATGACATTGGGGCACATGAAAGGCAATGAGTAATTCCCCTGACAACTTGTGGACCTGCAGCTTTTTCAATTATTAGGAACCTAACTTTCCCTGAGGCACCAGATACTAAAACCTTCCAAGAACTGATGGATTTAGTTAAGGAATATTATGATCCCAAGTCTTCTCTAATTCTGAGACACTACTGGTTTTACTCAGCAATTCGAGAAGGAGAATCTATATTGAGATACACACTAAAAGAAAAATCAAATTTATATAGTGCCTTGCAGCCAGTGAAGTACTTTTGAAACATTGGTGTGGTTTAAGAAATATAGAATCCCTAACGTGGAAGACAACCATTTGGCCCAAGGAATCCACACTAACACTCCGAAAAGCATCCCATCCAGACCCACCCCTTACCCAATAACTTTGCATTTTCCATGGCTAACCCACCTAGCCTGCACATCCCCGGTCACCATGGGCAATTTAGCATGGCCAATCCACCCTAACCTGCACACCTTTGCACTGTGAGAGGCAAGCAGCGCACCTGGAGGAAGACTTTGCAGACACTGGGAGAATGTGCAAGCTTCACACAGACAGTCACCAGAGGGTAGAACTGAACCCAGGTCCCTGGTGCTGTGATGCAGCAGTGCTAACCACTGAGCTACTATGCCACCCTGTGGCCTACTGACATGCAGCAAGCTCCTGTATCTCCAAGTGACTTCCTAACAGGAGGTCATTTCCACTTCCATGCATCTTGATTCAAGTCATTATTTTTACATAGAATTGTTTCCTAAAAATCTTGCACTGGTTTCTCACTTCCAAATCCAAATCCAAAACTTCATTTATCTGTTCACATCTAAGGTGATGAAGTTTAGCGGTTTGATCCTAGATATTAAGCTGTAGTTATTCAGTTTGTGTCTTTGTTCTCTCCTGCCCTCCATCTCCACAATAAAGGTACACACACCTTCCCATCCTCCTGTCCTGTTAAAGTCTAGAGAGCAGAGAGAGATTGTGACTGGGTGTTTAAACCCCTCATCCTGCAGACATCAGGCACCTAAAAATGGAATTGGTGAAACTTTCCTAAACCACCCTGATAAGGCAGACCCCAATTATAAATTCCTGCTATCCAGGGTCTCCCTTCTGAATTTTCATGTAACTTTCAGACTGGCCTAACAGGAAACCTTCAGGGACCAATTGAGATTTTAAGCAGGTGTGAGTGGCAGTGGTGAATTCCCTGTCCCAGGTCTAACCAGCTAAGATCCAGAAAGGTACGGCTTCATTAATGTCTCTCTTTCTTTGCAAGGCCAGGGGGAAATGGAGTATTTTACTGGGCCCCACAGGGGCTTCTTACTCATGCACCCCCTTTTCTGATTAGGATATTTTTCCCGAGTATTAATTGATATCATGTGGTTTGGACACATTTCCTGATAGGCTGCTGATACAGTTTCCATCACACTTTTCAAGAGGGAGCTACTAGTTTTCTTCTCCATCAAGTATTTATGTAAAGATTTTACAGTCCTGCAGTCAAAGCTCTTCATTTTGTACTAATCAGGACAGAATTGCAAGAATACCAGTTTTCAAAGGAAACAACAATTTATACTACATGAGAAGAGGGTGCTAATTGGTAGCAAAACTAACTCTGATTGGTCAAAGCACTGCCATGGAGAATGCATAAGGCAACAGTCAACTGCCAAGCTGTTGTGTCAGTTCAAACCAGGCAAGTCCACTCTGATTGGAAATGCCTTGACCAACAGGAATATATGAGGAATGGGCATCTCTTCCACCAAGAGTTTCAGTTCAGTTATAAAGGCACAATGTGTGAACATGATCCTTGTGTTTGCAAACGATAGGGCCCAGTGTGTGAACCAATGCATGTGAAAAGCCACATATACAAGTCATGCTGTGAGACTGGCCGAGGACAATTTTGGGGCACAAGAGCCATGCAAATTTACGGAGATGCTGGCTTATCCCGAGATTCTGTGCAACCGGGGAGAGGGAAGAGCATGTGAGAGAGAGAGAGAGAGAGAGAGAGAGAGAGAGAGAGAGAGAGAGAGAGAGAGAGAGAGAGAGAGAGAGAGAGAGAGAGAGAGAGAGAGAGAGAGAGAGAGAGAGAGAGAGAACGAGAAAGAGGGCACGAGAAAGAGAGAGAGCACGAGCAAGAGAGAGAGAGAGAGAGAGAGAGAGAGAGAGCATGAGAAAGAGCACGAGAGAGAGAGAGAGACACACACACTCTGTATAGCTCAGTTCAGATTGTATCTCAATTACCATTGATAGAAGGACACTGAGCAATCCATTCCCCAGAATCTATTATTTCAGTTTTCAATGCCACATTTCCAAAAGTAAGCGCCCACATAGTGAATGAGTAAAAGGAAAACCTAGGTCAAATCAGTGAAAATACATATTTTACGTAATTTATTCAGATAGAAGGGGATACAGCTAAAGCTAATGCAAATAAAAAGTGATATGAACTAGAACGACAAACAGTTATTGAGAGGAAATGACAGAAGAAAGTAATTTGAGATTCATTTCTACCTGATGTTTCAACAAATACATTTGTTGAGTTGAAGTAAATGCTGTATTTTAAATCTATATTCCCACTGTTTATTCAACAAACATGATATTTCACTATTAATGTTATGATAAAGCTATCTTCACTCACAGGCACATCCGCAATGATCTGTGATTGCAATACATTTTTGCACAATTCAGATAATTGCACCTCTATTCAATTGTTCAAAGCCCTGAAGTGAGTGACAGCTCCATTTAGAAGCAATGACGCATCACTCATTGAAATGCTGAAAGACACTTGCCTTGTCATTATATCTGTGACCTTCAGTTAGGCAAGTTATTCCACTATTTCAAATAGGCACAGCATGCTCAGACTTGAGACAGGGAGATGACGAGGAGGTTCCCTTTTCTGACTAAAGGATGGTGACTCTCTGTTGAAGAGTATTAGTGTGTGTGGGGATTCTGACTGAGCACAGGTCTGATCATGCCACACAAACAGAAGCGAACAACCACCACCTGGTTCCACTGGTCGACAATGGAAGTGAACATGGAGGTTATTTGGCACAATACTCATACCTCAGGTGCTGCCTCCATTGTAAGGGCAGGGCGGAAGTAAAAGGCACTGATTTTGCATTTAAAATGAGTTCATGCAAATTTAGAGCAGCCATTTTATTTCTGTCATTTCTGAAGATGTGGGCTCATGCATGGTAAGATCACAATGGTTCCAACTTTGAAGCACTGACCCGCAATCAGTCTTACATGGAAATCCACCGTATATTCCAAAAGGTGGCTTGGGTTTGCTGATGCCTGCAGTCACTTTGAATATTGGATGATGATTTGGATTGAAGAAGTGTGCAAGGTTATAAGAATAAAGGCAGGCGTTAGATAATCATGCTGGTTTGGCATTAGATAAACATGCTGGTTTGAAGAGCCTGTGCATACAAAATGGGCCGAGTGGCCTGCTTCTGCTCCATAAAATGTCTTTGATTCTGTTCATTATTCTCAGACAGCAAAACATTTCAAAAACACATTGTCCTTCACTTTTATTTTAAGTTTTCTAATACAGAAATAAATTATTGTTTTGCCATCATTAGAGACTAAACTATAGATATAAGCAAAGTTTAACAAATTAAAATGTATATCCTTTTTATACGATAATGGGAAATGTTGAAATTAGCTTTTCAGGGCTAGTGAGGGTGTTGAGAACTAATTATGAGCTCAGTTTGCCATTACAAAGACAGTTAGACATTAAACAAAGTGTAATATTTTCAAGTTGTTTTCTCTTTCCCTGACAAGATGATATCAAGTGCAGAAGCTTTCATTAATTCACAGATTCTCATTTGACCATGTCTCAACACCGCTGCCTGGAAAGAAGTGTTGAGTCAACGACAGTGACTCTGGATTTCCGTGTTAGTTTGGGGATGCCTAGATTCTCAATGTTACTGTGAGTTTCACTGGAGTAATGCTGGCCGACACTGGCCGTTTCAAAACTTTTTTTTTTCCAAATTTGAAGTTTTTTTTGTGAGACTGCATAAGAGTAAGGAAACATCTCTGCAAGAGCTACATTAATGTCCTCGATGTTGGCCTCTCAGTGGACTCTCCGTAAGCTTCTGCTGTTTGTGTCCCATCCCACACCAAGTGCGTGATGCCACCTGGTATTCAAGACTTTCATCGTATAATTGGATATCAATGCAAGGACACAATTGGAAAAACTCTCCATGTTGCTACCACTAGACTTAGAGCATTGATAATATTTCAAATGATTAACTATGTTCTGGAAGGGTATTACTTGTGCATTATTTTGTATCTGGTGGTTTGCTTCCATCGTTCTCTGGTGCGTCGTCCTTGATTCTCCACAATTTCATGCAAAAGATTGACATACCCGTATTCACTGCTCCGGAGGGGTTTCTCTTTGGTCGGGGAGTTTGTTCCCACTGTTTGCTCACTGTTTGGTGTGGTTGGTATCATAGCATCACATCGTGTGCCTGGAAAAATCTCTGTCTCACAGCCGAGCTGTCCTCTTCTCATCCCTTTCGTTGTTGACATGTCTTCCCCTATCATTGAGGACTGGTTATTTTCTCCAAAATGTTTTTTACTCTTCAGACCAATCGCATCAGTCTTCACCCTTGGCTCTGCTCCTCTCTCAACCATAACTCTTCCTTTGGAATGTCCAGTATTTCCCTGGCTTCCATCTTTTGATGTGGTCCCACTTTCCTCATTGGGTTGTCTTTCGGTCAGACTGTTTGAGAGGCCGGCACTTGAATCATGGACACTATCAGCTTCGTCGTGGATTAATCTGCCTGCTCCTCGTGGACATGTTGATACATTATGCCTCCCATTCGTCACTGAAGACAAGTCTTCATCAGAATTCAGATAATGACAAATGGTGTCATTGCCAGTTGACATTTTGTACAGTGGTAGGATCATTCCTACAGGTTTGCCATTTCCATTCCTATCCTGCTTGGCTCCGTCGGTCCTTCCCAGGTTCTGACAGGACACTTTGTCCAGTGCTGTTGAATTGCTTATTGATTTGGAATGCAGAGCTATTACTGACTGATCCATAAAGACTGCCAGTGATGGATCAGAGCTCCCTTGTGACGGGATGCTGTTGTGTTTTTCCATTTCCCGATTACTTTGAGCGAATCTGTCGCTTGGAAAACTCGCCCAATCCTCAGAAAGTGATGGGACGATCAATGCATTTGTGGTGTTTGGAATTTCCTGATCACCTTTTGCTAACTGAGCAGGCTCCATACACCGTTGAACCCCTGATACAGTCACCGGTTGCTTCTTAAACATGGCAGCACACAACTCAGGATGAATGGTTTCTGCTCCCATATTGGGTGTGGACTGGTGATCCTTTGAGAAATGCTCTTTGGCAGATTTGTGTTGAGGATGCTTTTCCTGTTGCTTGGTTCCTTGCCCGTCTGGTTTTACCTGCTCCTTCCCTTGCTTCCTTTTCAACAGAAACACCAACAGCAGCAGCAAGATGAGCAGCCCTAAACAGAAACACAATTACATTCAATTCAGGAGCAAAGCAAAGTTGACTAGCTCAGAGTTGACTGCCTGATATAAAAGACCCTCTTTCACCTTGCCAGGAAAACACAAGTTGTCTAACTTGCGAAAATTCCAAAGGAAAAGCAGCTGTACTTTCTCCTCCAACACCCTGGTGTATTTGGTGTTACTGGTTTATCAGCATATGGTGACTGCATGGAGATCTGACGCTGGCTCTATTATAATCTGCACATCTCTGTCCCTGTTCAGTCACGTATATTTAAGGCTGAGGGTGATAGATCTTTGGGATCTAAGGAAATCAAGGAACCAGACAGCGAAGTAAAACGAGGTGAAATGAATCAAATTCACATTAAGCCCCCCCAGTCGTAAACTCATCCTAACACCACCAGTGTAAACTCCTCGTTTAGAGTCAGACAGTTTTTAACAGCACAGAAAGAGGCCCTTCAGCCCATCATGTCTGTGCCAGTCATCAAACATTTATGTAACTATTCTAATCCCATTTTCCAGCACTTGGTTCTGTAATTTTGTACACTATGGTGTTACAAGTCTTCATCTAAATAGTTCTTCAATCCCACCATTCAGGCAATGTGTTCCAGACATTCAACTTCCTTCTAAACCTCCTGCTCCTTATCTTAAAACCATGTCCCTGGGACTGAATATTCTAGTAAGTATAAAAGTTTCTCCCTGTCTATGCCTTTCACATTTCACAACTCAGTCAGCCTTCTCTACTCTAAGGAAAATAACCCCAGCCTATGTAGTCTCTCGTCATTGCTGAAACATTCTAGACCAGGCGAATCTCTTCTGCATCCTCTCGTGTATACTTGCATCCTTTTCATAGTGCAGCAAACATGGGTGGTATGCACTGTTAGTGGTTAGCACTGCTGCCTCTCAGCGCCAGGGACCCTGGTTCGATTCCAGCCTCGGGTGATTGTCTGTGTGGAGTTTGCATATTCTCCCAGTGTCTGCATGGGTTTCCTTCGGGTGATCTGGATTACTCCCACAGTCCAAAAATGTGCAGGTTAGGTGAGCTGGCCATGCTAAATTGCCCCGTAGTGTTCAGGGATGTGTACGTTAGGTGCATTACTCAGGGGTAAATGTAGAGTCATAGAGTCAGGCAATAGGTCTGGGTGGTTTACTCTTCAGAGGGTTGGGCCAGGGCCCTATTTCCACACTGTATGGATTCAATGAAGACTACACACTGTCCTCCAGCTGTGGCCTCACTAATACTATATACGGCTCCATCATAATCTCCTGCTCTTGTATTTGAATTCCCATTTCACCGGCCCACTAAGAGAAATTGAGATCCTGTGTCGGTAGGTACTGGGTTAATATCATCCAGTCTCATTCATTTAAATCACAGGCTTTTGCAGATAGAAGAGACCTTTGCTCAAATTTTCCAGTTTATGTATCTATTGGATCAGCAATGCACAGCAATGGTAGGGAAGGAAATGAAGCAGTGGGAAGGTGATGGCCTAGCGTTATTATCTCTGGACTGTTAATCCAGAGACCCAGGTAATGCACTGGATCCTGGGCTCGAATCCTACCATGGCAGATGGCGGAATTTGAATTCAATAAAAATTTGAAATTAAGAATCTAATGAAGACTATGAATCCACTGCTGATTGTCGGAAAAAGCCCATCTGGTTCACTAACATCCTTTAGGAAAGGAAACTGCTATCCTTTACCTGATCTGGCCTACATGTAATGTGGTTACAGACCCTCTGGGCAATTGGGGATGGGCAATAAATGCTGGCCTAGCCAGTGACGCCCTCATCCCATGAATGAATACAGGGAAACAAATTAGCAGCAGAGGGTATAAGGAAAAGGGCAGAAATGTGAATCATATCATAGCACCAAACATCATTATATGCAGATATTCCAATGGGAGACAGAGCCACAGGTTTCATTGCCATGTGGAGGAGGAGAAAGAGCAGTTTAAATGTCTTTCAGGATTTCCTTTGTAATTTGCTTTGTCCTTACCAGTTGCAGACATGCTCACAGTCAACACCAGGATCATATGTATTGCTTCCCAGTCTCCCTATATAGTGAAGGTGCTGTAAGTACAGTAAGTATCATAACGAAGTGATAAATGTACAGGGAGTGAATGTTGATTATCACGCTGACCCAGCCTGTCCCCTTCATCTACACTGTTGGGTGTAATGAGCATTTATTCCAAGCTCAGAAGCATTGGCATTAGTTTTAACAAGCAGGCTGTGGCTTTGATTCAGACCAGCTACTTGGCCTGGAGACTGATTTGGTGATATCCTCTCCGCAGGAAGTACAGAGCAGAACCATCCACATCCATTATCTCCAGTGGAAATCCTGCTGGAAGAGCATTATTTAGTAGCACAGTACTTGTGTATTGCTGGGTAAAAAAGACAGATTTTGTCAAAGCCCTTCACCTTGCACTTGTCAGAACAATTCATAAGAAAAATTCTCAATTCCCAAAGGAAAGGGGAAACATCAATTGCACCGAGTGGGAGGAGACTGCTGATTGGTTGGCAAGTCAACAATTGGTAAGGGTGCTACCATGTAACCATGGCACCTTCCCCTGCAACCGCAGAGGGTGTAACACCCACCCATTTACTTCCTCCATCCTCAGTAGCCAAGGTTCCAGACACACCTTCCAGACAAAGCAGCAATTTACCTGCACTTCACTCAATCTAGTCCACTGCTCATAATGTGGTCTGCTCTCCACTGGGAAACAAAATGCAGACTGAGCAACCGCTCTGCAGAACACTTCTATTCTGTCCACAAAAATGACCCTGAGCTTCTGGTTTCCTGCCACTTCAATACACCATCTTGGCCAACACCTCTGTCCCAAGCTTGCTGCAGTGCTCCAGTAAAGCTCAGCACAAGCTGGAAGAACATCAGCTCATTTTCCACTTGGAACCCTGCAGACTTCAGGACTCTAAAATAGAGTTCAATAATTTTAGAGCCTGAGCACCTTCTCCTATGTCCTAATCCGAATCCCCACACACAAGGCCTTGTCATCACATAGGCTGATGCCACAAATCCCAAATACTAATAGCCCAATTAGCAGCTACTCATTCTCCCAGACTGACCTTTACACGTTCTCTCTCCCTCTGGGCCCCATCTCTACCTATCAAGGTGGCATGGTAGCTCAGTGGTTTGCACTGCTGCCTTACCGCGCCAGGGACCCAAGCTCAATTCCGATCTAGGGCGACTGTCTGTGTAGAGTTTGCACATTCTCCCAGCGTATATATGGGCTTCCTCCAGGTGTTTCAGCTTCCCCTCTCAGTCCAAAGGTGTGCAGATTAGGTGGATTGGCTATGCTGAATTGGTCATGGTGTCCAGGGATGTCCAAGCTAGGTGGGTTAGCCTTGGGAAATACAGGGTCACAGGGATAGGGAAGGAGTGTGGGTCTGGGATGATGATCCACACTGTAGGGATTCTGTCATTCTATGATTGCTCCTCCCTCTCCCCAACCCATCTTTGGCATATATCCTTGCTGCAATCAATTCTGGAGGATCACTGGATCCTAAAAATTAGCTCTGCTTTCTCTCTCCACAGATTCTGCCAGACCTGCTGAGATTCCCCATCAACTTCTGTTTTTGTTTTTGATTTCCAGCATCCGCAGTCCTTTGATTTTTTTTGGTAAAGGTGTTGTCAGCGCGACAGTGAACTGTCAGTCATCACTAACTGATGCAGTCTATTTGGCAATGTATACACCACGTCAACTAGCCAATGCTTCAGTACTAGTCTCTAATACAATATGAATTTTGTTTGCCCATTACATTTCTGGCAAATTGTCCCAATATGCAAGAGACAAAAATCTTTGACAAAAAAGACCCTTGTAGCAGCAATACATAAATGCTGAGAAATCTTCTCTTTCCAAAAAAACCACAACCACCTTTCACATTTACCTAGAGCTTATTTGTTTTCTCAATATTACATAAACAACATATTACATGCACAACAAAAATCTGCTTGAACGTACCCAGGAGCCCCAGTAGCACTGGGAGGAGTAGCTGAGGTTGTGTGTGTTGGTTAGGCCAGGCTGTGCTCATGGTCACTGAGCAGGCAAAATCAGATGCATTCCAGACAGGGATTCCCTTCAAGTGGGGGGGATCATTACAAGTAACAGAATATCCATTCACCAACACAGAGCTATTCATGAGATCTGGAAATAGACATAGTACAATTGTTCAAAGAGACCCATTTTCGATCAATGCAGGGTTGTTGTGAAATGTAAACTTTAAAAACTTTGGATATGCACAAGATGGATAACAAAACCGTGAATGACATTTGAAAACAATTTACACGACAATTCAAAGTTCAAGTCTCCAATGACGTGACCACCTTTCATGATATATATTCTATGATTTTCCCATGCATTCGCAACATTCTCTTCTTACAATCTCCAATGAAAATCAACACAACATTAACATAGAAAAGTACTTGATGTGTAGAGCCTTCCAAAAATCTTGAATTCTGGGAGAAGGCGTCAAAAGCTCATTGAGAAGCACCTAGAAAGTTAAAAAATTCTGTAGAGTGGAAGGCAGAAAAACATGAAGGAGTGAGGACAGAAAAAGTCAAATTAAATAGCAGGAAGGACAGGAGAGAGACAGTGTTATGAAGATTGCATTACATATTGACTATTCATTCAGTGACATAGTGGTACATCATTGTTCTTTGCTGAGCCTGAGAAATTGTATCATTTTCAGTGTATGAAATTAAATTTTAAAACATTCCTAAGCCAGTTTGCAAATGTAAACAGAAAGCATCAAAGAAACTCAGGTCTGGAGAGGGAAAAGTAGCATTAATGTTTCACGTCTAGTGACCCTTCATCAGAACAGTTTCTGTTTAGTGAGAGTCAGTATAACATAGTTAATTTAAAAAGTTACCTCTCAGAAAGGACATCCAATCTGCATGTTCACACAAACAACTCCAAGGATTGGTGTGAAGACGGATCTTCTGGAACTTCGGTCCTGCCAAAGCCTGTTCTGTCAGGAAAACCAGCTTATTGTTGGAGAGGTTCAGAACAGAGATGTTCCCATTTCCACGGAGACTCCAGTCAGCTATTGTGCTGATCTGATTCTGAGAGAGGTCAAGTTCAATCAGATTGGAGAAATGGGACAGGGTATCTAATCCAATCGCCTGAATTCTGTTTCTGGCCAGGGAAAGGCTAATCAAGCTGGCAGCATTGAAAAACCAAGCAGCATCGATCACTGAGAGTTTGTTATCATTTAGATTCAGGACAGTGAGGTGGAGGAAAGAATTAAAAGCTCCTTGTTCAATGCTGGCAATATCACTGTTGGATATTGTCAGGTTGGTCACAGAGTTCAGGTTTGAACTGTTGAGCATTGTATTGTTGATTGACTGAAACCCACTCAGCACTGTGAAAATGAGGAGTTTTAAATCGGGGGGATAGAATGAAGCTGAAAGATAAAAGATTTAAAAAATAATGCAACTTTTAGCTGGTGTTTGAAAAGAGCTAACATTTATGAACATTTTCTAAATGTATTTCATAAAATTTGAATGTGCAGTCTGAAGAAAATGCACTCAATTCATTAGAATTATGGTATGATTTTCAGAAAATAATTTCATTTTTCATAGCTGTGCTTACCGTTTGGTATGATGGTGCAGACAAATACATTGCTGGATGCTTCTGTACATGGGATCCTGCCTTCACAGCTTGAAGTAAAGAATAAGGCCCAAACAGAAAGTGTGGACAATGACACTGGAGGAAACATCTTACATAAATCATCACAAGAGATTAGCCACAAGGTTGCATTTGCAAGAATCTGAGGGACACGAAAAGGATTTTGTATCTGATTGAAGAGGACAGATTCAGTTACTTAAATAAAAACAAATACTGGAGAAACTCAGCAGCTCTGGCAGCATCTGTGGAGAGAGAAATAAAGTTGATGTTTTGAAGCTAATGACTCTTCTTCAGAATTGAAATTTAGACATTTGTGATGAATTGAGTATATAATCATTGATCCTGTGGTGCAGAGGTAGTGCCCCTACGTCTAGGCCAGAAGGCCTGAATTCAAGTCCCACCTGTCTGTCATAACATGTCTGAACTGTTAATTGTTCATGACTGCTGTAAAAACAAAACACTGGGAAGAGGCAGCAGGGAGATGATATCGAGAAACTTTTGTACAGTGGATTTCAGAGCCTGAGCCTGTGCACCCCACAAGGGCTTTGCACACCCTACCGATGGAAAATGGAGCACCTCTCCCAGTTAGAGTCTCATCTTTCCAGAATCAGCATCTTACCTGCTATTGGAGAACACTGTGCCGTATGGGCAGAATGGATCTCAAAATCAGGATTAAACATTTCTGACAAGTATTTTGGTAGGTTTAAAGACAGTAAATAAGCTTGAGTAATTAAAGCAAATGACAGAAACATAGAAATTATTGCATTTAATGATTTGAAGTCCCTGTAGTCGGCATAAGATAAACATTTGACATGGACCAAAGAGCCTGTTTCCATGCTGTATAACTCTATGCTATTCAATTTTAGTTAGTGTAATGAATTTATAAATTGGGCATCTCCATGGATCCACTTACAATTCATGTTTCCTGTTTCTCACATGGACTGTGGCATCAGGAAAATCTGGAAGAAGCTGGGGACTACCACCTCATCGCTGGCACACCAAGATGGTATCGGAGACTTTGAGACTTTCGGCAAACTCTGAAGGACAAAGTAATCCAACTCACAAATTATGCCGCATAAAAGCTCGTTTCTACAGATATGTGTTGATCTGGCTTCTGTAACCATGGATACTCTGTTTCCTCTGCATGAGCAGTAGTGTATGTGCTTCTATCTGCAGGGGACATCGCTTCCCTGGGTAAGCTCACACACTAAGGTAATTCTACTGCATTACCAATTGATGGGAAAGATGGTCATGTCTTGGGATGCATTTAAAAGAATTTGTCACAGCACAGCTTGATGAATTAATCACTGCTGCAGTTACTCACAGATGGTCTGACCAGAAATCTCAAAACTTGCGAACACCCACTCACATTGGAAAGAATTTGCACAGTTCGATGAAAAAAAAAAATCACCACAGAAGAAAAACTGCGAACTTTAACTGTAGCTGAGCAATCTATATTTCTGCCCACAATGGTACACACTACAGAAGCACAGAGAATAGACAAAAGATCAGAGCATGCCAGTGAACTATGTCTGACCAAAGTGAAGGAATTACAGTCACAAAAGAACATGAAACTTCACCACATATTCAGAGTTGGGGAAGATTTTGTTTCAATAGATTGGATCCTTGTAATGTGAAATATTGCTAGATTTGTGTAGCCATTCACCTGATCAGAAGGAGTTTAATAAAAATCAGGACGTTCAGCAAAGAAACATCTGCTCTCGTCTACAAACAGACCCATATTCAATGGTTAATCCTGTAAAGATGCTTAATCTCACAATTAACTCAGTGCCATGCTTAAAATGTTGTCCTCGTGCCCTGTATTCCAGCCCTCGCAACCCAAATCAAATATCCCAGCTACTGAGATTGATTTTGTTCTTTCATGGCAGGACCTGAACTCTGTGGGAAGCTAGAGAAATTATTGCTGGGCCTCTTGCTGAGATATTTGTATCATCAATAGTCACAGGTGAGGTGCCGGAAGACTGGAGGTTGGCAAACGTTGCACCACTGTTTAAGAAGGGTGGTAAGGACAAGCCAGGGAACTATAGGCCAGTGAAGCTGACCTTGGTGGTGGGCAAGTTGTTGGAGGGAATCCTGAGGGACAGAATGTACATGTATTTGGAAAGGCAAGGACTGATTAGGGATAGTCAACATGGCTTTGTGCGTGGGAAATCATGTCACACAAACTTGATTGAGTTTTTTGAAGCAGTAACAAAGAGGATTGATGAGGGCAGAGTGGTAGATGTGATCTAAATGGACTTCAATTTGACAAGGTTCCCCATGGGAGACTGATTAGCAAGGTTAGATCTCACAGAATACAGGGAGAACTAGCTATTTGGATACAGAACTGGCTCAAAGGTAGAAGAGGGTGGTGGCGGAGGGTGGCTTTTCAGACTGGAGGCCTGTGACCAGTGGAGTGCCACAAGGATCTGTGCTGGGTCCTCTACTTTTTGTCATTTACATAAATGATTTGGATGCAAGCAGAAGAGGTACAGTTAGTAAGTTTGCAGATGACACCAAAATTGGAGGTGTACTGGACAGTGAAGAGGGTTATCTCATATTACAACAGGATCTTGACCAGATGGGCCAATGAGCTGAGAAATGGCAGATGGAGTTTAATTCAGATAAATGTGAGGTGCTGCATTTTGGAAAGCAAATCTTAGCAAGACTTATACAACTAATGGTAAGGTCCTATGGAATGTTGCTGAACAAAGAGACCTTGGAGTGCAGGTTCATAGCTCCTTGAAAGTGGAGTCGCAGGTAGATAGGATAGTGAAGGCGGCATTAGGTATGCTTTCCTTTATTCATCAGAGGATTGAGTACAGGAGTTGGGAGGTCATGTTGCGGCTGTACAGGACATTGGTTAGGCCACTGTTGGAATATTGCATGCAATTCTGGTCTCCTTCCTATCGGAAAGATGTTGTGAAACTTGAAAGGGTTCAGAAAAGATTTACAAGGATGTTGCTAGGGTTGGAGGATTTGAGCTATAGGGAGAGGTTGAACAGGCTGGGGCTGTTTACCCTGGAGCGTCGGAGGCTAAGGGGTGACCTTATGGAGGTTTACAAAATTATGAGGTGCTTGGATAGGGTAAATCGGCAAAGTCTTTTCCCTGTGGTGGGGGAGTCCAGAACTAGAAGGCATGGGTTTAGGGTGAGAGGGGAAAGATATAAAAGAGACCTACGGGCAACCTTTTCACACAGAGGGTGGTACGGGTATGGAATGAGCTGCCAGAGGAAGTGGTGGAGGCTGGTACAATTGCAACATTTAAGAGGCATTTGGATGGGTATATGAGTAGGAAGGATTTGGAGGGATATGGGCCGGGTGCTGGCATGTGGGACTAGATTGGATTGGGATATCTGGTTGGTATGGATGGGTTGGACCGAAGGGTCTGTTTCCATGCTGTACATCTCTATGACTCTATGGGATGTGATGTCACTGGCAAGGCCAGCATTTGTAGCCCATCTTTAGTTGCCCTTGAACTGATTGGTTTATCAGTCATTTCAGAGGACATTTAAGAGTCAATCATACTGCTGTGGGTCGAGAGTCACATGTAGGCCAGAGCAGGTAAAGATGGCAGATTTCCTTCCCTGAAAGTCAGTAGTGAACCAGATAGTAACCTTTCTTAAAAAAAAATTAATGATGGCTTCCTGAAACCAGTCTTCAATTGCAGATATTATGATTGCAATTTATATTCTCGCCACTGAGGTGGTGGGACTTGAATCAATGCACCAGAGCTTGAGATCTGGTCTCTGGATTATCCCAAAAACTGCAGATGCAGGAAATTGGAAATAAAAAAAGGAAGTGCTGGAGAAACTCTAAAGGTCTGGCCATAACTACAGAGAGGAGAAGAGAGTTAATGTGTCAAGCGAAAGAGGAGTTAACCTTTATATTCCAGTGACTATTCTTCAATTTAGTAACTACGGAGAGAGAAAGAAAAAGAAAGAAAGAGAACGAGAGAGAGAAAGAAAGTGAAAGAGAGAGAGAGAAAGAGAAAGAGAGAGAGAAAGAAAAAAGAGAAAGAGAGAGAGAAAAAGAGAGAGAGAAAAAGAGAGAGAGAAAAAGAGAGAGAGAAAAAGAGAGAGAGAAAGACAGAAAGAGAGAAACAGAGAGAGAGCACAAAGAAGAGGGCGCAAAGGGGGAGTGTTTCTCTCTCCACATATGTTGCCAGTCCTGCTGAGTTTTTTCAGCAGTCTCTGTTTTGGTTCCAGAAGTCTCCAGCATCTGCAGTCCTTTGTTTTGTATTAAAAGAAACAGATATTGTGAAGCACCCAGCACACACCGGAATGTACAAACAGCATTCAGCTCAAGACCTACAAAGCAGTGTACAAAAGGCTGTGTGTTGTAGGATCACTTCTGGAAGGCACAAGCAGTGTGCAGAGTCAGAAATGCAGCAGTCTTCCAATGCCAAAGGAGATGGGGGCTTCTTTGTGCCACCACACCAGCCTTCTCTCCGGCCCAAGTCCAAGTCCTCGTTCAACTCTGAGCCACTCTCCGCGCTGAGACTTCCATGAGGAGCTGCCCAGCTGATCAATGGTCAATGCTACTTAAACACCAAGGCGAAAGTGAGGATTGTAGATGCTGGAGATTAGAGTAGAGAGTGTGGTGTTGGAAAAGCACAGCCAGTCAAGCAGCATCCGAGGAGCAGGAAAATTCATGTTTCAGGCAAAAGCCCTTCGTCAGGAATCCTGATGAAGGGCTTTTGCCCTAAAGGTCTATTTCCCTGCACAAGGATGCTGCCTGACCTGCTGTGCTTTTCCAGCATCCCACTCTCAACATGACTTAAACACCCCATGGCCTTGCTCTGTGGTTCTCAGTTACATACTCAATTGCCTATCGTGCCCAGGGATGTGCTGATTAAGTGGGTTAGCCTTGGGTAACGTGGGTTGGGTGGGATGCTCTTCAGAAGATTGGTGTGGACTCAATGGGCTGAAAGGTTTGCTTTCACACTATCGGGATTCTCGAATTCTAAATAATATTCTTCTGATGACTTTAAGATCTCCTTTCCTGCTGTGGTTCTGTTCGCCGAGCTGGAAGTTTTTGTTGCAAACGTTTCGTCCCCTGTCTAGATGACATCCTCAGTGGTTGGGAGCCTCCTGTGAAGCGCTTCTGTGGTGTTTCCTCCGGCATTTATAGTGGCCTGTCCCTGCCGCTTCCGGTTGTCAGTTTCAGCTGTCCGCTGTAGTGGCCGGTATATTGGGGACAGGGGACGAAACGTTTGCAACAAAAACTTCCAGCTCGGCGAACAGAACCACAGCAACGAGCACCCGAGCTACAAATCTTCTCACAAACTTTGATCTCCTTTCCTTTCAAGAATCAGAGCTATATTTTTCCCAATTTCAGTTTCCTCCTCTAAAAACCTGATGTAAATCGTCTAATAGTTTTGTGATCATCATTTGACTCCTAATTCTAGATTTCTAATTAATTCAAATTCCACCATCTGCCCAATTTGAACACTGGTCCCCAGCTCATTACCTGGGTCTCTGGATTAACAGTCCAGCAATAATGCCAATCGGCCATCATCACCTCCAACCACTGATGATTGTATCAATGCAGTGTCAGCTGGGTAAGAAAGTCACCAAAGTGTGACCTATAAAAATATATAATCAGAATTGTACACATTATTAGATATTAATTGCACGAGACATCCGAGCCAATGTAACAAATCATTAACTTGACTTATCGCTGGTCCCTCATTACCCAACACCATTGGCCAGTTTACAGCTTTTCTGTTGTCGCTCAAGGTTCCCATAACAATATGTGAATGTGACTACAACAAATCCTCAATTACTCTGAAGAACTTGTCTGAACTGGAAATTTCTCAGGGGGAGTCGTGCAGTGGAGGTGTGTTAGAGACCATTTCTTTTAACACAATAATAAAACCTCAAAATTAACCAAGCATGTCAGTATAACATCTAAAATGTATTAAGCTTTTTTCTAGCATATGGAAGCTGAGACAGGTTAGCAAATATTGAAAGTGCCCTTTATCAGTGCATACTCCCAGTGGTACACAAATCTGAAACATTCAGCAGTTCCCATTTGGTATTGCTGTTTATGCTGACATCCATTCTCAGCAGTTCCTGATTTGTTGCAGAAATTCCTTACTTAATAATCCTTCTCACTTCCATCAAATATTCCAGTCAGTGTCACACACGGGAACATTTATCTTTTTTGCGTCTTGTTAATTAATTCTTAAGTACAGTTACCATGGGTCAGGCTGAGTGTGAAGCTCTATTTACATAACTATACAAAAGGTTAACTACATTCTGCTCCATCTTCAGGTACACCCCTATTATTTCAAGTTAGTTTTACGTCGTGCACTACCTCAAGTCAGGTTACTAAACTCAATCCTCCTACTGCTGGATTGTGGGCATGTCTGTCATAGAACATAGAAAAGTACAGAACAGAACAGATCCTTTGGCCCACGATATTGTGCCGAGGTTTAATCCTAATGTAAAATATAATAACTTAACCTACGCAGCCCTCAACTCACTGCTATCCACATGCATGTCCAGCAGTCGCTTAAATGTCCCTAATGACTTTCCCTTCCACCACCGCCACTGGCAACACATTCCATGCACTCACAACTCTGTGTAAAGAACCTACCTCTGAAGTCTCCTCTATATCTTTCTCCTAATATCTTAGGACTATGAATCCTCGTACCAGTCAATCCTGCCCTGGGGAAAAGTCTCTGGCTATTCACTCTATCTATTCCTCTCATTATCTTGTACACCTCGATCAGATCTCCTCTCTTCCTCCTTCTCTCCAGAGGAAAAAGTCCGAACTTATTCGACCTTTCTTCATAAGGCAAGCCCTCCAGTCCAGGCAGCATCCTGGCAAACTTTCTTTGCACCCTCTCCAAAGCCTCTGTACCTTTCCTACAGTAGGGCGACCAGAACTGGACACAATATTCCAAGTGTGGTCTCACCTGGGACTCGTAGAGCTGCAGCAAAACCTCACGGCTCTTAAACTCAATCCCCCTGTTAATGAAAGCTAAATGCTTTCTTAACAACCTTATCCCCTTGGGTGGCAACTTTGAGGGATCTGTGCACTTGCACACCCAGATCCCTCTGTTCCTCTACACTGCCAAGAATCCTGTCTTTAATCCTATATTCAGCATTCGCGTTCGACCTTCCAAAATGCATCACTTTGCATTTATCCAGGCTGAACTCCATCTGCCATTTCTCAGCCCAGCTCTGCATCCTGTCTTTGTCACGCTGCAGCCTGCAATAGCCCTCGATACTATCAACGGCACCTCCAACCTTTGTGTCATCGGCAAATTTACTAACCCACCCCTCAACCTCCTCAAAAATAGAGCCCTGTGGGACACCACTCAACACTGACCTCCAGGCAGAATACTTCCCATCTACAACCACTCTCTGCCTTCTGTCAGGCAACTAATTCTGAATCTAGATAGCCAAATCACCCTGTATCCCATACCTCGACTTTATGAATGAGCCTACCATGGGGAACCTTATCAAATGCCTTGCCAAAGTCATTATACACCACGTCCACTGCTCAGCCATCGTCAACCTGTCTTGTCACCTCCTCAAAGAACTCAATAAGATTGTTGAGGCATGACCTGCCAGCACCTGGCCAATATCCCTCCAAACCCCTCCTATTCATATATCCATCCAAATACCTCTTCAATATTGCAATTGTACCAGCCTCCACAAGTTCCTCTGGTAGCTCATTCCAAACATGTACCACCCTCTGTGTGAAAAAGTTCCCCCGTAGGTCTCTCTTTTATATCTTTCCCTCTCATCCTAAACCTATGCCCTTTTGTTCTGGACTCCCCGACCCCAGGGAAAAGACTTTGCCTCTTTACTTGATCCATACCCCTCAATTTTGTAAACTTCTATAAAGTCACCCCTCAGCCTCCGACGCTCCAGGGAAAACAGCCCCAGCCTGTTCAACCTCTCCCTATAGCTCAAATCCTCCAACCCTGGCAACATCCTTGTAAATCTTTTCTGAACCCTTTCAAGTTTCACAACATCTTTCTGATAGGAAGGAGACCAGAATTGCATGCAATATTCCAACAGTGGCCTAACCAATATCCTGTACAGCCGCAACATGACTTCCCAACTCCTGTACTCAATACTCTGACCAATAAAGGAAAGCATATCAAACACCTTCGTCACTATCCTATCTACCTGCAACTCCACTTTCAAGGAGCTATGAACCTGCACTCCAAGGTCTCTTTGTTCAGCAACATTCCATAGGACCTTACCATTAGTTGTATAAGTCCTGCTAAGATTTGCTTTCCCAAAATGCAGCACCTCACATTTATCTGAATTAAACTCCATCTGACACTTCTCAGCTCATTGGCCTATTTGGTAAAGATCCTGTTGTAATCTGAGATAACCCTCTTCGCTGTCCAGTACACCTCCAATTTTGGTGTCATCTGCAAACTTACTAACTGTACCTCTTACGCTCGCATCTAAATCATTTATGTAAATGACAAAAAGTAGAGGACCCAGCACAGATCCTTGTGGCACTCCACTGGTCACAGGCCTCCAGTCTGAAAAACAACCCTGCACCACCACCCTCTGTCTTCTACCTTTGAGCCAGGTCTGTATCCAAATAGCTAGTTCTCCCTGTATTCTGTGAGATCTAACCTTGCTAATCAGTCTCCCATGGGGAACCTTGTCAAATTGAAGTCCATTTAGATCACATCTACCACTCTGCCCTCATCAATCCTCTGTTACTGCTTCAAAAAACTCAATCAAGTTTGTGTGACATGATTTCCCACGCACAAAGCCATATTGACTATCCCTAATCAGTCCTTGCCTTTCCAAATACATGTACATCCTGTCCCTCAGGATTCCCTCCAACAACTTGCCCACCACCGACGTCAGCTTCACTGGTCTATAGTTCCCTGGCTTGTCTTTACCGCCCTTCTTAAACAGTGGCACCACATTAGCGAACCTCCAGTCTTACAGCACCTCTCCTGTGACTATCGATGATACAAATATCTCAGCAAGAGGCCCAGCAATTATTTCTCTAGCTTCCCACAGAGTTCTCGGGTACACCTGATCAGGTCCTGGGGATTTATCCACCTTTACCAGTTTCAAGACATCCAGCACTTCCTCCTCTGTAATCTGGACATTTTGCAAGATGTCAGCATCTATTTTTCTACAGTCTATATCTTCCGTATCCTTTTCCACAGTAAATACTGATGCAAAATACTCATTTAGTATCTCCCCCACTTTCTGCGGCTCCACACAAAGGCCGCCTTGCTGATCTTTGAGGGGCCCTATTCTCTCCCTAGTTACCCTTTTGTCCTTAATATATTTGTAAAAACTTTTTGGATTCTCCTTAATTCTATTTGCCAAAGTTATCTCATGTCCCCTTTTTGCTCTCCTGATTTCCCTCTTAAGTATACTCCTACTTCCTCTATCCTCTTCTAAGAATTCACTCGATCTATCCTGTCTATACCTTACATATGCTTCCTTCGTTTGCATCCCAAATTTAGCAATTTCCGCGAACCTTGGCCCATTATAACACTCCAATTTTTGGAAATCAGTTTTGTACCTGGTGAACAGCGTGGTCCGAGCATGGATCCATTTCTCACTTTTTGCCAGTCCAAGAAACTGCTCGTCGCCTCGGCTCTCTATTTTGTATAATGTGGCTGCCTTTGGATCCATTTTGTCACACACGCTGACCTTTGCTATTAGTCTCTTCCACGGCAGGTTATCAAATGCTTTCTTGAAATCCATTGCGTTGTTCTTCTCAATCCTTCAGAAACTACTTTCGAGAATTCAATAAGTTTGGTTAAACATGACCTTTTAGAAATCCTATTTCTGTCTTTAGAAGTCTGCCTCTATAATCTTTTAGCAAAGATCCTTGTACCCTTCTTTCTACTGCTGTTAAATTAGCAGGCCTATTGAGCACCACCAGTAATAATAACATTTATGTACTGAGCTTATTTTTAAAATTCTATTTAAAATTTCATCTATTCTTGAATTGTTGATTGGCAAACCCTTAAGTTCAAATTGCATTCATTGACGAAATAGAACAAACTGCAAACCATGTCGGATTGATTAATTTCAGACCAATGCAGACATGAGACAGATAATCAAAAAAAGTACATTATTCTATAAGAAATAATGCTCCTAAATCATGGGTTTTACCATCACACTTGAATATCATAGAAACAAAGCAGCATTTAGATTTGTCATAAAATTACCCAATAATTAGTTACAATTTTAAAATCGTCCAAAATAACTTTGAATTGTTTCATCGCAATTAATCTACGTAAGATTGTCACACTTCATTGTGGATCGCATTTGATCATCTGATAGCGTGTTCAGGGACCCTTCTAGAATGAACAATTCCTAAAATTGGGCAAAATGAAAAGAGAAAACGCCAGCCATTGCATCTGAAAAAAAAATTATAAATATCTCACAAGACAGTTACAGCTGTGGGAGGCCATTTGGCCCTTCTTGATTTATTCATCCAAGAGCTGCTAATTATTCCTTCAGTTGCTGCTCAAATGGAGGTAGCCATGGGTGTCCTGGCACCTGAGTCACAGAATTATGATACAGGTACAGCAAGTTTTTAGGAAGGTCAAATGAGTATTGTCATTTATTGCCCAGGAATGGAATTTAAAAAGGGATGTGTTGCAACAGTTATACGAAGCATTGATGAGGCTGCCTCTCGACTAGTATGTAGTTATAGTCTCTTTATTCAAAAAAAGGGTGTAAATGCATTAGAAGCAGTTCAGAGAATGTTCACGCAGTTAATATCTGTCACAGAGAAGTTATCTTATGAAGAAGATGCTCAGTGAAGGATGAGCCTAAGTGCCAGTTTAAGGCCTGGTGAACAGTAAGAGGATGCCTTGCTGGACAAATGAGAGTATTAAGTTCAAAATCTACTGCAGTTAGTGATCCATCCATCTTTCACAACTTCATAAATAGAGCTTTGCTCAGAGTTAGCTTGAAAATCAAAAAGAAAATGCTCAATGTTCTGGAAGTTAAATGAAAGAAAGAGATAACCTGGAGGGATATCACCTGCAACTTTTTTTTGGATGAGGACTATTTGAAAAGTTTAACACTTATTCTCTTGGGTTCAAGCATTCATTTACCATTCTTGGATTATTAAATCTGTATTTTCTTCCAGGACTACTTATTGGGAATTCAGCTGTGCTTGCAGTTACTGAATGCCCAGTCAACATAAATGGTGGTGCAGACATAAGCAATTAGTTTGGCAATGGTCAGAAGATTTGCTTAAGTCTCAAGCATCAGCTCCATTCCTCTTCCTCTTTTAGTGTGTCTGGGCATCCATGTGGATGTCTGCACGTTCTCAGATCCACACTATGCTGGTTGTTTTTGTTACACTCAAAAAAACAGTTTTTCCAAGAATAAACCTGCAGTAACTTTGGATCTTGTGTGATGTGTTTACTGAAATATTTGGGCCTATGGCTAGTTTGAACCAATGTCCTCTTGCTTCATTTCCACAGTTAACAAAGCTTTGTTTACGATTCACTTCCTGTACATTGTGATATTTTTGCATATCTTAATATGGTTGCCTCTATGTTACTGATTTTATGCAATGACTAACTCCATTTTTTGACATAATTTAATTTTCCCAATTGTCTTACCTCTGCGCCAATTCTAGGGTTTCAATATTCCTCGTTCTGGACCAGTGACTAACACAGTTCTAGGTTAAGAAATAGAAAGTTCCATTTGCCTTTCAGAAAGGATGTTAACCCGTGCTCACAGCTGCTCTATTGTGTGAATGTAAAAGATACTATGGGACTATTATAAGGACGACTGGGGAGCTCTCTGCAATAACTTATCCCTCAACCAATACTGCAAAATAATGATCTGATTTTCTATTGGGTAGGAGTTGTGTACAATTGGCTGCTGCGTTTCCAACGGTGACTGTACTTCAAAACTATTTCACTGATGGCAAAACGCTTTGGGATGTCAAATGGTCTTGAAAAGCACTATGTCAATACAAGTCTTTCTTCACTCTCTTGACTTCAGCATCTGTGGTATTTTGTGCTGCCTTTACATCAGCAGGGTTGCAGTGACCTCTGTTGCGAAATATTGGAATAGCAATGACTTGCAGTTTTGATATGTTTAGTTTTGTTTTAGATCACTTAGTGTGGAAACAGGCCCTTCGGCCCAACAAGTCCACATCGACCCGTCGAAGCGCACCCACCCAGACCCATTCCCCTACATTTACCCCTGCACCTAACACTACGGGCAATTTAGCATGGCCAATTCACCTAACCTGCGCATCTTTGGACTGTGGGAGGAAACCGGAGCACCCGGAGGAAACCCACGCAGACACGGGGAGAATGTGCAAACTCCACACAGTCAGTCGCCCGAGGCGGGAATTGAACCCAGGTCTCTGGCGCTGTGAAGCAGCAGTGCTAACCACTGTGCCACCCTCTATTTGGGATATGACATTTAAAACAAGTGGGAATCATACCAACTCATTAATGCTACTCATGAAACAGAAAACTCCAAGAAAGTGAGGCCAAGAGGAGAATGTTTTGCAGAAGAATGTTATTTCTATATGTGAAAAATTGGTTCATGGTAGGGCTAGTTATTAAGTAACATTTGGGGAGGCTCTTGTTTCAGTTCACACTTCATCTGACTGTCGTGGGGTGGACAGAAATGGGTTTAAAAGTACAGCATTAGAATAGCAGGGATTGATGCATTTCTGTATGCGTCAGAGACTTGTCCAATATACTGCACACACCTGAAATCCCTGCAATGCATTCGCAATCGACAGGAATGTCTTCTTGCGAGCCAACCTGCCCAGCAGCAAGGTACTAACCAAGAAAAAAGTTCTGTTGTACAGGACATCGCAAGTACGCCTGGCACCAGACTCCTAAAAAAAACTCTATTCAGCTCAACTCAGAACTTAATCACATCAAGAGACTCCCAAGAGGACAGCAGAAACTTCACCAGGGACAAATAGAGGTGAAGTCATGGTGTCAGAGCAGGGCACAAAAAAAAGTGACTCATCTACCCAAATACAGCAGAGTCTGCAGTTTAAACACTGGACTGCTAGCTGCCTCAGCTCCCAACAAGCCAAGTGAAAACAAGTCATCCTTGAACCCAAGGGCCTGTGTAAGAATATAGTAATTTAGCAGGAGTGGCACTGTGGCTCACTGGTTAGTACTGCTGCTTCACAGCGTTAGGAACTCAGGTTCAATTCCACCCTTGGGTGACTGCGTGGGGTTGCCCATTCTAAATTGCCTGTATGTACAGGTTAGGTGGATTAGCCATAGGAGATGCAGGTTGGGGGGAGGGGGGAGGTGGGTCTGGTGGGGATTCTCTTCCGAGGGTCAGTATAGACTCAATGGGCCAAATGGCCTGCTTCCACACTGTAGGGATTCTAATATTAGGCTCTAGAATCTGAAGAGGCCCTTTGTAAAACTGAAAATATACTACCTACAACAATCCCATTTTCCACACACTGTTATCAGTGCTCCAACGCAATTTCATGCCAACGTCACGACAACCACCTGATGAAGGAGCGGCGCTCTGAAAGCTAGTGCTTCCAATTAAACCTGTTTGACTATAACCTGGTGTTGTGTGATTTTTAAACTTTGTACACCCCAGTCTCACACCAGCATCTCCAAATCAATCATCCCTTGGTTTGATCTGCTCTACCACCTCAATGCTGAAAAGCTCTTCACCCATTCCGAGCCACAATATTTTTTTATTCTTTCATGGGATGTAAACATTGCTGGCATTGTCAGCATTTGGATTCCCATTTCTAATTGCCTTTGAACCAAACAGCTTGTTAGGCCATTCCAGAGGACGGTTAAAAGTCAACCTCATTAGTGTGGGTCAGACCAGGTAAAAGGCAGTTTTTCTTGGCTATTGGAAGACATTCATGAACCAACAGGTGATTTTCTTAAAACAACAATGATTGTTGTCATGATCCATTTATTAAGACTAGCTTTATTTTCCAGCTTAGGTCCTGGAGCCCAAGTTGTGAAATGGACCAAGTGGACATTGTCTTAAATTCAATTTTTTTTTTTAATTTACTTATTACATTCTCATCAAGGGCTGTGGTGCTGAACTTTCACTTCTTTATCTTTCTAATTTATTATTTTTATTTTGTAATTTGAAGGTCTGTAATATTGGACTTATTTATTATCTTCTTTTTTCTTAAGCATTTGTATTCAAGAATCTGTACCTTAGTACCCGAAGTGGCAACTTGTAAACTTTTCACTGTACTCATGTGAGTACATGTGACAATAAAGCTAATTTAATTCAATCGACTGACTTTAAAATGCACCAACTGCTATATTTAGATTTGAACCCATGTGCCCACAGTAATAGCCTAGGACTCTGGATTGCTAGTCCAGTGACATTACAACAGCTCATCCAAATCCCTCCAATTGCAGCAGAATTACCCCTGAGGGACACAATTATGGCTTCCTCCCAGTGGCCTTCCCTCTGGTTGTAGGTCACTCTTGTCTTGCAGGAAAACCAATGGATTCCTTCTATCAAGTCTGACAGAAGTTTTGTCACCACCTTTTTCTGAATCTCCTTCACACTATGCCTATCAATGTTAAGGCTGTTATGCCTAGCTGATTAATTAATTCCAGGAATGACCCCAGCAAGTTAGATTTTAACTCCAATTCACCATAAAGCAGATTATACTGCATTCATCTTGCTGTTAAACTACCGCCAAAAAGTCTGAAAATAAACCAAGAAAATTGACTACGTGGCACATTGTCCACAGGATACAATTAGAATGAGGAAATGTTTTTTCTCCATCACCCAAAGCATAGAAACCACAATAGATGTAGAAGGCAGAGTAGGTAGTAACAAATGGGTCATAGAAACATAAAAAATAGGAGTAGGCCATTCGGCCTTTCATGCCTACTCCGCCATTCAATATGATCATGACTGAACATCTGACTCTGTCCCCTGTTCAAGCTTTCTCTTTAAGCACTACATCTAACTCCTTCTCAAAAAAAATCTGATGTTTTGGTCTCAACCACTTCTTGTGGCACAGAATTACACAGGCTCATCATTCTAAGTTAAAGAAATTTCTCCTTATCTCAGTCCTAAAAGGTCTCCTCCACATCCTTAGACTGTGATCCTTGGTCCTGGATTCCCTGTCATCAGGAACATCCTTCTTTTATTTACCATTCTAAGCTCATTCTAAAGGTGGTAAGCTATAGCAAATGATTTGGAGGTGAAGAGCAACTGCAATATTTCCAAGTTTATGGATGCCACAAAAGTTGGTGAGAACGTGACTTGTGAGAAGCATGCAAAGAGGTTTCAATGGGATCTAGACAAGCTGAGTGAGCAAGGCCATGGCAGATGCAACGCAATGTGGCTACGTGTGAGATCAGCAGGTCAGAGGCTAGGAATACCGCAGCAAATTAACTCCCTCGTGACATCACAAAACCTAAGCACCATCTACAAGGCACAAGACAGGAGTCTGATGGAATACTCCCCACTTGCCTGGATGGGTGCAGCTCCAATAACACTCAAGCTTGGCACTATGCATAGCAAAGTAGCCCAATTGATTAACATTACGCCCACAAACATCCACTCCCTCCACCATCGACACTCAGTAGCAGCAGTGTACTATCTACAAGATGCACTGCAGAAATTTGCCAATGATCCTTAGACAGCATCTTCCAAACCCACAACCATTTTGATCTAGGACAGGGCAGCAGATATATGGCAACACCACTACTGTAAGTTCACCTCCAAGCCATTCATCATCCTAATTTGGAAATATATTACCATTATTTCAATGTCTCTGGAAGAAAATCTTGGAATTCCCTCTCTAAAGGAATTGTGGGTCTCCCTACAGCACATGGACTACAGCAGTGCAAGAAGGTAGCTCACAACCATATTCTCAAGAACCACCACCAGGGGCAGCAATAAACGCTGGCCAGCCAGTGATATCCAATTCCATGCAAACTAAAAAAGAAAATCCACTTTGGTAGGAGGGACAAAAGTGCAGAATATTTCTTAAAAGCAAGCAGTTGGAAAGAGTTGAAGTCCAGAGGGACCTAGGTGTCGCTGCACATCAATCACTGAAAGCAGACATGCAGAAGCAACAAGCAATTTGGAAGGCAAATAGCTTGTTCACCTTTATCGTAAGACTATTGGCGCTTACAAGCAATGATGACTTGCTTCAATTATACGGAAACTGGTGAAAGCACACCTGGAGTATTGTGTGGATTTTGCTGATGGAAGTATTAACTTGCCAGATAGGAACACAGTGGAGATCAACCCAACTGACTGCTGGGAAAGTGGCATCATTCTACAAAGAGACGCAGAGGTGACTGGGCCTATTAACTTAGGTGCTTACAAGAAAGAAATATAATCTCATTGAAACTTTAAAAATTCTTAAATGGATACAGAATGCAGAAATTAGATTACCCTTTGCTGTGGGAGGGAGAACTGATAGAACACAGTCTCATAATGAAAGACAAGCCATTTAGGATTGAAACAAGGAAGAACACTTTCATTCAGAGGGTGGCGAAACTTTGGAATTTTCTATCCCACTCATTAAGATCAAAACAGAGATTGTTAGATCTTTAGTGAGTAATTACATCAAGGGATAAGGGGACAATGCAGAGATGTGGCAATCATCAACCATGAAGTGGAATGATGGAACAAGACCAAGCAACTGAATGGCTTGATTCTATCTTTATATGGCGGGGAAAGAAACAAGAACTTGCAAATACCTGTAGGAGGATTTAAGTATGTATCTTACAGTCCCAATGTATGGTAGAGATTCTAAAAATACAGTGGTATAATATTCAAAAAAAAGGTCTCATCATACCCTTCTTATTTTTGCATCACCATCCTCTTCATTAAAGCATTGCAGAAACCACTTACCTCTTTTATACAACTTCAGTTTTCAGATTCAAGGGAGTACTTACCTAATATCAGCACTGTCAATTCCTCAATGGGTGACCATCTTTGTATGGCAAGTACTTTTGAACATTTACTCTTACACAAATGTTGAATATAGTTGAAAACATGTCCCCTCCCGAGATGTCACTTGCACATTTTGCACAGTAATAATGAACACCATTTAGTGATGACTGATTGGGGGCATTTAAAAAAATATTCAGTGACATATAGACATATACAGCTTAGCTTCAGCGAATGTAAACCAAACCTTGGATAAAAGCAAATTATTGCGGATGCTGGAATCTGAAACCAAAAGAGAAAATGCTGGAAAATCTCAAGAGCTGACTTTTCGAGTCTAACTGACCCTTTTGTCAAAGCTTAAAAAAAAAGGGAGAAATAGGGAGGTATTTATACTGGGCTGAGAGAAGGTGAGTCATGGCTCCAGAAACAAAGGTAGCAATAACGAGGCGATAATGACAGTGCACAGAGAGATTACAGGGAGATTAGGAGCTACAGTTTTGCTTCTGGAGCCATGACTCGCCTTCTCTCAGCCTAGAATAAAAACCTCCCTATTTCTCCCTTTTTTAGCTTTGACAAAGGGTCAGTTAGACTCAAAACGTCAGCTCTTTTCTCTCCTTACAGATGCTGCCAGACCTGCTGAGATTTTCCAGCATTTTCTCTTTTGGTAAACCAAACCTTACTCCACTAAATTAATGATTACATAGATGTGTAAAAATATCGCGACAAAACGTGATGAACAAAATCAAAGAGATGAGAATCAAAACAATACAAATGACCTGATCGATACAGTTCACTGCTCTTTATTAACTTTTCAGTACTTTTCAAAATAAATATGTTTTATATGTTAAACATACAAGTGGACAGAACATTTAGGTGATGATGGGAAGCATGGTAATATTACAAAAGAAAAAAATGATGCCATTACTATGATCTGTGTAGCAATACTCAAACCATGAGAAAATAATTTGGTAGCATCCTTAGGTATTTACAGTTCCAACAGACCAGTTATCCACATGCTTATTTACAAAAGGCCGCACCATATTGCAAACTTTCAATCCATGTCACATTCTGGTTTAAAAACACACAGAAACATTTTTTAAAAAGCAGTGGAAGACAAACTTGCATTTATTAACTCTAGATTCCATTGTCAACACCTTGAGATTATTTCACCAAATGCATCAGTGCAACCTGGTTTTCCTAATATTTGTAGTTCACTACAATGTAAACTGTAATCAGTGCGCAATTACATCGGACTGCGACAGCTTGTTTTAAGTATGGTCCATTTTAAAAAGTGCTGACTTTGAAAATATTTCCCTTTCAAAAGATTAAGTTAATTGCACTTCCTTTACACTAAGCAATTCTCTCAAAAGCACTGCTGCCTGCACGTTTAGCTCTAGAGGACAGTTTTCACAACAGTAATGTGGGTAGGGAAGAGGTATGATTGCATGTTAATGTCAAAACTTTTAATGCCCACTGTTTCTACATTACATGTTTAGAGCAACAAAACATTGGCTGACCAGCACAGGGTGGAATCTTTTTTGTACAAAGACTCTGTACTTTCTGTTCATGATTTGACAGGCTATATTTTAATTTGCAATATAATTCATCATCAACATTTTCAACAAGATATTTGAAAATAGAAAATACCTGAAAAAAGTCACAACTGGCCAGTTTTCCCAATCCCTTGTACCTCTATCAAACCAGTTTTGTTTTTCAAAAAAAAGTTACAAGACTACTGAAATAAAACTTGGTTGCTTTAAGAAAAAACTTCATGCAACTTACTAAAGGCATTTTTAATATTTCTATCGCTGAGGGATCAGTGGTGTCATTCAGCTTAATAAATAACTAAGTTTAAAAACCATTCAGATTGAATGTACGGACCTTACGAAGGAATCAAAAAGCACAAAATATTTGAATGGACAGGTGATTACCTTCTAAATGTAACAAAATGAAACAGTTACCCAATAAACACAAAGCAAAACAAGACTGGACTTTCTGATCTACATTATCTCATTTAAAATAAATGGGCTACCATTCACAATGATCAGAAAATCTAAACTAGTCTCCCATGTCAAGGAAACATGACAGTACAAAAAAGTTACAGGGAACTAATAGCTGTTCAATGTTGGCTTCATGCAGCATATTTAAGTCTCCACTTACTCTAAATGTATATTTACTCTAAATGTATCAATTTACTCTAAGTGTACATGCATACAGTTGTCACAATTTCTGATCACAATTGTGCTGCATCACGTAACTGATTCTGCAAAGGGTTAGAAATTAAATTTTGCATGTGAAGAATCAGCTCTAACAATGTAGATTCTGGCACGAGGTGCAACTGAGGAAAATTCTCCCCCTTCTCACCAGATTGCATGTGTGGAAGCAACTTATTTTTGTTGCCTGGCCATGAACAACAATAGACAATTTACCAGCACACGTTAATGAATATATCAAATAAAATTTAAATGTACTTGATGTTTAACAAAAATGTTTCAGGCACAGATTCTTTCAACAGACTAATACAAATGGGTCCAAAGGTCTGCAATCAAACACCAAATGATCTAGTTTCTGCAAGCATTGTGAGCCTGTTGAGTACTTCAAATATCTTCTGTTCCAATTTCAGATTTCTGATATTTCTGAAGGATCTAGCTTAACTATTAAAATTGTTATAAAGAAAACAGCAGTGTGTAATTAGATTTCTACAATTCCATCATAATAGTTGATCTGACTGTAAATAACACCGTACTGATTACTGGATTATCGCCATCCTTAATATGAAAAAAAAAGGTTTTGGAATATTGCACAGCATCACCAAATAGCCTGACACTACTAACCCTTCCATACATTATAATGATAGCGGTTGTAATTTTACCTAAAGGGCCTTAAAAGGCTTTAGTATTGTAACACGCAACATTTCAGCTGCAATTTAATTAAACCTATCATGACCCATATTCAACAATGGTAGCAGTAAAGTTTCTTGCCATAAAGAAAAATTTGCCACACTGCATGACATTTAATCTTCACGCTGTCTGCACAGCCATCTTATGATAGTGTGGTTGAAGCAGTGTATATTTTCTATTTCTACTATTGGGATTTTCTTGATGGTAAGCTTTCTGAAGAGAAGAGAAAACAGTTCACATAAAGGATGAATTAACTTTCAAGATAAAACTAAAATTGGAAAAAAATTTTGTAGGATTAATATTTAATACCAACGCATTTAATAACAAGTTTCATCCAGTCATTTTCAATGTTATTAAGGCTATGAACACAATTCAGTTCACTTGGGAAGTCTCTGGTCAGCAGAGACTTGCATTCTATCAGCCTAACCCAAATTTAAATCCACATCCTAATCGTGAGAAGGCATGTAACCAATATATCACCAAACATCTTATGGGTGTCAATTTCTAAATATTTCAATGCCAATGTAAGAAACAATGTACAATAAGTAATGCACATCACTTAATACATCCAATTTTTAAAACAGTGCCTTTACAGATAGGCATTTTACCTTCTATGGATTTCACTTGCTAAAACAAAAATCACTTCACACAACACGAAGGAATCCAGATTTTTCTATGCTGACCAACTGAAAACATATGTTTTATACCCATTTCAATTTAAAGAACAATTAAATGTAAAGATCTGTACACATCGCTGAAAGAATTCAGGATGTAATAATAGGCGAACTTTAACTGAGCTACATAGTAGTTGCTCCCTAGTATTATTCATCCATTTTATTAAATATTATAAAACTGTCAAAAAACTGGAAACTCTTACTGTAATGAGAAATTTCATGCACTTCTACAGCAAAGTTTCTTGGATGAATTTGCATCTCTGGTACCAAAAATCAACAGGAAATCAAGGTACACATTAAATACCTTCGATAGTTAAAATCTATTAAAATACAAGCAGTGAGAATTCAAAATGTGTATAAATACTTAAGTTACTCTTTCGTGTTATACAGATATGAATCCCTTTAATACACATCAAACATGCAACTAGCTTAGTGCTGGCCCACATTCAAGATAAGGGGCTCCACACAGAAAACTACTTAGAGGAAACGTAAAGCCTGTATGTTTTTAATCATTTTTTCTTCAAGAAACAACTAAATCAGAGTTAAATATTTCAAGTATTGCTACACCATACTTATTCATCACAATTTCAGTCCTCTGCATCACGCACTCACCAAAAACCATCAGCAAAATCAAATGTTTGCTGATTTCCTTACTAACCAGGTTGAACAGATGCATTGCAATTGGTTGTAAAAATGCAATGCATAAACACAAATTTAAAAAGGAAAAAAGATTATTTGACACTATTTCATTCACATTTTAGAAATTAAGATTTCTGGCAGACCAATGAGAATTCTTGCAGATATATATTTTTATACATATAACATTTCTCCATGGTGTTTCCATCAATTCTATTCGAACATTTTTAAATGCACACAATCCATCTCACATTCAGTAACTGCGCGTAAGCATATGCAACTTGCTTGCGCATAGCCAGAAAGATTTTTAAAAGGGTGGTAAGAGATGGACAGCAAAGGTAAAACCAGTTAACAATAACTTTCTTCCTATAAACCAATAACAAAAAATAAAATAGCAGAAATGTAAAATTTGCATAAGAACAATTTCAGTAAACCACAAGTTGCTTTCTCTGCTGGAGAAACTTAACCGACTCTCAAGATGGAGCTGACCCCATTTCAAGTCAGAGTGTCTCAATGAAGGTAAACCCACACATAACCCTGACTGCAGCACTTCGTTACAACTGCAAACTCTATCTTTTCTGTAACAAATCAACTTTGGAGTGTATATTTTCTTTATATGTTTAAAAAAATGAAATTATCTATTGACAGCAGCAATTAAATACAATGATTACCCATAAAGCCTCTATTTTAAAAAATAAGTTCCTATTTCAGAAACTTTTTTATGTCAATGGGACTCTGACTCAATGAACATGCTCAGGAGAAATTCAAAATCCTGCCCTGTGTACGCAGCTTTACATTTATTTTGTTTAGGTCATCACCATTGATTGATGGCACAACGCTGCATAGTAATGGGGAAAAAGATGCAGCTTTAAGGATCGTCACTATGACCACACATAGAACGGTCAAATTATTTTCCACTATACACTTAATAGAAATTTTTTTTTATTTTAAACAGAACACACGCAGCTTTTGACAGGTTATGTTAAAAATTTCAGAACAGGAAAAGAAAGCTGTGTTTCATGAATGCTTGCTGAGAGAAAGTCCATTATGCAGAAATTAGCCAAGGGTGACACACAAAAGAATAAGTGTGCAAAAAATATATTAAATACTGCAATCCCAAAAGAAAATAAGGTCTGAGGTTTAACAGAATGTATACCCTTACAAGAGCATGCTGCTCATACTGTATTGGAAAATGAGAGGGAGAATGGAAGATTTTCAGAATGCATGATGCAATTAAAAAGCATTAAATTTTGATTGTGATCTCTCAGTGTGCCTTCATACAGCAATGTGCTCTGTTGTAATACTCTACTTCTACAACAATCTTCCTTACTGAACAATTAATACCCAATCATTACTGCAGAATACAGGCTTTGTCTAAAATGACAGTACTTATAAAATGCGCCGAATTTACATGTTTATTAAATCAAACTTTCAATTCTCAGCATCCACCATCATCTTGCCATCTTGTGTGGTTTGCGTAGATACTTCTGCATGATTGCTGTGCCAAAAGTACTATGGCTACTGTTAAAATCACTCATGATGCTATCTTAAAATGCACAGCTCACAATCCATCACTGTTAACGGCAAGAGTACAAGGAGAAAATTAAGGAGTATCTGGAATTGCGGGAAGTCAGCAATCACAGTTCCGTGGCAGTTATTAAATTGATTCAATTGCTGCACTCAGTTAAGCCAAAGTCAGACCAGAATTACCTTTGCCAATACAGGAAAAAGGTTGTTTTGATTTCAGATCAATACTGTAGTAAATGTAATGTTATAAAACCCATCATTCCAAGTATACCACAAGCCAAATTTAACTGCCGCATTACTAATTCTTCATGACGACACTATTCCACAGAGGAATAGGGGGGAAAAGAAAGATAATGCCAAAGAGGATTTTCACATCTACTGTCCACAAATACTTTTAAGAATCCACTGGTTAGGAAACTTGTCACATGCAAAGAAAAGACTGCTACAAGCCAGAGTAACCAGTGAAGAAAGTTAAGCCAGAGTTCAGTCACGCACTGCCAGATCCTGGCACCCAGAGACCAAACATCTTTCAGAAAAATGGCCCATCAATTCACTCCACCCTTTGAAGAATACATCATATTTCATAGACAAATAAAAAAGTCTCCATTCTCTCATCTGTAACGGAATCTAACGGGATTTGAACTCTCCCAAAATGGAATTGCCACCAAATCAAATAGAAAAGTTGTGAATTTCACACAATCTACTACTTTGCAGGAGGAGGGCATCTGAGAACTTCAAACTTAATCAGCAAAAAAATTATTTCATTTTCCAGTTGACTGCTTCTTTGGCACTGCAGACCGCTTGGCTTGCCACAGGTGATTGTGAATTGTGATAGCGTCCACACTGACTGACATGGTTTTTGTAGGTATTAAGCTAAACAGCTTTCTGTCCGAGCTGTATTTGTAAAGCTTGTCGATCATCTTCTTATTAATGTTTTTTGGCCCTGTCCCAGTTAACTTCAGGATCTCTTCAGAGTCTGGGGAATAAGCATAAAGTGCTCGAAACTGGCAGCCCGCATCACGGAACAAGATGATGTAATGGTTAGCCTCGCATTTCTCAAGCTCCTGGGAAGATAAATCAAAATGGATTTCTCAAAACATTTAAATGGTAAATTTAACATTTTTATCAGTACAAAACAGTGCTGCCATTTCTTAGATTGGTCACATAACCATCTAAAATAGATGTAAAGTTGGTCACACCTCAAAGTGCAAGCTGTATCACTCAGCCAAAACCATTGGAAGTTTCATGCCTTTTTGAATACAGCTGTTCAGTTACTGGAATCAGAAGTTAATGCATCTGCAGATTGTTCAGCACACCATAAGACCATAAGATATAGGAGAATAATTAGGCATTTGGCTTATCAATCCTGCTTTCCCTTTTGATCATGGCTGATATGTTTCATAACCCCATTCTTCTGCCTTCTCCCCATAATTCTTAATCCCTTTACTAATCAAAAATGTATCTATCTCAGTTTTAAATACACTAAATGACTTGACCTCCACAGTCTTCCGTGGCAACCAATTCCAAATTAACCATGCTCTAGCTAAAGAAATTCCTCCTCATCTCAGTTCTCAGGTGTTGTCTCTTCAGTCGGAGGTTGTGCCTTCAAATCCTCGCCTCTCCTATTACTGGGAGAATCTTCTCCACATACACAATATCCACATAAACAAATTATGCATGAATTACAAAAGAACTAGAGGCTATGCTGAAGGGGGAAGGGGGGGTAGTAAGGTGATCTCAGAGTGCCTTTGTGCTGCTTGCAACAGTAATTCACTTCTATCCAAATTTCAACTGTCAGTCTTTTTGAACTGAAAATAACCTACATTGCTGTCCAGCAAAGGTGACAACTTGATCAAATGCCTCTACCAAAGATCCAATTGAGTACAGCTGCATGTGGAAGTCTCAGACTTTTCCTTGCTGCTAAGTAGCAGCAACTTCAATTCCATAGGACAATACAGTTAGGATCACACTTTCCCTGACACAATGCATTGGAGATTCAAGCCTCAAAACTAAAAACCAAAAGCACCTGACACACACAAGTATCAATTTATAAAATATTATCACTATTTCCGTTGTTCAGTCTTGTCCTCATTTTTCTTCCCAAAATTTAATACACGTCCAGACAAAGCTTTGATCTTGGGTGAAAAATAAGTGAAAATATGCAGTGAAAAGGTGCTGACTGGTTTGGAGAAATAGATGCATAATGATGTAAATGCATAATCATTTAAGAATATTTAGTTTTAGGAGTTTTAGAAACAATACAAGAGCAGAAAGATAATAATAAATCTGTACACAGCAATGGCAAGATCACTTGGGTGTTTCATTATAGAAAAGACATTAAGTTCAAAATACATAGCATTATCCAGATGATACCAGGAATTCTGAAGTGACTGGAGATACTAACATTCTTTCCAATGGAGAAGAAAAGGTTTAGATGACATTTACGTGAGATTTTTGATGTGGTGGATTCAGAAAGACCATTTGATATGGTTCGGCAGGGCAATGAAATTAATTTCGAATTATTTTGTTGGAAGTCCAGCAGAAATAAAGATCCAAAGGGGCCTTCACCTTGGCTGAAGCTTCTATTGACCCTCTACACTTTGACACAAAAATGAATTGATTTCAAAGACTGGTGGAGATTTATTCTTCAAGTTTAGTTCAGCCACATCCACATATATTATAGGCAATTTTTTTAAAAATCGGCAAATTTTAAATAAAATAGGCAATTTTGTCATCAAGAATATTGAATTAATGCCTATATTTTGTTGAACATTTTATGTTTCTGGAATAGACTGTAACATTTTTCAGCAAGAAAACCCTTACACACTTATTACATTTTGTGACTGTACTTGATATATTTTAGAAATATAAAATATGCAGTTTCTAAAGGTGAAAATTGGATAATGTAGGGTGGAAATTACTGAAATGATTTCTTTTCATATATAAATTGGTTTTGTGTTACTAACCTCAAGTATTGAGTTTTTCTGTGTCTCATTTACTTTCCCTGCAAGGCAGCAGTGAGAGATAGCATTATGGATTATTGATTTGTTTGACTTGGAGCTCGGTTCCTTGAATAGTTTTGGACCTGCAACATAGTCACAATGTTGATTACAATCAACTCAAAGCTTCAATCTTCATTTCTTAGGATGAATATTGAACAAGAATATTCTGCTATTTGTGACTCTACCTGTGTACTCAGCTACTGATGCAATTGATGAGGCTGTGGATGTGTTCTCCCAGTCTCGTTCTGTGTTTCTACTCTGATTTCTGCTCAACACCGAAAATGTTTCCATAGAATCTGTCCTGTATATCAAACAAAGCCACAACTTTAACACTGAACAGTAGGATTTGGTGTTCCCAAAGAGGTGGTGTTAAACTGATCAATTGACATGAAAAAAAACCTTTACTCAAAAATTATGTTCTAATGAATTAAAATACAAAACTCAAGATATCCAGTTAGCAACGTTTCTACCACAAATCATTTTAGCTTATGTTTCAACTTAACTTATTATCAAGACTAGACATGAACCAAGTTTAAATGTTGCTTTACAGTTGAGGATCTGTCAAAATGTCAATTTTAATTCTTGAATTTTTCATCTGAGCACTAAAATCAACACAACAATCTGAATTCAATCTGAATTTCTCAGAAACATTGCTAAACTCTCTGCAAATTTTAATTTCCCTATTCAACTCAATTAAATAATCACTATTCATTAGGCTGACAACCATGTTAAACAATGGTTATCATTTGAAAATAAAATGAATACAGAGGAACTTCGATTATCCAAAAGACATGGGTAGAGTATTTTGTGCGGTTAATCGAATGCCAGACAATATTGTTAATCCAAGAACAGGACCATGCGATCTTGCCGGATAATCTGATATTTGGATAATTGAATGCCGGATAATACAGGTTACTCTGTACTCAGATGTCTTTACTTGTCACCTCAGGGTATTTTGTAACATGCAGACAGTACAAACAATTTGGAAGTACTGGAGAAATTGCACAAAAGACTGAACTACGTTACAAGAATTGAAAGGATGAAATCATGCCAAGCAACATTCCTCCGGAAAATAAAAGACAAAGAAATGATTTGATGGGGGTCTTTAATATTATGAACAGGTTTAACAGGACGAATGTGAAACAATTGTTGTTACCAGCCGAGTTCAGAACAAGGGGGTTTTAATAAAGGATAGCCACTTCATTAAGGAATTCAGAAACTATTTCGTTAGAAAAGAGGACAGTGAGAATGCAGAAGTTGCTGCTGCAGGGACTGTCTGAAGAAGATGGCATTTGCACATAGATAAGAAATAGCTCAACACATGACACAAAGGGATACAGAAATAGGGCAAGAGAGTTGATTAAAGTCAGAAGGCATATTTGAAGTAAGAACACAGACATGTACCTGTTGCCCAAATGGCCTGTTGGTGGGTTATAGTGTAAACAGTGATCTGAATAGGCTGGCATGGTGGCTCAGGAGTTAGCAGTGTTACCACACAGCACCAGGGACCCAGGTTCGATTCCAGCCTTGGATGACTGACTGTGTGGAGTTTGCACATTCTCCCTGTGTCTACATGGGTTTCTTCCGGGTGCTCTGGTTTCCTCTCAAAGATGTTAGGTGGATTGGCCATGCTAAAACTGACCCAAAAGTGTTTAGAGATGTGCAGGCTAGGTGGTTAACAACAATGGTAAAAGTGGGGTTGTGGGGATAGGGTGGAATGCTCTTTGGAGTTGCAGTCCAGATTCAATGGAGCAAATGATCTTCAAAGTTTGGGATCATTACACAAATCACTATAAATTCCGGTGGAAACATCACAGAAGCGCTTCACAGGAGGCTCCCAAGCACTGAGGATGTCACCTAGACAGGGGACGAAACGTCTGCAACAAAATTCCCAGCTCGGCGAACAGAACCAGAACAACGAGCAAATGATCTCTATCTGCAATGGAGGGATCCTATGATTCAATAAATAAGGAGTTTAATATTTTATTTGATGAAGTATTTCAGGCACTGATTTGGGAATGTAAAAGAATGCCCCTGAAATTAACATGGATATCTATCAGATTACGCTTACCTTTGTGAATAACCACCACTACCACTTCCACCACCAGAGTTCACACTTTCTGCCTCAGTAGTAGTAGCTGATGCGAGAGAGAGACTGGAACCAGACTGAGCACTGCTCAGATTATCAGCTAGATCAAAGAAAACAAAAACCAGAAACATCATACAACAGTTTTCTCTTCCAATTTCAATGAATTTTTCTTTGTTTTTAGGCAGCCTGTTGGAAGCTAAGATGGAACCAAACTGAGGGTACACTGTTCTGAAAAAGAGAATTCAAATCTTGCTATATTTTAAAATTTTGATCAGTATTTTTCTTCCCATTTTTTTAAACCATATACATTCATTTTCAGTAAAGTAAAGCTGAACTGACATTACAAGGGAAAATTACCCTAATTGAGCTTTTTTCTTTTAAATTAATGATCTAAAATAAGAAGATGGAAGCTAATGTTTTAATCAGAGTTGGCTCTTCACCCCTTTAAAGATGGTTCCTTAATAGAATGGATGAACACATATTTCAAGTCTGTGCCTACAATATTTAAAACTGTTGTTTAAAGTGCAAAGGTTTCGTCCACTATCCAAATTCCACTGCCTTTGACAAAACTCGTATTATATGCCTTCACATAATTTTGCATTAGTCTACAAATTTGCCATTGCATTTTCTTTGTGCACACCAAAAAGTCTAATTTGAACACAACAAAATGTGATAAGTCTCTTAGGCGTGATGGACTTCATTTTTGGGTCTTAGAGAAACGTGGCTAAATGAGATAAACGATAGTTTGTGTTAATTTTCCAAAATTCACTAGGTTCTAGGAAGGTTCGACTAGAAAGATAATGCCAACTACAACCCTCTATTCAATAAGGTAGGGAGGGAGTAAACAAGAGTCCATAGGCCAGTTAATTGGATATCTGTTGTTAGAATTATTGAGGTAGGTATAAGTGTGCACTTGGAAAAAATTGGGTAATAGGAGAGAGTCAGCATTGCTTTAAGAATGGTCACTTTATTGCTGGAACAGCACAGCAGGTCAGGCAGCATCCAGGGAACAGGAGATTCGACGTTTCGGGCACAGGCCCTTCTTCAGGCCTGAAGAAGGGCCTGATTCCTGAAGAAGGGCCTGTGCCCGAAACGTCGAATCTCCTGTTCCCTGGATGCTGCCTGACCTGCTGTGCTGTTCCAGCAATAAAGTTTCAACTTTGATCTCCAGCATCTGCAGACCTCACTTTCTCCTTTAAGAATGGTCACCCAGTTTATCAATTTATTGGAATTCTTTGAAGCAGTGGTCTTCGATGTGAATATAAGAGAGCTTCTTGAGGTGCTGCACTTGAATTTCCTGAGGCATTTCCAGAACGTTATACAAACAAGGTGTGCAATGTAGAAGCTCATAATATGGGGGCAACACAGTAGAATGGACAGAAGATTAGCTGCCTGGCTGGAAACAGAGTATGCACAAATGGTTTATGTCCAACCAGCAGCAGATGATGTGTGGGGCCTCACAAGGGCTTGTGCCGGGCCATCAAATTTTTTACAATTTGTATCATGACTGACGATGGCTAAATTTGCAGATCACACAAAGAAAGGGAGGAAGTACACTGTGAAGGTCACATAGCAAGGATGTGTAGGTTGCTAATGGGCCAAAAACTGGTAGATGGACTTCATTAGTTTAGAATTAGGTTTTGCCGTTTTACCAGAGAGATGAGTTTATTCCCTCTGTGTGGAGGCAGAGTCAATTAATTTTTCTTAAGGCAGAGGTAGATAGATTATTGTTCAACAAGGAAATCAACGTTTAACAGGGATAGATAGGAATGTGGAATTCAGAACACAAGATGATCAGCCATGACCTTACTAACTGGCAGGAGAAAGTGAGGACTGCAGATGCTAGAGATCAGAGTCGAAAACTGTGTTGCTGGAAAAGCGCAGGAGGTCAGGCAACATCCAAGGAGCAGGAGAATCGACATTTCAGGCATAAGCCCTTCTTCAGGAATGAGGAGGGTGTGCCAAGCAGGCTAAGCTAAAAGGTAGGGAGGAGGGACTTGGGGGAGGGGTGTTGGGAATGCGATAGGTGGAAGGAGGTTAAGGTGAGGGTGATAGGCCGGAGAGGGAGTGGGGGCGGAGAGGTCGGGAAGAAGATTGCAGGTGAGAAGGCGGGGCTGAGTCCAAGGGTTGGGACTGAGATATGGTGGGGGGATGGGAAATGAGGAAGCCGGAGAAAGCTGCATTCATCCCTTGTGGTTGGAGGATTCCTAGGCAGAATATGAGGCGCTCTTCCTCCAGGCGTCATGTTGCCATGGTCTGGCGATGGAGGAGGCCAAGGACCTGCATGTCCTTGGCGGAGTGGGAGGGGGAGTTAAAGTGTTCCGCCATGGGGTGGTTGGGTTGGTTGGTGCGGGTGTCCCAGAGGTGTTCTCTGAAATGTTCCGCAAGTAGGCGGCCTGTCTCCCCAATGTAGAGGAGGCCACATCGGGAGCAGCGGATGCAGTAAATGATGTGTGTGGAGGTGCAGGTGAATTTGTGACGATATGGAAGGATCCCTTGGGGCCTTGGAGGGAAGTGAGGGGGGAGGTGTGGGCACAAGTTTTGCATTTCTTGCGATTGCAGGGGAAGGTGCCGGGAGTGGAGGTTGGGTTGGTGTGGGGTGTGGATCTGACGAGGGAGTCGCAGAGGGAGTGGTCTTTCCGGAACGCTGATAGGGGAGGGGAGGGAAATATATCCTTGGTGGTGGGGTCTCTTTGGAGGTGGTCCTCCAGGGAGCAGATGCAGCGGAGGCAAAGGAATTGGGAATATGGGATGGCGTTTTTACAGGGGGCAGGGTGGGAGGAGGTGTAATTTAGGTAACTGTGGGAGTCGGTCGGTTTATAGTAAATGTCCGTGTTGAGTCGGTCGCCCAAGATAGAAATGGAGAGGTCTAGGAAGGGGAGGGAGGAGTCTGAGACGGTCCAGGTAAATTTGAGGTCGGGGTGGAAGGTGTTAGTAAAGTGGATGAACTGTTCAACCTCCTCGTGGGTGCATGAGGTAGCGCCGATACAGTCATCGATGGAGCGGAGGAAAAGGTGGGGGGTGGTGCCAGTGCAGTGCAGGAGGACCAATTCCAATATCGAACAACCCAGATGGCCTCCTTCTTCAAAGACTGCAATTTCCCCTAACACGTGGTTGACGATGCTCTCCACCGCATCTCCTCCACTTCCCGCTCCTCCGCCCTTGAACTCCGCCCCTCCAATCGCCAGCAGGACAGAACCCCACTGGTCCTCACCTACCACCCCACCAACCTCCAGATACATCGTATCATCCGTCGTCATTTCCACCACCTCCAAATGGACCCCACCACGAGGGATATATTTCCCTCCCTACCCCTATCAGCGTTCCGAAAAGACCGCTCCCTCTGCGTCTCCCTCGTCAGGTCCACACCCCACACCAACCCAACCTCCACTCCCGGCACCTTTCCCTGCAACCGCAAGAAATGCAAAACTTGCTCCCACACCTCCCCCCTTACTTCCCTCCAAGGCCCCAAGGGATCCTTCCATATCCGTCACAAATTTACCTGCACCTCCACACATATCATTTACTGCATCCGCTGCACCCGATGTGGCCTCCTCTACATTGGAGAGACAGGCCGCCTATTTGCGGAACGTTTCAGAGAACACCTCTGGGACACCCGCACCAAGTAGCCCAACCGCCCCATGGTGGAACACTTTAACTCCCCCTCCCACTTCGCCAAGGACATGCAGGTCCTTGGCCTCCTCCATCGCCAGACCATGGCAACAGGACGCCTGGAGAAAGAGCGCCTCATCTTCCGCCTAGGAATCCTCCAACCACAAGGGATGAATGCAGAATTCTCCAACTTCCTCATTGCCCCTCCCTCCCCCCCCCATCTTATCTCAGTCCCAACCCTCGGACTCAGCCCCGATTTCTTGACCTGCAATCTTCTTCCCGACCTCTCTGCCCTCACCCCCTCTCCGGCCTATCACCCTCACTTTAACCTCCTTCCACCTATCGCACTCCCAATGCCCCTCTCCCAAGTCCCTCCTCCCTACCTTTTATCTTAGCCTGCTTAGCACACCCTCCTCATTCCTGAAGAAGGGCTTATGCCCGAAACGTTGATTCTCCTGCTCCTTGGATGTTGCCTGACCTGCTGCGCTTTTCCAGCAACACATTTTTCTTACTAACTGGCAGACCAGGCTTGAAGAGCCAAATCTGAAAATGTGTTGCTGGAAAAGCGCAGCAGGTCAGGCAGCATCCAAGGAACAGGAGAATCGACGTTTCGGGCATAAGCCCTTCTTCAGGAATGAGGAAAGTGTGTCCAGCAGGCTAAGATAAAAGGTAGGGAGGAGGGACTTGGGGGAGGGGCATTGGAATTGCAGGAGCCTGCTGGACACACTTTCCTCATTCCTGAAGAAGGGCTTATGCCCGAAACATCGATTCTCCTGTTCCTTGGATGCTGCCTGACCTGCTGCGCTTTTCCAGCAACACATTTTCAGCTCTGATCTCCAGCATCTGCAGTCCTCACTTTCTCCTTGAAGAGCCAAATGGCCTATATGATTTATATGCTCATAAAATTTTAAAAGAGAAAAAATGAACCCTTGCTATTAAATTAACATTGTTCTCCTCCTGAATAAACTATTCATGTGAAAAAACAAGTAATATACAAAATGAAGGAAAATAATTGATCCATTTTAGCAATACATTTACGGAAAACTAACATATCAGGAGCCATAGCGACAATCAGCTGAAACCAAGAAGATAGATGAAGGCAGAGCGGTAGACACTGCATACATGGACTTTAGCAAAGCCTTTAACAAGGTTCCACATGACAGGCTCATTAGTAGTCACAGAGGTTTACAGCTTGAAAACAGGCCAGTCGACCCAACTTGCCCATGCCGTGCAATGTTAGATCATATGGAGTCCCAGGAGAGCTAGCCCACTGGATATAAAAATGGTTTTCTGGTAGGAGACAGGAGGTGGTAGAGAGTTGTTCAGACTGGAAGCCTGTGACCAGCGGTGTGCCACAAGGATTGGTGCTGGGTCCACTGCTGTTTGTTATTTATACAAACAACGTGGATGAGAATATTTGAGGTATGGTTAGTAAGTTTGTGGATGACATCAAAATTGGTAGTATAGTGGGCATTATCTCACTAAGAAGGTTATCTCAAGAGTACAATGGGTATATTGATCAACTGAGGCACCAGTGGGCTGAGGAATGGCAGATGGAGTTTAATTCAGATAAATGTAGTGTTGCATTTTGGTCAGACAAACCAGGGCAGGACTTATATAGTTAATGGTAGGGCCCTGGGGAGCATTGTCAAATAAACAGACCAAGGGGTGCAGTTACATACTTCTTGAAAGTGGCCTCACAGTTAGGTAGGGTGATGAAGGCGGCTTTTGGCATGCTTGTTTTCATCAGGTGAAAGACAGTACAGGAGTTGGGACATCATGTTACGGCTGCACAAAACGTTGGTGAGGCCACATTTGGAGTATTGCGTACAATTCTGGTCACTCTGTTGAAAGAAGGCTGTTACTAAACTGGAAAGGGTTTAAAAAATATTTATAAGGACATTATCGAGACTGGATAGTGAGAGTTATAAGGAGAGGTTGAATAGGCCAGGACTTTTTTCCCTGGGGTGTTAAGAGGTTGAGGAGTAACCTGATAGGGTTTCTCAAATCATGAGAGACATAGATAAGGTTAATATCCAAAGACTTTTCCCCAGGGTAGAGGAATCTAAAACTAGAGAGCATAAATTAAGGTGAGAGGGGAAAGATTTAAAAGGGAACAGAGGGGCATCTTTTTCACACGAAAGGTGGTGCATTAATGGAACGAGCTGCCAAAGGAAATAGAAGAAGCAGATACAATGACAAAATTTAAAGGAAATTTGGAAAAATACATGGAAAGGAAAGGTCGAGAGGGTCAAACACAGGCAAATGAGACTCAGTCAGTTTAGGAACCTTGGTCAGCATGGGTGAGTTGTGCCAAAGGGTCTGTTTCCATGCTTTATGACTCTTTGACTAAAAGAATCTAAGGATTCTTTCACCCACTTTTCCACCTAGAAGATAGGAACATTGGAGGAGGAGGCAACTATTTAGTCCAATGAGCCTCTACCATTCAACAGATCATGCCACATTGTTATCCCCAGATCCACTGATGTCACTAGCATTCAGAAATCTATCGATTTCAGTCTTGAACATGCTCAAATGATTGAACTTACACAGCCTTCAATACAGGCCCTGTTTCCTCAATCTGCTACCTTAAGAAATAAGGTGGCAAACCACTGCTATACTCCAGCGCAAGGTGACCAAAACTGTACAGAATACTCCAACTGCAGTTTCACCAAGGCTTCATTCATTTGGACCAAGTCAGCTTTACTTTTGTGATGAAGGCCAACATATATCTGCCTTTCAAACTGGTTGTTGCAACTGTAGGTTAGCTTTCTGTGACTCATCAACAAAAGGCACCCACTGCTTTTGGACATCAACACTCCCGAACCTGTCACCACTTAAAAAGTACGCAGTCTTTGCGTTTTTTCCTATCAAAAAAACTTCATACTTGTTCACATTATATTCTACCTACCATACCCTTGTCTATTCACTCAGCCTGCCCAAATCCCTTTGAAGTCTCCTTGTGTCTTCCTGAGAACTTCCAAAATTGAGAGGAACTGCACCATTAGCAAATGTGTAAATTTCTTTGGACTCCACCAAATAATTTTCTCGCAATTATGAACAACTTCAGCCCCAGCAGTGATCTTTTCATTACCCTACTAGTGACAGATTGCCATCCTAAAAATGGCCTGTTTATTCTTACGGTTTTCTGTTTGTTAAACCACTCTCAATTCATAACTGCATATTACTCCCAATGCTTTGTGTTCTCAAATTTGCTTACTAATGTCCTGTCAAAAGCCTTCTGAAAATCCAAATATACTACATTCACTTGTTCTCCTTTATTGATGGCACAAGTAACATCTTCAAAAAAACTCCCAAGAGATCTGTCAAACATGCCTGCCCCTTCAGAAATCCATGCTGACTCTGCCCAATTATACAGTTTTTAAGTGTCTAGTTATCACATCCTTTATAATTGTTTCTAACATTTTCCCCAACCATACCAATGTTAAACTAACAGGCTTGAAGTGCTCCATTTTCTCTCTCCATCCCTTAAATAGTTTGGTCAAACCTGCTACTTTCCACCTTGAAGGAACTTTCCCAGGATGTGCAGAATTTGCATTCGAAGTCATTTGCATACAGTTTGCACCTATAATTTGTTTGCAGATTATCAAGGTAATTACTAATTAGTTGATTTGGATCCGCAATCATGGCAGTCTGTATTCACTTGACTAGGACAGCAGAGTTTAGACATCTATTATTGAAAATCCACACTTTGAAAGAATTGACAGGGAACCGCTGCCTGAGTTGGAAGATATTCTCTAATAGCAAAATAGGTACCTTAAACATGTGGTACCATTTCAATTTCTATAAAGAGGTATGTTAAAAAAGCGGTTGGTGGGGGTGGGTCGAATATGGATTTCAGCTACCATTTCAAAAACGCATGCACAATAATGAATGTGTTGACGTTTAGCTTTAAGGGTAACCTAAACAGTCATACTGATACTTTTAGAACTGAATTTTGCAATATATGATTATACTGGTCTCGTGCCAACTCAAAATGCAATGAGAACACAGCACAGCATGGGAATCTTATGAAAATAAGTTGTAATGCAATTGCAAGTCAGAGCAAAAACACATTGCAGAGTTACACTGCATTATTTTTAATCTCAATGTTCAACTATATCGACTTCACACTGATACAATAACAGTAGGCATTTACAACGTCTGAAAATCTGATATTTATAATATTTTGGGGACATAGTGGCTCAGTAGTTAGCACTGCTGCCTCACAGCACCAGGGACCGGAGTTCAATTCTAGCCTCAGGCTACTATCTGGGTGGAGTTTGCATGTTCTCCTCCTGTCTACATGGGTTTTCTCTGGGTGCTCCGGTTTCCTCCCACAGTCCAAATATGTGCAATTAGATGGAGTGTCCAGGGATGTGCAGGTTAGATGGGTTAGCCATGAGAAATACAGGGCTATAGGACAGGAGATGGGCCTGGATGGGATGCTGGAGGATCGGTGTGCTCCTGATGACCGAATGGCCTGCTTCCACACTGTAGGGATTCTATCATACAATTTCCTGCTTCATTTTGACTTACGGGTAGAAGGATATTGAGATGGGGGTTCGCTAGAAGATTCCTCCCGATGCACTGATTTTGGGCGCTGCTTCTTAACTTTAGGCCTGGGTTTAACAAGTCCTTGTTCCTCAAGAATTTGTTGTTGTTTACGCCGCAGATACTCCTGTTTGATCAACTCTCTCCGTGCTTTCTCCTCTTCTTTACGAATCCGGTCTTCTTCAGCTTTGCGCCTTTTAAAACAAAAATGACTTAGATGTTTTTAACAGGAGTGTATTGTGAAGATCACAAGTCAAATATACATTTGTAAAGACCCTGAATAGAAAATCACTTGATAATACATTTTGAAAAAACAACATTTTTAGCTTTTGTACTGAAAATAAATACCTAGGTTTTTAAGCAATTTAGGTAAGGCAATGCCCTGGGTATTATTGACATTAATCCCATGTGGTTGGAGGGTCCCAAGGCAGAAGTTGAGGGGTTCTTTCTTAGGTGTCAGGTGGCTAGAATTTAGTGGTGGAGGTGGCCCAGGACTTGTAGTCCTTGGCAGAGTGGGAGGGGGAGCTGAAGTGTTCGACCACAAGGCAGTGGGGTTGATTGGTGTATCTGTCCCAGACATGTTCTCTGAAATGTTCTGTAAGTTGGTGTCCTGTCTCTCCAATGCAAAGGGGACCACACTGAGAGTAACGGACGCAGTAGATGAAGTGTTTGGAGGAGCAGGAAAATCTCTGCCGGATATGGAAGGATCCTTTGGGGCCTTGGATGGACCACACAGGAAACTGATGAAATCGACATTGATCCTGTGTGGTCCATCCAAGGCCCCAAAGGATCCTTCCATTAATTATTCCAAACTCAGCACCGCCCTCTTGAAACATCCATCTTTCTTTTCACCTGTCTGCTCCACCTTCCACTCCGACCGATCACCATCACCCCCACCCCCCCCACCTTCATCTACCTATTGCATTCCCAGCTACCTTGCTCCCCAGCTCCATCCCTCTCCCTTTTACCTCTCAGCTCCCTTGGGTCCCCCACTCATTCCTGATAAATTCCTTTATACACCCAAGTATAATTTCATCCCTTCACTACATCTCTATTCATGCCTCCTTTTGGTGGACTGGAAACTTCTGGGAGAAATGAAGTAGAGTGCAGAGGGAAAATTAACTCTACTATACTGAGCAGCCTTTGTGAAAAGGATGCCTCAATAATAATGACATAGCCAAGCTCTCTGATCAGATATGGCAAAAATACATTGCATAATTTAAAAGGAAGTTAAACAGCAATGAGGACAGGAGAAATTAGATCAAAATTAGATCAAAGGCTAGTTTAAAAGAAACTATGGTAAATCTGGGAGCAGAATAACCAATTACTTTAGAGCAGCACTATAAAACTTAAGCCGACTGCTTAGTTACTAAAGTTGAAGAAAACTCTGCAAATAAGAGTCAAACCAGGAAACAGGTGTTTATTGAAAGCAAGCAGTACATTTATCAGAATAGAAAGTGTTACATTCTCATAATTTCGATGGGCTTAACCCAAGTGAACTGTTTTATCAATAACTATTTCAAATGTTACGGTTCAACTTATATCACATGTTCTTTAACAGTTGTCTTCCCTTGCATCTTAATTATTGGCAAAAATAGGTTTCAATGCAGTAAAGATCACAAATCAGTAGTTTTTAACGGATTTTAACTTCCAGCTTATAGCACAGAACCACTGGGGTCGTATCTGATACTACGAGCAATATCTGTAGTTCTATTTAAAACTCAACGATGCCTCACCTTGCTTCATCGCGTTTCTGCTCTATTTCAGCATCCAGCTGCTGTCTTCGTAAGCGAGCTTCCTCTGCTTTGCGCTGCTGTTTTAAAAGGAATGCAGCCCGTTTCTTTGCCAACTCATCTTCCGCTTTCTGATCATCCTGCAGGGAGCAAAGAATGAACAACAGGGTAGGCACAATAGGCACAAGATGAAAACTATCAATCATAACTTTAGACTGGCACACAATTGCAAAAACTAATTTCAAATATCTTCTCGTACATTCTGAAATATATCCCATGGCTATCTTGCAATGACAGAACCATTTATCAAGCAACATGCTTTGTTATTCTACTCTGAAGTGGAATTGCCCCATTCTTTTAAAGTCATAAAATATAATTGCTGTAAATATCTCTCCTCAGAACACGGAGTTTAATTACTAATTGTTAAGGGACATTTGCAGATTGGAACATGCTTGTAAATTATCAGTGGCAAGTAAATAAAAAGCATGCAACAACAATAGTCGCGTCCTTTCTAAAACACCTTTGGCTATCTGGAAAATGAAAGGACTTAGTACTTCCATCGAAAATCCATTCAATTTTTGTAGGTCTCTGCTTACACTGAAGTAATAGAAAGGTATAGGGCTACTAGTGAATATTGTGTTGCCTAATTTTTGACACTACAGTAGTGTACTGTATATTACCTTGTAAATTGAGGAGATGCAGTTTCTCAACTCTCACCACTTGGTGGCATTTAAGCAGAAATATTTTTATTACACTTACTACACTTTCGCAGACGGCCAAACGTCTGAACTCAGAACACCACAAAGTCAAGATTAAATGGAGTTCTTCATATTCAACACACAAAAATGTCAGACATTTTGGCTTTTGGATAGTTAATCTTGCAATTTCTGGAAAATAAATGATGGTTTCTACCATCATTTAACTTTCAAACTGTTTTAAGCAGCACCTGGCTTTTACATCAGAGGTATACTGACCTATTTTTGGCTGACTGTAGCATGTTTGCACCAAACTACAAAATAAAACACTTTACAAATGGATTAAAGGTTCAATTTATCAGAAAATATCCCTCAAATGAAATGCAACCAAACAAAATTACAATACTGTTGTAACACTTAGTAAATCACTAGATTGTTACAGTTCAAAAGAGGACTATTCAGCCCATCATGCGTGCAATACCTCAGTGAATAAGCATTATGACTGAGTGTCATTCTCTTGCCTTGCCCCTGTAACCCTGAATATAGTTACTTCAGAAAAAATATCAGCAAATGCCCTGCCTTTACCACAATTACAGAGTGTGTTCTTTCACACAGCATAGTTGCTTTTGCTAATCATCTTATATCCCTGCTCTCTCATTTGCGATCCTTTAATGAGGTGAAACTGCTTTTCACTATGTACTCTGTTCAGTCCTTGCGATTTTGAAATCTTCTACCAAATCTCCTCTTAGCCTTCTTGGCGTAAGCTTGTTAGTTATTGGTTAGCACTGCTGTTTCACAGCACCAGGGACCCACGTTTGAATCCAGCCTTGGGTGACTGTCTAAAGTTTGCACATTCACCCTGTGTCTGAGTGGGTTTCCTCTGGGTGCCCTGGTTTCCTCCCACAATCCGAAGATGTGCAGGTTAGATGGATTGGTCATGCTAAAAATGGACCCTTAGGTGTTCAGACATGTGCAGGCATTAGCCATGGAAAATGCAGGGATAAGATAGGGGGGCGAGATGCTCTTTGGAGGGTTGGTGTGGACTTGATAGGCTAAATGGCCTGTTTCCACACTGTAGAGATTCTACCATCCAAAGAAACAGTCCCAACTTTATCAAAAAAAATTTGCAGTTGCTGGAAATCAAACAAAAACAGAAACTGCTGGAAAAAAAATCAGGTCTGGCAGCATTCACGGAGAGAAAACAGAGAACCGTTCTGAAGAAGGGTCACTGGACCCGGAACATTAACTAAATTTTAGCAATCTATCTTCATTATCCCTGGAACCGTTCTTGCAAAACCTCTTCTGAAATCTCTCAGATACAATTGCATTCGTTGTATGTGCAGAACCCAGAATTGTAACAATATTCCAGCTGAGGCTTAACTAGTGTATTGTACAGTTAAGCATAACCTCCTTGCTCCTGTACAACACATGTCTATTAATAAAGCCTAGGATACTGTGTGCTTTATTAACTGCTCAGAGCTGAAAATGTGTTGCTGGAAAAGCGCAGCAGGTCAGGCAGCATCCAGGGAACAGGAGAATCGACGTTTCGGGCATAAGCCCTTCTTCAGGAATTCCTGAAGGGCTTATGCCCGAAACATCGATTCTCCTGTTCCCTGGATGCTGCCTGACCTGCTGCGCTTTTCCAGCAACACATTTTCAGCTCTGATCTCCAGCATCTGCAGACCTCACTTTCTCCTCCTTATTAACTGCTCAGTCTACCTGCGCTGCCAGGTGTTGTGACTTTTGTGATGTATACACCCAGTTTTCTCTATTCTTGCACATCTTATTTTACACTACAGTTCCATGTTTTGTTTTCAACCAAAATTCATCACTGCATACCTTTCCACATTTAACTTTATCTATCAATTATTTGCCCAGTCACCTAATATTCCAATTTGTAGTTTCTCACTCCCCCCCCCCTCACAATTTGTAATGCTTCCATGTTTGGTATCATCCACAAACTGGAAACTATCCCATGCACACCAAGGTCTAGATAATTAATAGACAACCAGGATGAGCAAGACTCACAAAATTGACCATCTGTGAACTCCACTATAAACCTTCCTATAACTTGAAAAATAGCCATTAACCATTACCCTTTGTTTCTTATCCCTCAGCAATCCTTGCTGCTACTGGCCTGTTTCTTCCACAAATAGTAACTTTTCTCACAAGACTGCTGTGTGCCACTGTATTAAATAATACATAAGTCCTTCAGCCCACTGAGACTGCGCCAGCTTTTCTGAAAGACAATCTGATTAGTTGTATGTACCAGGCACCCCATATTCCAGTATTTATTTTCCTTTAAGTATTTACCCAATTGCATTTTGGAAAGTAATACTGAATTAGTTTGCACAATGTAAGTGCATACCAAATCTTTGATCAGATTACATGAAAAAAGCATTTCCCCATTCACCTTTGGTGCTTTTGCCAAGATCTTAAATCTGTTCTCTCTGGCTATCAACCCTTCAGCCACAGGTAATAGTTTCTCTTCAATCACTATTGTAAACCTTGATTTAAACATATTTAGCAAATTTCCTCTCAGCCTTCTCCAAGAACAACCACAGCTACTGCAGTCCACCTGGACAACTACAATCCATTTTCCTGGAATCAGTTCAGCAAAAGTCCGCAAAGTCTTCACATCTTTTTTAAAGAGTGGTGCTGAAATTCTCTGAACTCATATTTAACGCTTATTAGCATAAGTGTCTGGCTTTACTACCCAGGACAGGATTAGCCCACGGGCATCAGGACCCACCATCAGTATCAATGGGAGTCAAAAGCCTGCACTCAGGAGAATGGTCATATATCTGGATCAGACAGTGGCCAGAAGGTTTCATCACCCAGTGAAGAATGAGTGGGCAGGCTCTCTCTCCAAGCTTGAGGAACGAATGGAAGAATATTCCAGCACTGCAAAAGCAGCTAACTGCCTTTCAAGGTGATAGAGAAAGTGTTCACGACAGAGGAACTTGCAAGAAGCTGTCTCAAGTGGTTTTACAGTTAAAATATTTAAAATGGATGAGACAAAAAGGCGCCATTAAGACAGAGGGATTCCCTTTCATCAAGAACATCTCTGAAATGACGGCCAGACTACTGCGACCACTAGGACTTATAACAGCACACAAACCAACAGCCACTCTCAGACAACAACTCACCAAAACGAAGGACCCAATACCCAGCATGAGCAAAACTAATGTAGTGTATAAAATCCCATGCAAGGACTGCACAAAACACTATATAGGGCAAACAGGAAGACAGCTAACGATCTGCATCCACGAACATCAACTAGCCACGAAACGACACGACCAGCTATCCCTAGTAGCCACACACGCAGACGACAAGCAACATGAATTTGACTGGGACAACACTACCATTATAGGGCAAGCGAAACAAAGAACAGCCAGGCAATTCCTAGAAGCATGGCACTCATCCACAAACTCCATCAACAAACACATTGACCTGGACCCAATATACCGGCCACTACAGCGGACAGCTGAAACTGACAACTGGAAGCGACAGGGATAGGCCACTATAAATGCCGGAGGAATCACCACAGAAGCGCTTCACAGGAGGCTCCCAAGCACCGAGGATGTCACCTAGACAGGGGACGAAACGTTTGCAACAAAAACTTCCAGCTCGGCGAACAGAACCACAGCAGCCTAATTCATGGTGCAACACAGCTCCAAAAATGTCAATAAAAGCATATCCAAACTATGCAACAAACTTTCCAATTTCTAAAATGGACATCGTGTACTGTACTGTGCTGCCAATGCATTTTACACATCAAAATAGCATGAGCAAAATCGTGACACTAAATGAGCACACATATAGGAACAAAGTTTGTTGAACAGTAACTTGACAAAATGGAATGCTATTGAGAAGACATAATCCCTCGAATTTGTAGTTTTCTGATACTAACGGTGAACCATTAGCATCAGTACTTCATTTTATCAGATTCAGGTAGCATTGCATCAACAACTGTATCTGGTAACATACTCACTTATTTGCCAGCAGAACTCAATAACAAGTTCTACCAACTGCAATGAGCGAGTGCTCATAAATAAATGCTTCAGGTGCTACAAGCCAATGTAGGCAAGCATGTTATATGCCTTCTTGACCACCTTATCCACTTGCGTTGCCATTTTCAGGGAACGGTAGACTTGTATGCCTAGATGCCTCTTGTATGTTTATGCTACTAAGGCTTCTTAGTTGCAGGTGGTGTTACACTCATGTAGAAATACAAAGGCAGCAGATACTTAGGTGCGGTCATTGATTTGGATGATGCTGTCTACGGAGCCTTAGAGGATTTCTGAAGTGCATCTTGTAAATATACACACTGCTGCTACTGAGCATCACAGGTGGAGAGTGAGGATGTGGTACCAATCAAGCGAGCTGCTTTGTTCTGGATGGTATCAAGCTTCAAGTGTTGCTGGAATTGCACTCATTCTAGCAAGTGGAGAATATTCAATCACACTCTCCACTTGTGCCTTGCAAATGCGTGACAGGCTTTGGGGATTCAGGGGATAAATTATTTGCTGAAAGATTCCTTGCTCTGAAATATTAACATTTGTTCAGTATTTCCTTAAGAGTTCAAAGAATACTATGGATATTATTTTAAAGCGACTTTGAGGGTGATCAATAGAAAAGGACACTTCACGAAATTTCATTCAAATTCCTGAGGAACTCAAATAATAACAGGTGTTACACAGCCTAACAACTCCATGTCTGTAGCACAGAATTAAGTGGTCCTTGTGAGAATGAAATTAATTCCATGTACATGGTAATAAGTTTTTGCTTATAGTGTCTTATAATGGCTCTTGAAAGCATCCCAAAGGACTTTGTATGTATTTATTTCATAAAAGCAATTTCTTACATCAGTTGTCACTCAGGAAAATGTGACATTTAATATATGATAAAATTCACAAACAGCAAAGTAAAAAGTAACCAATTGATCTATTTTCATTGTTAGTTGGCAAAGGAATCCTGGTTGCAATATGGGAGAACTCAGTGCCCATTTTCCAAAAAGTGCAACAGGACCTTCAGCACCTACTTAAATCAATGAAGTCAGAGCACTCAGGTGACAAGAAATCAGAAATAATTAACCACCATGTAGAAAAATACTTTCCTGAAAGACAAATGTTATCTTGTGAACAGTGTAAAATTATTAAAGTTTATTTTAAGTTCAAGTATGACTAACCTTGAAGAAAAAGCCTAATCCAGACTTCTGATCAGATTCACAGATCACATGACTGGTGGAAAGGCCTTGACTTTCAGATGTTTCGCCTTCTGTTGGTGCTTTCAGTTCAGAGATATCCACTTCAATGAGGTTTGCCTTGTTTTTGGTTTGTTCCTCAATAGGAATATTCTCCTTTCCTGATCTATCCGAAGAGATAAGTGATGGATATTCAGCTTTTTTGGGGGTGCTAATTACTGCCTCAGTGTTAATTTGTTCATAGAAATAATTATAACTGTCTTTTTGGGTTGTTGAAAGCACCAATGTCCGCTGGTTACCTTCATCACCTTCCTTTAGGCCATCAGCATCCTTTGTCCTTTCAGACATATGCTCTGTAGAAGTTCCTGTGCTAACACTACCATCAACAGTATTATCATCAATCTCAGACTTTAATGGTTTACTACCTGGAGACGGTCGTAGATGGGGTAGAGTTTCAACATTGTGTGTGGGTGTGATAATCCGAAAAGAGCCTTGCATTTTAGAATCCCGAGGCACTTTTAAGTCTGTTGGCCTTGCTGAACGAGGACTTTTCAATGGAGCGCTGCGTGGCTGTTTACGTATAGCTTGTGGTAGACTACCCCCTGTGGGTGATAGAGGTTCCACGACCTGTACAGCTTGCCTGAACTTTTGGTCCTGCAGATTGCGATTAACATTTGGTAGGGGTGTGATTGGTGCCTGGTCCTTAAGCTTCATCAAGAGTTCTTGCTGCTGCGAAAGCTTGTGCATCTCGAACTGAAGGTTGCTCAGCGTTTCGTTAAGTTTCTCAATAGACCGATTATATTCGTTCATATCAACATCTGCTATGCCTTCCTCAAAACCATTAGAATTCACTTTGTTCTTGTCAACATCTTGAGCAGCCTGTGAAGATTCCTTTAACCATCGCTGCCTAACTGCCGCAATGCTTTCTTGGATATCATTTTCTGTGATTTTCTCACGTAAATCTTTCGCCCCTCCTTCTTCCAGCTGTTTTAAGTAATCTTCTTTGGCTTCTTTGTTCACAAGATCTTCATCTGCTCTAGGTGACTGGCATACTAGAGCAACAGTTTCCTCATTACTTGGAAGCTCAGCTTCCTTTGCAAGGTATTCAGGCTTAAGTGGTTGAGGAATCCCTTCATTCTTCCCCTTTTTAACAATATGTAAGAAAGCAGCTTTGCCCAATTTTAGCCGCTGTCTGGCAGAGAGTGCTTCCATTTTCTTTTTCTGAGCTTCAATTGTTCTGCGTTTCTCCTCAAGCTGCATGTGAAGTTGCACAAGTTCGGAAGCCAGCATCTGAGCACTGTCTTTGGTCTGTCTATTGGGACTCTGTTCTCGTTTCTGCCTCCATGTCATCATGGGTAAAGGGCAACATTCTGACCCATCTGGAGTGGTCTTTTGAGAACTACTTGCACTAGATTTTGCCTCAGCACTGTTAAGTCTTTGTAGCTTACGCTCAGCAAAGTTGGTCATTCTAATACTGGTACTGGTCATGGACGTGCTGCTAGCTTGTGAAATTGTACTCAGACAAGGACTGGAACGACCACTGGCACCATCCTTGTCCTCATGTTCCTTCACCTTCATATCATGATGCAATTTTCTAGACTCCTCTTCTCCACTGTACCCACTTCTGACTTGTTGGACCTCCTCATCAGTAACTAGGTCTTGGTCAGCCTCTTCCATATCTAGCACTTCTGAATCAGAATCTTGCATATTCATAATCCATGTTGTGTCATGCGGTTTACTGTTTCCCACAGTGGTTTCATTATTTATTGACATACCATCCAACCCTTCTTCAAGATCACCAGTATGAAGGAAGAAGCCCCCAGATTCCCCCTGAGTTGCAGCTTCAACACTACTACTAGCTAAAGGCCTAAAATTACTTAAGGAAACTCCGGATTCTTCAAGATGTCGCCGTGTCTTTTCACTGGCTGAGTCAGACACTACAATAAAGTCAGAGCTGGTTATAGGAGTGAAAGTCCTGCTAATATCTGACTCCATATTGACATTTTCTGCTTTTTTGCGTGTTGAAGGCAACTGTCCATCTGTTATTCTCTTTGTTGAGGAAGGTCTGCATCTTCGCTCTCCACATTCTTCATACTTGTTAACAATGAGGAGATTTTCCTTGGCTGGTTTTAAGACTGCAGGCATTAAAGGTTCTAAAAAGAATCCACCAGATTGGTTTGCTACTTCAATGTCATTTTGCAGTCTTTTGGGAGACTTTGATGGCAAGGTTTGACTTGTGACTTTTGACGAAACACTTTGTAACTCAAGATCAGAATTGTTAAGCAGCTCTCCATCTGACTTAATTATTGCAATAAGTTCCTCATCATCCTCATCATCCATGTCAACATTCTTTAGCAAGCTTTTCCCATTGCTTTCTGCAGGTGGAGACAGTAGCTGAGACTGATGCTTTGGGGTTACATTGACTATATTGGATGCAAGACTGTCTTTGCTAATGGACCTGGCCAGGCTGATGCTATCTCCAGAGCCAGCATCTACATCACTGTCAGTTGCATAATGAAGGGCAAATGGTGTCGGCTGAGACAAGGGTCTGAAAAAAGAATGAACAGCTTTAGCCACAAGACCTGAACAATGTATACATTCATGTATTGTGAAAATGTATCTATTGATGGGACTGTTCGTAAACATATTCTGTAGATTTATTATATTGCGAATTAGAAGAAGAATACATGCTGTACCAGTTTAAATAAAGAGAGAAAAGTAAAATTAACTATACTGCGACTATAATAGATACCAACGAAATAGGTGAAAGATAATAACTAAAAGACTTATTCATTTATATAAAGTTATACTCACTACGGTAATGTATACAATTTCCCAACATTATATAAGTGGGAAATACTCAAGTTACGAAAAATGAGTGACAGTGGTAGTTCTGTTGCAAATAACTGCATCCTAAGAAACATGTTTCATCTTCATTCATTAATAAATAAATACTGAAGGCTGGTTTTGCTTAGAGCATGCTGCAGAGGGAGCCAGTGCACAGCAATAAAAGTCTGTTGCAAAATTGGATTTATAAGTTGCACCATTTGAAAATGTATATCATCATTCTGGAACTGATAATTGACAAATACCAATTGAAATTGAAGATAAATACATTCCAGGATTTGTTTTAGGCACACTGCCTGCATTATGGAAACAGTGAAATCTGCCTGTCTATAGTAATAATCATCATGTAATAGAGCTGCTGGGAATAATCTTTATTTGTCTTGTTTAACACCTGTGTGCTGGATACATGCAATGTCAGATCTCTCAAAATAAGGATTCTACCAATATACCGTGACTCCAACCCCAAGTGACTAGCTGTAGTTATTCAGAAACATTACTCTATTGACCCTAGCAAATCAACAAATTAATTCAGTATCGAGAAAAAGAAATTACACGGGACGGGGCAGTTAGCTTAGTTGGTTGGATGGCTGGCTTGCAATGCAAATTGATGCCAACAGTGTGGGTTCAATTTTCACAATGGTTGAGGTTACAATGAAGGACTCTCCTTCTCAACCACTCCCCTCACCCTAGGCATGATAACCCTCAGGTTAAATTCACCAGCAGTTGTTTCTCTCTCTCATGAGAGAATGGCCTATCGCTCAATAGGGCAATGGCAACATTACTTTTACCGCAGTCTGGGCTACTTCATCCATTCAGCAGAGTGATGAAATAGGGGCGACATGGTGGTTAGCACTGCTGCCTCACAGCACCAGGGCCCCAGGTTCGATTCAAACCTTGGGCGACTGTCTGTGTGGAGTTTGCACATTCTCCCAGTGTCTGCATGGGTTTCCTCCGGGTGCTCCGGTTTCCTCCCATAATCCAAAGATGTGCAAGTCAGGTGAATTGGCCATGCTAAATTGCCCATAATGTTAGGTGCATTAGTCAGAGGGAAGTGGGTCTGGGTGGGTTACTCTTCGGAGGGTCGGTGTGGACTGGTTAGGCCAAAGGGCCTGTTTCCACACTGTAGGAAATCTAATCTAATGCTAACTCAAGGCTCGAAAGCTAGAACTAGTAATTACCAGATGCCAAATTTAAAGAAAACAAGATTCAAACCTTGGTTAACCCACACCTTTTAACTGTAATTATTTGGCACGGATTCAGTTTATATTCAAAAGACTAATATTAAATCTTGAAAGTACCATTTATGTGTAGCTCAAGACAAGGCAAACATCATTAATAAAGTAAACAAATGAAAATAAAGCCTTCCTCTGTTTACCTTGGCTTCCTTTCTTGCCAGGCCAACACTGCACCTCTTGGCTGCCCATCAACTCGAGTTAGGGAATTTGAACGATGTCTAGTATCTAATCATTTAAAATAAAGAGAATGCTAGGTGCACATCAAACTCAGTTTAATTTGAAGATATTCAGATTTGGCTCCAAACATTTGCTGTTTATTATATCCACTGAATTTCTTTGATTAATTTAGCTTATACCCAAAATAAAGACCACACATTGAAAATATATTAAATATTGCAAAAATATACTCTCACATTATATTGGAGGAGAAAGTGAGGTCTGCAGATGCTGGAGATCAGAGCTGGAAATGTGTTGCTGGAAAAGCGCAGCAGGTCAGGCAGCATCCAGGGAACAGGAGAATCGACGTTTCGGGCATAAGCCCTTCTTCAGGAATGGGGAAAGTTTGTCCAGCAGGCTAAGATAAAAGGTAGGGAGGAGGGACTTGGGGGAGGGGCGTCGGAAATGTGATAGGTGGAAAGAGGTCAAGGTGAGGGTGATAGGTCAGACTGGGGTGGGGGCGGAGAGGTCGGGAGAGGACCTCTTCATAGCTCCTACCTGCCCTCGACCTCTTCATAGCTCCTACCTGCCCTCGACCTCTTCATAGCTCCTACCTGCCCTCGACCTCTTCATAGCCAACTGCCGCCGCGATATTAACCGCCACCTGAACTCCCCCACCCCACTCACCCACTCCAACCTCTCACCCTCGGAACGCGCAGCCCTCCACTCACTCCGTTGCAACCCCAACCTCACTATCAAACCAGCAGACAAGGGAGGCACGGTAGTAGTTTGGCGCACCGACCTCTACACCGCTGAGGCCAAACGCCAGCTCGCAGATACCTCCTCCTACTGCCCCCTTGACCATGACCCCACCCCCCACCACCAAACCATCATCTCCCAGACCATCCATAACCTCATCACCTCGGGGGATCTCCCATCCACCGCCTCCAACCTCATAGTCCCACAACCCCGCACCTCCCGCTTCTACCTCCTGCCCAAAATCCACAAACCTGACTGCCCCGGCCGACCCATTGTCTCCGCCTGCTCCTGCCCCACCGAACCCATCTCTGCGTACCTTGACTCCGTCCTGTCCCCCTTAGTCCAAGAACTCCCCACCTACATTCGGGACACCACCCATGCCCTCCACCTGCTCCATGATTTTCGCTTCCCCGGTCCCCAACGCCTTATTTTCACCATGGACATCCAGTCCCTGTACACCTCCATCCCCCATCACGAAGGACTCAAAGCCCTCCGCTTCTTTCTTTCCCGCCGTACCGACCAGTACCCTTCCACTGACACCCTCCTTCGACTGACTGAACTGGTCCTCACCCTGAACAACTTCTCTTTCCAATCCTCCCACTTCCTCCAAACGAAAGGAGTAGCCATGGGCACCCGCATGGGCCCCAGCTATGCCTGCCTCTTCGTAGGATATGTGGAACAATCCATCTTCCGCAACTATACTGGCCCCACCCCCCACCTTTTCCTCCGCTACATCGATGACTGTATTGGCACCGCCTCGTGCTCCCACGAGGAAGTTGAACAGTTCATCCACTTCACCAATACCTTCCACCCCGACCTCAAATTCACCTGGACAGTCTCAGATTCCTCCCTCCCCTTCCTCGACCTTTCTATTTCTATCTCAGGCGACCGAATCAACACGGACATCTACTACAAACCGACCGACTCCCACAGCTACCTGGACTACACCTCCTCCCATCCTGCCCCCTGTAAAAACGCCATCCCATTCTCCCAATTCCTTCGACTCCGCCGCATCTGCTCCCAGGAGGACCAGTTCCAAAAACGCACAACCCAGATGGCCTCCTTCTTCAAGGACCGCAATTTCCCCCCCGACGTGGTCGACGATGCCCTCCACCGCATCTCTTCCACTTCCCGCTCCTCCGCCCTTGAACCCCGCCCCTCCAACCGCCACCAGGACAGAACCCCACTGGTCCTCACCTACCACCCAACCAATCTCCATGTACAGCGCATCATCCGCCGTCATTTCCGCTACCTCCAAACGGACCCCACCACCAAGGATATATTTCCCTCCCCTATCAGCATTCCGTAAAGACCACTCCCTCCGTGACTCCCTCGTCAGATCCACACCCCCCACCAACCCAACCTCCACTCCCGGCACCTTCCCCTGCAACCGCAGGAGGTGCAAGACTTGCGCCCACACCTCCCCCCTCACCTCCCTCCAAGGCCCCAAAGGAAACTTCCATATCCGCCACAGATTCACCTGCACCTCCACACATATCATCTATTGCATCCTCTGCACCCAATGTGGCCTCCTCTATATTGGGGAGACAGGCCGGCTACTTGCAGAGCGTTTCAGAGAACACCTCTGGGACACCCAGACCAACCAACCCAACCACCCTGTAGCTCAACATTTCAATTCCCCCTCCCACTCCACCAAGGATATGCAGGTCTTTGGACTCCTCCATCGTCAGACCACAACAAAACGACGGGTGGAGGAAGAAGCCTCATCTTCCGGCTAGGAACCCTCCAACCCCACAAGGGATGAACTCGGATTTCACCAGTTTCCTCATTTCCCCTCCCCCCACCCTGTCTCAGTCAAATCCATCAAATTCAGCACCGCCTTCCTAACCGGAGATCTTCTTCCCGACCTCTCCGCCCCCACCCCAGTCTGACCTATCACCCTCACCTTGACCTCTTTCCACCTATCACATTTCCGACGCCCCTCCCCCAAGTCCCTCCTCCCTACCTTTTATCTTAGCCTGCTGGACAAACTTTCCCCATTCCTGAAGAAGGGCTTATGCCCGAAACGTCGATTCTCCTGTTCCCTGGATGCTGCCTGACCTGCTGCGCTTTTCCAGCAACACATTTCCATCTCACATCATATTGGCAATCTCAAAAGTTGGGCAGAGTCAGAAATAGAGCCAAAACACTGCAGAACATATTCTACTTGAAGTGGTGTCCTTCCTCATCTGTATGTAAAGATACTTGTGAGAGTGGGTCATGTCTTTTTGTGACGACTTGATGCTCTCCCCACAGTGCATTCAAATCCTTTCTATATTGTAGCATCCAGCACTGTGCACAATGCACCAGCTGAGGTCCAACAAGTGACTTACACAAGTTCAACATCACCTCCTTACTCTTGTACTCTATGCTCTTATTAAAAAAAGCAGGTTTTAATAATTGCTCTCTCTACCTGTCCTGTCACTTTCAGTATTCTGTATACATATACATCCACATTACTTCTGCTCCTGCACCTCCTGGAGAATCACACCCTCAACTTTATATTTCCTTACAATGTCTTTCTGACAAAAATGCATCAACTCACTCTTCCCTGCATTGAAACCCATCTGCCCACTCCACTAACTTGCCTGTACCCTGAGTTTCATATTCCTCCTCACAGTTTATAATTCTTCAAAGTTTTGTGTAATTTGCAAACTTTGAAATGGTCTTTTACATACTAAGATCTAGATCATTGATATATATCAGGAAAAGCAAGGGTCCCATACCAATCCCTGGGGCGCTCCACTACAAACCTTCCTCTAGTCCAAAATATATCCATCGACCATTCCTCTCTGTTTCCAATCACTCAGCCAATTCTGCACCCATGTTGCCAGTGACCTTTTTATTCCATCACCTAGAACTTCCCTCAAGTCTATTGTGTGGTCCTGTATTGAAATATCAATTCTGAAAGTCCATGTACACCACATCAAGAACATTACCCAGTTACCTCTACAAAAAAAACTCAAGAAAATTAGTTAAACACAATTTCCCCTTTAGAAATCCATGCTAACTCTTCAGAAACAGAAATTAGGATGATCATGGTTCTGGAAGTGCAACCCAGAGGTAATAGGAATGCAAGTGTAGGTATGGTGACAGTGGTTGGCAGGGGGAGGGGGTAAGAGCTCAAGGCAATGTGGGAAATGGGATGTTAAGCCACCTCAAAATCAGATTGTCAATAGATTGAAAACAGATTTCCTGCTGGACATGTTGGCCCTGATAGAGAATGGACAGGAAATGATAGCTGAGGAAATGTTGACTCCAGTCAAAGCACAGATAGGATTAGATTATGTAGAGAAATTACTACAGAATCAAAGATCTATTAAATCACATGGGTGTACCCAATTCTGTTGCATATTGTGACAATTAAGGAAGTAACAATGTTTAGGTTTTGGCTAGAGACGATACAAAATAGGTAAACATAGCTACATTATTAGCTAAGAATTTTTGCACAGGACTTTGGATACAAATTATCATCTATATACTCAGACATATGCTTTATTGCCAAAAATGATTTTATTGATGGGTAGGCGGACCAGGTACTCAAGAAGGGGTTTGATTCAGGGTCTGTGTAAGTTTCAATTGGAACGGAGATAAGGATATTAAAATCAGGATTGATGATTTTGGATTTTGGGGAGGAACAAAGAAACAGATGAGCAAAGGACACTATTCACTGCTTTTATTCAGCACGTGCATCTTATAGACAGATCACACTGCTGCTATTGAGGATTGACGGTGGAGAGTGTGGATCCTCGTGGATGTAGTTCCAATCAAGCAGGCTGCTTTGTCCTGGATGGTGTCAAGCTTAAGTGCTACTGGGGCTTCCCCAAGAAAGTGGGGAATATTCCATCGAACTCTTGACTTGTGCCTTGTAGACTGTGGACAGGCTCTGGGGAGTCAGGTGTAATTTACATGCCGCAGTATTCTTAGGTTCTAATCTGCTCTTGTAGCCACTGCATTTATGCAGTGAGTCCAGTTAAGTTTCTAATCAATGATAACACCATTGAATGTCAAGCGGTGATTAGATTATCTCTTATTGGTGATTATCACAGTCTAGTATTTGTGTGGCACCAATTTACTTGCCATCTGTCAGCCCAAGTGTGGTTATTGCCCAGATCTTGTTGCACTTGAAGGTGAACTGCTTCAGAATCGTAAATGGTGCTGAACATTGCTGATGATTGCACAAATATACCCACTTCTGACCTTACGATGGAGGGAAGGTAATTGATGAAGCAGCTGAAAATGATTGATCATTGGACACTACCCAGAGGAATTCCTACAGAGATGTCCTGTAGCTGAGATGACTGGCATCCAATAAACCACAACCATTTTTCTACGTGTCAGGTATGATTCTAACCACCAGAGAGTTTATCTCCTGATACCCATCGATTCCAGTTTTGCTACGGCTCCTTGATACCACACTTGGTTGAATACAGCATTGATGTCAAAGGCAGGCACTCTCACCTCCCCTCTGGAATTCAGCTCGTTTGTCCATGTTTGAACCAAAGGTGCAATGAGGTCAGGAGCTGAGTGTGTCTCTAGCGGAACCCAAACTGTGTGTCGTTGAACAAGTTATTGCTGAGCAGGTGCTGCTTGATAGCATTGTGATGACACCTTCCATCACATTACTGATGACTGACAGTACATTTGTGGGGCAGTAATTGGCCAGATTGGATTTGTCCTGCTTTTTATGTACAGGGCACAGTTGGGCAATTTTCCATATTGTCAGGTAGATGCCAGAGTTGTAACTTGTTATGAATGTGTAGAGGTGTACTGTACCTTTAAGAATTGAAAAACTAGCAAGGACTGACAAAGCACAGAGAGTCCTGAACAAGGTAACAATATAACACATGGTCAAAACAAACAGCAGCAGATGGGTTGCCATGAAGCAAAACAAATTCAAATTCAGCCAGTTTAAATTATGTCACAAGATACCAAAATCCAAACAAATTTGAATTTAGTATTTTGAGAATATTAGAACCAATGAAATTATCCAATATTTTGGGATATAAAACCGGACATTTTGAACAGTTAGAGGGAGAACTGCCAAATGTAGACTGCTAGCTGAAGAGCTCTCTGAAAGGTACCTGTCTGTGGGGAGTGTGCAGCAGGACATCAAAGCCAACCTGGAGAGAATCTACAGAGGAGAATCAGCAAAGCTGACTAGTTTTGAAATGAGATTTTTATTTTGTAAATCTTAATTGGGATTTTTTTTAAAAATTGGACTAGTATTGTAGAGTGGGAGGTAAAAGCTAGGGTTAAGAGAAAGGAGTTATAAATAGTTGTTGGTTTTAATTTTCTCTGTTGGACTTAAAGAATAAAGTTGTCAATTTTTACTTTAAGTAGCGACGTCAGGGATAATTATTTGCCTCTCGAATTTTAACAGATTACAGCACAGAGTAAATCTTTTCTGTGTGGCTGGTTTAAATTAGCAGAGGAGTTTACCCAGTGTCATAATAAACTGTCCTGGAACTATCTTTTGAAGCTTCCAATTGTACTGTGCTATGAATACAGAGATAGGAAGACTGATTTGATTCAGCTGTCTGTCTCCATGCCATTTCATTAATAATACAATGCAAGTGAATACCCTAGAAGTGAAATTATTCACTTTCACATTGAAAGAAACAGCTTCCACGATATGAAAATAGAATAATGATCAATTTAGATCTTTTTTTCAGAATTGTGGAAGACACATTTTATACCTTCAACTATCTGTACACAATAGGAACAGTAGACAAGTTACAACAGACAATTAAAACAATTATAAAATTACTGGTGGATATTGCATAAATAATTAGCCTGACCACCATAGGTTCCAATTCAACTATTGGTAAAATCATTGACATCTACTCCCCTACCTTTCTCAAACTGCCAAGAAAACTAGCATTTCTAAAATTTGTCTTTTTGTTTTCATTAGTAACATTCTTCAGCTTGAATATAGTGCAAATCATACCTGGGCTGTCTTCACTAGATAGGGGACATTTGTACTGCCTCTGTCTTAAAGGCAATAGCGGATGGGAAGGACTGAATGCAGGGCTTCCTTTACTAAAAATACACAAAAAGGAATGGATTTTTTTTAGAACCATTGTATTTTTTCCTTTTCAATACAAACATACATAGACAGGTTTGATCAAAGATGGAAAAAGACAGATCTTTAGTTCTTCAATTCATCTCAAAAATTATTGACATTTTTCATTTAAATGCTACAAATCAAACTTGAAAGCACAAGTCTAGAGATTATTAGCAGCACAAAAAGGTAGAAAAGACAGAATTACTGACCATATGAATGATAATACATAACACTGAACCCACGGTGGAAACCAAAGCAAATACAGGACATGCCAGGATGGCAAGGACAGACAGAGACAGACTTACACAAATTCTTCAGGATGCAGGCAATACCTGGTTCCAATTTCTGGGCTACTCTGTGAAACAGACGTTGGCAAATCACCTGGACCATTGGCTGGGCTGACCATAAAGCTCCGCTTTGTTGCATTGGAAATTGGAAGGGGTGGGCGAGAGCTCTTCTGTTGTAGGAGTGTTTTAGCTGAATTGAGGTGGCAGATATAATGTTAGTATACATAGAAACTTCTTCCCTCTGTATTTAGGCTTCCCTTAGTCTAAAAGTTTGTGATTACTTTGAAAGATTTTTATTATGATATTACAGAAATTGATTAGACATTTAAGTTGAAATAGCTTTACACAATTTCCAGTCGGAACAAGCAGTTAAAAGAAACCTCTAGCTTGGCCTAATACTGGCATCTGAGCTCATGAAAATGCCAATTTAAACTGCCATACAGAACCACATCAGGGATAATTTACATTTAAAAACCAGAAGAGAAACTGGAATGCAGAAGGTTCAACCTTTTGAGAAACGTACCATCTTTGATTTCATGAACTTCCCGTGGTTGCACAAAGTCAGGCTTCACAACTTCAAACCACCAGAATAATTCAGCGATGAAAACCATAACGTTAGGCTGGAATAGAAAGAAAGGCATTCTCTATACACATCTGTTTTACCATATTTCATAAGGATGCAACTGAATTAACAGAAAGTGTCACCAATGCCAGAAGAAAATCCAAGAGGCAGAGTTCTCTGTCACAAATTGATCACTCCTGTCCCTCATATGACTGGGAACACAACAGAAGCTGTTGCAAGACTTTCAGGATTGAACAACTTTCTCGATTAGCAACTCCCGTTGGACTCAGTAACCATCCTCACCATCAATGATGAACTGTAAAATCAGGATACACTGCAGTAACTCAACTTCTACAGTCCAATCTGAGCACTGCATTTTCTACTACAGAGAATACTGCTGCTTCCAAAATCCCTTTCAAAGCACAAACCTTATTTGAGCATGTAATGCTACTTGCCTCCACCCCACCATTTTTTGGACAAAGATCTCATACATTCTTTTAGGACAATGATATCATAAAGACCACAATGGTTCAGACAGAAAATCCATTACAAGCCTTTCAGGGGAGCTAACAATATGCAATAAGAATGTAGATATTCCAGTACCTCCCTCATCCACAGCACACAAAAAAATACACAATTCCTCAGCAAGGGAATACCTGCTGCTAAAAAAAATGCCACCCTGCATGCATAGGTACAATTATGCTACTAAAATTATAAGGGAATTCTTATGTACATCTTACCTTCAGTACTAAAGGACTGTACAACATGTCTTCTAGTGACAGATAGAAACTTTTGTTCAGGTAATGATGCGAAAAATCTATGAGAAGTTGAATATTATACAAGCTGTCTGCAATTGAAGTCACTTCTTTCAAACAAATGTCTGCAAAAAAAAAAGACAGAAACTCATTTAAACCAGTCGACTCAATGCTATAATAATCATGTATTTAACAGAGAACTTTTAATTCCTTTTAGATTGAGGTGTTGACTATAGTCATCAATATTCTATTAACTTAAAATAGCTGAAGAGTTATTAAAGGATAATAGACTCTTTCTGAGAATAGATGAACATCGCTGACTTTCTAAGGCTTTTTTTAAAACTAAAAGCACTGCATCCTACATGGCACATGGAATTCTCAGATTCTTGTCTATTTGGGACAGTTTTACATGTTTTTCTTCAATATTTGTTCTTTTACCCAAAAGTTATTTTTGTTGCATACTGACAAAGGTTTTCTGCAGTGACAACATATTTCTAATTAAAAGCTGAAAACTGGGGCACATGAAATTTAAGAGAAAGTCAATACTTGTAAAGAATTTTGCACATTGAAAAATTGGGAGCAAAGATGAATGAGATGATTTACTGATGAGAAAGCTTTAGTGAACTGAAACAGTTTTTACCCCACTTTTTTCACTTGCAGTAATTATGGAAAACTGGATCATGATCTTTCAAGTAAAGGGTCTTTATTGCACTTAGGGTTAAGATACTAAAGAAGAGCTCTGAATAACATGGCCTGTGAAATGTTTGGGGGACCTTTACTATCTTATTGGTTGGTTTAGTTTTACATTCTTTTTCAACTCAACATCCAAAACCAAAACTCAACTCCCTTAACTCAAGTTTTCATTGATTTCCATAAATATCTAGTCACTAAACGTTGCTCCATCATGGCACAGATTAAAATTGCAGGGTATGATCTTGTGGATATCAAATAGACAGGGCTACAAGGGAATCAGGGCTGGGAACTAAATATCCAAGCATGCAAGTCCTAAGGAAAGGACAGGCAGATGGGCAGAGGGGGAAGGGTTGCCTTTTTGGTAAGAAATGAAATTATAGTGTTAGAGTTGAAAGACTTGGAATCTCCGTGGATAGAGTTGAGGAATCACAAAGGGTAAAAGACCCTGATGGGAGTTACATACAGGCCTCCTAGCAGTAGTCAAGCTGTAGGGAAGAAAATAATAAAAGAGATATAGATAACCTTGAAGAAAAGTACTATTACAATAATCATGGGATACTTGAATATGCAGATGGATTGGGAAAATCAGACTGGTAGTGGGTCCCAAGAAAAGGAATCTATGGAATGTCTACAAGGTGACTTTCTGAAGCAGCTTGCAATACAGCCTACTAGGAAACAGGTAATTCTGAGTTTGGTGATGTATAAGGAGGCAGACATGATCAGGGATCTGAAGGTGAAGAACCCAAGGGGGCAGGGACTCTAATATGACAGAATTCACCCTGCAGTTTGAGGGGGGAAAGCTGGAATCAGATGTAGTAGTATTACAATTGAGTAAAGATAACTACAAAGACACGATTAGGGAGCTGGCCAGAGTTGATTGGAAGGTGGTGGAGTAGCAATAGGCAGGAGCTTCTGCAGGTCGCAATAATTCATCCCAACATACTAAAAGGAAATGAGGTAACCATGACTGATAAGGGAAGTCAGGGACAGCATAAAAGCAAATAAAAAGCATACAATATGGTGAAGATTAGTGTGATGCTAGAGGATTGGAAAACCTTTGAAAACCTGCAGAGGATAACTAAATCAAAGCAGTAAGAGGGAGAGAAGATGAAATATGAGGGTATGCTAGCTGGTAATGTCAAACAATAATGCAAGAATTTATTTAGATGTACAGAAAGATAGGATAGGCAAGAATGGACACTGGACTACTGGAAAATGAGGCTGCAGAAGTAGTAATGGGGAACTAACAAATAGTGGAGAAACTGAAGAGGTACCTTACATCAGTCTTCACAGTGAAAGTCACTGGTTGCATTATCAGAACTTCAAGAGTTTTAGGGGGATACAGGTGAGTGCAGTGCCCGACATTAAGGTGAAGGTGCTGGGGAAGCCGAAAGGTCTGAAGGCAGACAAATCAACCAGACCAGATGGACTACATCCCACAGCTCTGAAAGAGTTAGCTGAAGAAATGTGGAAGTATTGGTGGTGATTTTTCAGGAATCACTGGAGTCAGGGAGGGTCCCAGAAGACTTGAAAATGGCTAATGTAACACAAGTTCAATAGAATCCCTACAATGTGGAAGCAGCCATCTAACTCAATGATGCTCTGAAGAGCATCCACCCATACTCACAAACCCCTCCTACCCCCGCCCCCCGCCCACCACCACCACCACCACCTTATCCCTGTAACCCTGCATTTCCTATGACTGATTCAGCTAGCCTACACATTCCTGGACACTATGGGCAATTGAGCATCGCCAATCACCTAACCTGCACATCTTTGGAATGTGGGACGAAACCCACACAGACATGGAGAACGTGCAAACCCCACACAGACAGTCACCCAAGATTGGAAATGAACCTAGCGTCATGAGGCAGCAGTGCTAACCACTGAGCCACCTCGGTGTGAGCAAACTAGAATAGGAGAGCAAAGATAACAGACAATAGTCAATAGTTGCAGGAGTAGGCCATTCTGCCCTTTGAGCCTGCACCGCCATTCAATATGATCATGGCTGATCATCCTCAATCAGTATCCTGTTCCTGCCTTATCTCCATAAGCCTTGATTCCACTATCCTTAAGAGATCTATCCAACTCTTTCTTAAACGAATCCAGAGACTGGGCCTCCACTGCCCTCTGGGGCAGAGCATTCCACATAGCCACCACTCTCTGGGTGAAGAAGTTTCTCCTCATCTCTGTTCTAAATGGTCTACCCCGTATTTTTAAGCTGTGTCCTCTGGTTTGGCACTCACCCATCAGAGGAATCATGTTTCCTGCCTCCAGAGTGTCCAATCCTTTAATAATCTTATATGTCTCAATCAGATCCCCTCTCAGTCTTTTAAACTCAAGGGTATACAAGCCCAGTCGCTCTAGTCTTTCAGTGTAAGGTAGTCCCACCATTCCAGGAATTGACCTCGTGAACCTATGCTGCACTCCTCAATAGCCAAAATGTCTTTCCTCAAATTTGGAGACCAGACAATACTCCAGGTGTAGTCTCACCAGGGCCCTGTACAGCTGCAGAAGAACCTCTTTGCTTCTATACTCAATCCCTCTTGTTATGAAGGCCAGCATGCTATTAGCCTTCTTCACTACCTGCTGTACCTGCATGCTTACCTTCATTGACTGGTGTACAAGAACACCCCAATCTCTTTGTACTGCCCCTTTACCTAAATTGATTCCATTTCGGTAGTAATCTGCCTTCCGGTTCTTGCCACCAAAGTGGATAACCATACATTTATCCACATTAAACTGCATCTGCCATGCACCTGACCAGTCACCTAACCTGTCCAGGTCACCCTGTAATCTCCTAACATCCTCCTCACATTTCACCCTGCCACCCAGCTTAGTATCATCAGCAAATTTGCTAATGTTATTACTAATACCATCTTCTATATCATTAATATATATGGTAAAAAGCTGCGGTCCCAGCACTGATCCCTGCGGTACCCCACTGGTCACTGCCTGCCATTCCGAAATGGAGCTGTTTATCACTACTCTCAGATATGCTGCTGAGGGCGTATGAGACTCTGGTCAGATCACATTTATAATATTGTTAGCAGTTTTGAGCCCCATATCCAAGGAAGAATATACTGGCGTTGGACGGGGCTCAGAAGAGGTACATAAGAATGATTCTAGGGATGAAGGACATGTCATATAAGGAGCAGTTCAGCTCTCAGAGTCTGTACTTGGAGTTTAGAAGGGTACGGAGGGATCTCATTGAACCTTATAGAATACTGACAGGTCTGGATAGTGTTGGACGTGGAGAAAACGTTTCCTCTAGTTGGAGAGACGATAGCCTGACAGCATAGCCTCAGTGTTAAGGGATAACCCTTTAGAAGTGAGATGAGAAGGAATTTCTTCTGCTAGAGGGTGGTGAAACTGTGGAATTCATTTCCGCAGAAGTTTGTGGAGGCCAAGTCACTGAGTGACTTTAAGACAGAGATAGATAGGAACCAAGGGTTATACAGAGATGGCAGGAGAATGGGGTTAAGAAACATATCAGCCATGGTCATATAGTGGAGCAAACCTGATGGGCCAAATGGCCTAATTCTGCTCCTACGTCTTATGATATTCCAAACTCTTACTGGCAATGTGACAATGAATGATTCTATATGTTGTCATTCACTCAATATATGTAACTTGCCCAGTTTTATACAATTTGTATTGACAATTAGTTCAAATTTAAGTGGTTTTCAATTAAGATTATTTCTAAGTACAAAGTATGAAAAACTAGTGACTGAATCATCAAGGGGAAGTCGTCAAATTATGGATGCATAAGTTATGTTTTTCTATTTTTAAATGTGTATATATTCAAATTGAATATTTCCTCAAGTAATCTTTCACCAACTTTGCCACATCACCAAACATCTAAAAACAAAATATCATGGACGCTGGAAATCAAAAAAAAAGAGAAAATGCTGGAGCAACTCAGCAGGTCTGGCAGCATCTTTGGATAGGGGACCCAAGTTAATGTCATATTGAACTCAAAAAGCTAACTCAGTTCCTCTATCCACAGATGCTGCCAGACCTACTGAGTTTCTCCAGTATTCTGTCTTCATATTTCACTGTGTTTCACCGACTCGAAGACCAGCTAAAGCCAAGTTTCTTTTTTTAAGTTTGAAATGATACATGCTATATAAATAGATCTATTGGAACTAGTGGTTTTACACAAAATCAATTATGAGTCATAACCAGTGAGAGCTCAAACACCAACACACTCATTTGGCATAAATACCTAGCTCTCAGCTTACATTTTCTCATACATAAGAACAAAGAATAAAGAAGAAATTAAATGACAAAACGCTAGGGAATACTGAAATATTTTCACTTTAAGTTTTTAATATGTAAGCAAATACTGAAGACACAATTAGTGAAGTATATTCAGACAGAACAAACTGGAAGAGCAGTAAAGAGATAAGCCAAGAATACAGCATATTTCTAAACACCAGTACCTTCTAACTTCATGAGTTCTGGGCAGTAGTAATGAATGACTGCCAGAAGTGAACAGCCATCACATACATCCCTCATTAAATCTTCCATTAAAGGGAAAAATGGCAACTGCTTGTTCAAGGGGTGATCACGTCGATAACGAACCTGACACAATAATAAAGATAAGTTTTTTTAAAAAATTGTAACCATTATCTAATGTTGTAGCAACTTAGGTGGCACTGTATACTATCACCTCTGCAAGCAATGTATTTATATCAAAAACAAAAAAAGTGTTATTTTCTATCCAAAATTTCCTTTCAGCAGCCCAAGCTTTCTTAGGATCAGTATTTGTTCAATAGACTGTGTATTTAATGTGATACTCAAGATATGTTAAGAGGCGATCTGGAAGAACATACTCAGAAGAATTTGAAATAATAGCAATAGAGTACAAAAATGTTGCAAAACAGCCCCTATAAAAATGGAGTTGATAACTAACCTTAATACAAGCTTACTTATACCTTTTTTCCATACCTTTGTACAAGTGTGGAGAAGCAAGTGATTTTACAGCACAGTTGATACTTGCACAATACCAGGAAAACAAAATGTTGATTGTTTGTTGCCAATATAATTAGTTTATAGCAAAATTGCCAATGTCTTATCCAGGAATGAAATACAAAAGTTAAAAAAAAAGCTTTAGTAAAATAATTCCATACCCAATCCTAATTCTATTCTAAAAAACACATTATTAAGCCATACACAAAGAACAAAAATGTTATAAATACAAATTATAAGTAATTATGGTATAACTCCAATAATGCTGGCATATGTCATTTTACTGATTTTAGTAGCAAGGGCGTGTCTACATTTGGTCAGTTAAGAATCTACTCCTCACTGTTTCCCACAAAATAAATCAAGCCGGTTTCTTTACACCATGTTTGGCAACATTTTTTGAATAGAAAGTACACACCCAGAATTTTTAGAAATTTTGTTTACCCTGAAATCACATTAGGTGGTGCAAAACTTAAGTGACAATGTGATTCACAATTTTAATAAATTGATATTTATATTGGTTAAATATGCCATAAGAAGACTTCTCTATGAAAACATGTTTTCCTTGAAATAAGGAAAACCTTTGAAAACCAGAGGATAACTAAAAAAGCAATACTGGGGGAGGAGATGAAATATAAGGGTAAGCTAGCCAGTAATGTAAAACAAGAAAATAAGAGTTTTCTTAAGATACATAGAAAGGTAGGTGGGGCAAGAATGGGTTTGGACTGCTGGAAAATGAGGCTGGAGAAATAGTAATGGGTAACAAAGAAAAGGCAGTTCAAGCTCTTTTGGTCAAGTTAACCTTATTTATTGCTAACCTGAAGCAACCAAATTTTCAAACATATTGAACAGTCTATACTCAAAATTTCCATTTTGAAAAGATTTTGAAAGCTTATATAAAGAATGCAAGCTAAGTGCCTGGGTAGTAGTCTTCTCTCAAAGTCAGTAAGGTATAAGAATGAAGTTTCACTTCAAGGTTTTGAGAACAGAGTTTAGTCTGACAGAGGACTATATTGTTTAAGGTATCAATTTTCAGATGAAAAATTTAAACAATGGCATATGTCAGATGAATGTTAATTGTTCAGACATAGAAAACTAATGAGTTCACCCAATATCCTGGTCAACATTCTCCCTTTATCCAGTGATTCAAAACTTCGCTCATTTATCATTTGTAGGATCGAGTTGAGCACAATCTTGTGTCTATTTAATGATATTTGCACTTCAAAAAAAATTATTTAATATGAAGTTCAGAATCAGAGTAAGCTATTTTGCTTTATGCTAGTTAAATCCGACAGTGTTTATGACACTTGTGCTTAAGAAAAGCACAAAAATAGTTTGCTATAGTTTGATACAAAGCTATTATAGTACAGTTACAACTTCAGTGACAAGATTTTCAAATGTCTGGAGCACGAAGGAGAATCCAAATATAAACTCAAATTAAAAATAACATTTATTCAGAAAAAAAAATGGTGCAGCATTGCTAACCACACTAGTGCTAGTAATGGAAACCACTGCATAAAATTCCAAGACAGAATACTGTCATCTCCTTAAAACAAAAGTTACAAACAATTTCATTGTTTCTTTCATGAAATTGTATTTAAGCAGCTTCATTAGTTAATTTATCTGGAAGGTATTCTTAACCTAGCCCACTTTAGTGCTACTGTTATGTCAAGAGCACATTTTAATTTATCTTTCCTAGATTAATAGAGCCATGGAGAGTTTACAGTGCTAATCTGCTTTGTATCCACACATTAACATGAAAACAGTTGATGGACAATGAAGCCCAAGCTTCCAAATAATTATGAGTTTGTAATTAAACAGTACTGATTATGAACGATCTAGGGTGGAGTCTGCTGTTGGTGTGACCATTAGCTTGTTAGAATGCTACAGAGTACGCAACCAAAACTACAAAAATCAATGCTAGGCAATTGAATTTGTCAAGCTCAGTAAACGGATTCAACAGATCATCTATTTTAACATTACTCATCAAGATAATTTTAGCAAAAATTAAATCATGGTTTCTGAAAAAACAAAGTTAATGTAGTATTTGTGCACTCAAATCTTTACAAAACACTTGACCAACGTGGAAGACAATCTAAAGATACATAAATTAACATATCTCTTATTTGCATATAATTTAACGCCTATTTTGCAACATCATGCAAGAGACAAAAATCCATTTAAAATATTAAAGTAAGAATTTAAATGCTTGTATCAATTGGGTTGCTGCTCTTGGCTGAAAGGCAATATTGTGATAATGGGGTGCCAATGAAAAATGCAAATATTTTAAACCTGTGATAAATCAATATTCCAAAACTGACACTAAAGCAACCAGATTGGTTTAAGGAACTTTGAATAAACATTTATACTTAGCACAAAGGAAATATAACTTCAAAACAACAGGATAATTCTAGTTCCATAGTAGTTTTTCAGAAATTGTATAAACTATGCATTAATTTTCAATAAAGCTCTCAGAAGTACTAGCTAGCCACATATTTTGAAAGCATTTTGCAGTAGATACTGCAGAATTTGCAAAATTGAGGATTTTAAAGTTGGTGCATCATTTAAAAATATGCACATTGCACTGTATAAAGAGATGAAGAAGCATACTATACCACCCGAGCATATTCCTCTGGCTCCAACATGCGGTGTGCTATGGCATGCATCAGATTATACTAGCACAAACAGAAGACAGGAAAGATGATGAAAGAAACAATGAAAGATACACAGACATGCAGAAAATTGTAAACTTTCAAAGGGGAATGTCAAAAGACTTCAAGCATACCCAAACTTTGTACAGTCTTTGTACAATAAAGGGATGGGGAGTTGCAATTTTGCAATGGAAAGGGTTAAGGGTGGAATGCAGAGAGTAACAGACTTTATGTTGGTCTTCAGATTGGGGGAACATGAGATCACTGTTTTGATGCTTTATATTCATTAAATAAATTTATCATTTTAGTATTTTGTGCAATAGTTATCATATCAACAGCTTTTTTGAAAAATTATGAAGTTAAACATAGCATCTCTGTACAAAGGTGACAACAGATGGCTTGTGTTCTTTTATGTTTTTACACTAACTACCAATGAAAACATCAGCAACTGTGGTGTATTTATATTTGGAAAATTATGAGGGTTTTGACAGGTCCCAAGAATTTTTCTGCAGAAGAAAACATACATCCATGTCCACAACTAAAGACAATGGAAAGGACACTGCTTTAAGAGGATTTAAGCACATGCACATCTCACAATGAAACAACCTGATGAGGAGCAAAAATATTCAATGTTTGAGAGCACCTAAGGCAAAAAGATCTACTGAATAATCCAATTGATTCACAATGCCCTAATTTCTAAACAAAATAGAAGATAGAATGTTACAACACAGTGCAGGACCTTCGGCCCTCAATGTTGCGCTGACCTGCTAAATTAATCTGATGCCCATCTAACCTATACCGTTCCATTATCATCCATACGTATGTCCAATGCCTGTTTAAATGCCTTTAATGTAGGCGAGCCTACTACTGTTGCAGGCAGGCCATTCCACACCCCTACTACTCTGAGTAAAGAAACTACCCCTAATATCTGTCCTAAATCTGTCACCCCTCAATTTAAAACTATGTCCCCTCACGTTAACTTTCACTATTCGAGGAAAAAGGCTCTCCCTGTCCACCCTATCTAACCCTCTTCTCTTAAATGTCTCAATTAAATCACCTCTCAACCACCTTCTCTCCAACAAAAACAGCCTCAGTTCCCCTAGCCTTTCCTCATAAGACCTTCCTTCCATACCAAGCAACATTCTAGTAAGTCTCCTCTGAACCCTTTGCAGTGACCAGAACTGTACCCGATACTCCAGGTGTGGCCTTACCGGTGTCCTGTATAGCTGAAGCATGACCTCATGGCTCTGAAACTCAATCCCCCTACCAATAAACACCAACACACCATGTGCTTTCATATCAACCTTGGTGGCATCTTTCAGGGATTTAAGCATCTCTCTGTTCATCTACACTACCAAGAATTTTACCATTAGCCCAGTACTCTGCATTCCTATTACTCCTTCCAAAGTGAACTACCTCTGCATTAAACTCTATTTGCGACTTCTCAGCCCAGCTCTGCATCTTATCTATGTCCCTCTGTACTCCACAATATCGTTCAGCACTATCCACAATCTGCTTCCTTAGGGTCATCTGCAAATTTACTAATCCATTCTTCTATGCCCACCTCCAGATCATTTAGAAAAATGACAAACAGCAGTGGCCCCAAAACAGATCCTTCAGCACACCACTGGTAACTGACCTCCAGGATGAACATTTCCCAACAACCACTTTTCTTTCAGCTAACCAATTTCTGAACCAAACCCCTAAATCACATCAAAACCCAAAACTCCTTATTTTGTGCAATAGCCTACCGTGTGGAACCTTATCAAATGCCTTACTGAAAACGTTCTCAGCTATCAAACTGAAACTGCACACATTGGATATAGTGCTTAAAATCAACACATAGAACATGGGTCCCTTGGTGTTTAAAAAATATACCAGAACATTCATTTCTTCAACAAATCGTTTCTATTTCTCAAGCAATTGTTTCAAAATCTCAATAGTGTTTTCTGATGTCCTAATACTTTCAGCAATAAACAACAAAGCATCTTCTGAACAATGAAACTAGTCTTTACAGTGTAACATGAGCCCATGCTTTGTATGTGGTAAATACTCATGATTAGTGAAAGAAAAACATATTGATAGTCTGGAGCTTGCAGGTGAAATAATAAAGCCAATAGCTCCAATAAGTCTTTGCTGCATTTAAGCTTTGTTTTAAATAATCAGATACCTCTACAATATTCACAAAGTTTTAATTCCTTAAAATGCGTTCTTTAGAAATAAACCTGATTAGAAAGACTGTTTGTAGATGCAAAAATTGTTATTTATTGCTGTTGTTAGTTCAGAAGAATGGAGAATGACTGAAGTACAAATAGAAGGTTAGTAGCTCACTTACGGGCACCAGCTTCCAATACCATTTTGAAGGAGACTGCCCAAAAAGCAGGGAAAGGAGTTAGAATTCAAGCATCAAAAGGACAAGGAGTAAAGCTTGGTTACAGCATTATAAAGACCAGAGATAAGCAAGTATAAAACACACTGTTCAGTTAAACCATTAACATTTTATGAAATTGTATTCTTTTTACATATAAGCCAAATGAAAGGCTGACAACCATCATGATCAGCAGGCTTTGTTTTTTTTTGCTCCAGTACATCTAAGTTGTAAGTGAACACTTTTGCTTTAATTAAGGACCATTGAGTAATGTTCAGAAGAACCAATCTGATCAGAGATCCCACAAAATGGGAACATGTGGCACCTTTGACAGTATTAAATATAGATTTAAAGCAACAGCTTTTAGTGACCAAATCAGAGTGACACACTAAAATAAAATCATCTGAAAAGTAGCAAGAGCAGATTTGAGTAAAATGCTAACTAAATCTCAATTATATTGCAGTATCAAAGACTGTTAAATCAAATTTTGAGCAGCATTCTTTGCCTAATCTGTCATTCTCCCTATCTGTGTAAAATTATTAATTCCTTGTGGGACTTATTTTAGATTTAAAGAATAGTTGAAGGCTTGGGCTTGTGAAGTTACACTAAATTGAAGACTATCCAGAGTTAACATGATTATAGTCATTCATGCCATATCTCTGTATAAGTATGCTCATTGTTATCCTTAGAAATGTAACAAAACAGCAATCGATGTCAAAGATTCTCACCATTTTTTTATACAATTGTCTCTAATTTCAATTGTTTAGTGCAGAGGCTATGCACTACTCCACACAGGCACAGGAATATTCAGAGGAAGAACTACATTCAATACTTCAAGAAAATTCTCAAAACCCGCATTCATAATATTTAGCATTTTTGAATGATTCCCACCCCATTCAATTCTTTAAATTAGTCAATTTCTTAAAGAATATTTACAGCCTCACCAATTGTCATGATGTTTCAAACAGTTATCCATTGAAAATGGTAAATAGTTCAATATTATTTGAAAAAGCAAAATTTCTCTTGATCTGGGGCACATTTCAGGCAAAAATGACAGGAAAAAGGACTATTGAGAAAACAAAAAAAAATTACAAATTACTGCAAAAGGTTAAATATGACCAAAAAGACAACATGACACTTTTCTTACAAATTAACATGTAAGATGCAGTAAATGCTGCTAAAACCTGATCTCACCCAGTGATGCTACAAACTGGCCTACTCTTTCCAGCATTGTTGGAGAAGGTGAGATAATACAGAACAGACTGACTAAATATGGAAATAATGTTTCCCATGGCTGGATTGGTAGGGGAGACCTCCGAAACCAGAGGAAACGGTCTCAGATTAAAGGCAGGCCATTTAGGACTGAGGGGAGAATGGATTTCTTCTCTTAGAGCGCATCGAATCCTTGAAATTCCCTTCCCAAAGGCTAGAGGCTCAATTGTTGAATATGCTTAAAATCAAGATTGACAGTTTTCTACATACTAAAACATCAACTTATACAGCAATCGTCCAGAAAGAACAGACATAATCTCACTGTATGGCAGAGAGAGCATGAAGAATTGAATGGCCATGCATGTTCCTATTTCTCATGTTCTTATGTTTATGTCCTTGTGCATTATACCATATAATGTAACATAGTCCTTTTCCTTTTATAATGCTATTGACTGACTGTTTATCACCAGCATTTTGTTTTCTCTTTCAGATTTCAGTTTTATGTTTAAATCTTACCAGGTAGATCTAAAGCCTCATCAGCCTGGAACAATACAAGTATTATGCCAACCAAGATATATTCCCCATATTAATTCATAATCCCATTTAGATTGCAAGTAAATGTGGCAATAGTTATTTTTTTTTCATCAGATGATCAAAAATAGGTTTAAGCAAATCAGGGTAACCAGCTTTCCAGCATGCATATTAATGTGAACATATGGGCAGTCCGCCTCATATTGTGATCATTCAAATCTTCCATCATGTGTGCAAACAATACAGAGAATGAGTAGTTACTCAAAATTAAAGCCTGCTGACCAGACAGTCATCTTAAATCCTTAGAGGCGAGTCTTCAACACACACATTTGAGTTTATCCCTGCAGCTAATTTACACTGAGCAATGAACTAAAGCTCCGACATTGAATTCAATACCAAATTAAGTAGTATGACACTACTTGCAATCCAGTTTAACTATGATGCTAAGATAAAATATATCTTAAAATAGCGATTTTGGAGAAGATTTGTAGCTCAGGTTGTCTTTGTTTAGCCTGTCCCAGGATAGATGTATTGTCCCAGTTGAACTGGTGTCCCTCTTCATCTGTGCGTATGGATAGTTGGTCATGCCTTTTGGTGGTTAGTTGGTGCTCATGTATCCTGGTGGCTAGTTTCCTGCCAGTCTGTCCAATGTAATGTTTGTTGCTGTCCTTGCAGGGTATTTTGTATATGACATTCGTTCTGCTGGTTGTTGGTACAGGTACAGTACATCCATCCTGGGTCAGGCTAAAGAAAGACACACACGGGAATTCCTGGAGGCCTGGCAATCAAACCAGAACTCCATTAACAAACTTATTGACTTGGACTCCATTTACCAACGTCTCAGAAAAAGAACTGGAAGTGATATCACCCACCTTAACAGACCAAGACACATAAATAGCAAGCGGGACAGAGCCACCAGTGCTTCATCGGAGGCTCACTGATGATTTAACCTAGCATGGTGACAAAACATCTGAAAACATATCTACCAACTCAGCAAGCAAACTTACAACCACATCTTAAAATAAGTTGCTTTGAAGAAAAGGAATGAAAAAGCCATTTGTTAGGTCTTCAAATGTGTCTTGAAAACTCAAAAGAGAATAAAATAAGTATTTTTTAAGTTAAGCACAGAAACATGACCATATTCCCAGCAGTTCCTTTTGCATATCTAAAATTGCACTGAACATATGACACAGAAACAGGCCATTTGGCCACACAGCCTATGCCAACTTTTTGCACACACTTGAGCCTTCACTCAACTTTTCTAACTGAAACATACCTTTGCAATCATCTATTTCCTGTTCTTTCAGCTGTTTGTCTAGCCTCTCCTGAAATACATCTATATCATTTGCTTCAGACGTTCCCTGTTTCAGCAAGCTCCACATTTTCACCTCTCAACGAGTAAATAAATTTCTTCGAATTGCCTACTGGTTTTTTTGAAGACTATCTTATATTGATGCCTCTAGTTTAGCTCTTCCCCACAAAAAATAATACTACCTACATGTAAACTCCATCAAAACCTTTCTTAATTTTAAAGACGTCTATGAGGTCACCTCTCAGTTTCTTTTCTCAAGAGACCCAGGCTCGTCTATCCATTCCTGTTATATCCATGCACTTCTGGTATCAGCTATGTAAACCTTCTCTACACACCTCTCCAGTGCCGAAATAATGCCTGGAATCAAAATTAGATATGGGAAGCTGCTTAGATCGATACAAACCTGACTGCCTCTGTCATGATTTTGAATAATGCCTTTTGTTATAATAGATCTCCCATGTAAATATTCAGATCAGCAATTCTACATAATCAGTCATGATACAGTTTTGAGCCTTGTGACACTAGGTGGCATTTTAGCACCCTCAGCTTGTTACCGAGCTTCCCAGACTTCACCTGCTGCTATTCTTAATCTTTCTTCATGCACTTAGAGCAACTTACAGACAACTTTCTATTTCTGCTTCAAATAACTCAGGGCTCTCTTCCACTCAAGGTATTACTCCACATTTAAAAAAAAAATTATTCATATGACATGGATGTCACTGGCTGGACAGCATTCATTGCCTTTCACTAGTTGCCCTTGAGAAGTTCACCATGAGCTGCCTTCTTAAACTACTGTAGTCCACATGTTTTGAGTTGACCCACAGTGCTGTTCGGGAGGGAATTCCAGGATTTTGACCCAGTGAGTGAAGGAATGGCTATATGTTATATCTTTCCAAGTCAGGATGGTGAATGGCTTGGAGAGGAACTTGCAGGTGGTAGTGTTCTCAGATTTCTTCATTCCACTGCCTCAAGTTTAGTCCATTCTACTACTTTAGCCTGTCATTTACATCTTGCTGAACTGCTTTTTGTCTCCAAATCTTCCTCTAAAACTTGCTAATCTGTTTATTCCACTGTCATAAATGTTGCTGCTTTTACTTAATTGGCTCCATTGTTGTCTCCAAATTGTCCTCCTGCTGTGATCTTCCACCCAATTGGTACATACAGGATCTCAACAGCAGGCTATCCTTTTAAATTTTATAGTTTCCTCCCTTTGCCTGCTCCACTAAGTCTGGTCTTTTCTAATTTAATGTTACTGATGGTTGTTGTAAAAGCTTAGGGATACAGAAGCTTGTTTCTTTGTAACCGCTAAACATTAACGTTAATTGCTTCAACAGTTTCTGGTCTCGCCCCAAGCCACTCTATTGCATTGTTAAACAGCAAGAGGTCAAACACCACCAAAAAAGTAAAACTGCACAAAATATTCCCTGATCACTTTAAAAATTTCTGCAGCTATTTTTGCACAATACTTTCACTCCAATGAAGAACCATAAGTCTCAATTGTCCTTGAATCTCTTCCAAACTGTATGGTTATGGGTGTACCTAGTCATAGAGGGTGCAATCATCCAGTCCCAAATGAAATTAATAATAGCAAATCGGTTGGCAAAATATGGTGAGAACAGAAACAAGATTCTGGGTAAACAAAAGAGAAAAGCTCACTTTTCCATTCAAGGTTTTAATGGAAAGATGAGAATCTCTCTAATAAGTGACAATGGTATTTGCATGCATTAAAATCACATTATCTAAATTTATTTCACTTTTATGGAGTTTGCTATTTTCTCAGGCGGTGGGGAGAAGTTGGATGTTGACAGTTCCCAACATGAATGTCTGGGCAGGTACCTGGCATTAGCAACTTGCCAGCACTTTGTCAGATATCCATCTTGACCAACATTTCTCAGCACTCCAGGGAACACTCTACGGGAAGCCTCCACCTACAAGCTTCATCAAATGAAGGGGGACATTGACATACGTACAGCTACATCAGTGCACATTTGGGGCCAACATAACACACTGCATTTTAGAACTCACCAACACCTTACATTACTACTGCAAGACTGCTTTTCTGACAACGACCCACTTCAAGCATAGGAGCAGGATATTTCACAGTGCTCTTCGCTAGGTCTCTTAGCACTCACTTGTTTTGAGCCTGTTTGAATACATCCAAGCATGTCTGTCTTCCTTTACCTTTCAACACTGACAGATAGCCAGGCTGTTTGTCATATTTGGCAGCAATTAATAGTGATGGGGAACTATGGTCGGCCAGAAAGCTGGTGGCTCCATCAGTAAGGAAAGGTGGTGAGGTATCTTGAGTGATACAAATAGGAACTGCAGAGGGCAGGAAGTGTGCTGAGTTCATATGAATCAGAGGTCTCAACCCCACAGGCGATCAGTGAGCCATCGTACATTAAAATATTTAAACGAACAAACACTTTTGAAAAACGATCTGTATCAAACACATTGATCTATTCATTGTAGAAATTGTGACAAAGGCAGGACATGCATTGACCAATGCAGTGCCAAAATAGAAGAAAAAGACCAGAAGAAAAGACCATAGGAGGAAATTAATGGTATCAAGAAAGAAAACCTCAATCATTATTAAATCCGTTAACTGGCAGTGTCAGTGATAAACACAAGTGGCTGTATGTTGAAGACTTCATTTACAATCTTTCAATTGAAAAAGTACATAATACACTTTTTATGCCTCATTTAAATATTAAATTCTAAAGGATGCACAAAGAATAAAATGTATATTTAACAACAATTTTTTTAAAAAGTGGTTTGTTTGATGACACATATCCTTTAAGTACATTTGAGGAAAAACGCATTTAATTGCGAAAGATTGATGAATACTGATCTATGGCATAGGACAACTTGATAAATCCATTAAACTAACCTTTTGGTGACTTGGACTTTCCACAATCTGCTGTTTAAGTTTAAACTCCTTTTCGGTAATCTCTCTCATTTTTAAGTTCACCTGAAATGGCAAGGCAGCAAAGAGATGCATCTTAAAATGGAAATAAATAGGTGTAGGTAAATATGTCATGGAGGGCGGGGCATTGGAAAAATAAAATACTAGTTGTATTCCTAACAGATAAACCCTGATTGAGGAAACATAAAACTAGGAAAACAACCTTCTAGTTTCTTATTTTCCAGCAAACAACATTAGGTAAACACTTTTATTAAATGTATCATGTACATAAACATCTAATAAAGAGCTTTGAAGAGTGTTTAAAAACGTGTAATAATTCTTCGAGACAGGTCACTCTGAAGTAGAAGAGATTAAAAACAAAATGCTGGAAAAAAATTGCCTTCTTTAAAATAAGAGATTACATGTCTGAAATTATACATATGACATATTTAAAACATGTTGCACACTTGTAAAATTAACAGCTGTCAATGCTCACTCAAGAGTCAAAAAGTTGTGAATTTACTTTTAACTCCAGAGCCCTCAGCACAACTACCTAGGCTGACACTGCAGTGCATATCGACACTAATGTCAAATGTGCCAGCTTCCAACTGAAATATTAAAATGGGGTGCCATCTGCTCTCTGTAGTTAACATAAAAGGTCTCAAGACATTACTTCAAAGAACAGGGGAATTATCTAATATTCTGACAAATATTTATCCTTTTAAATTATCTGGTCATTCTCACATTGCTGTTTGTGAGAACTTGCCTTGTTCATAACTGACTAAACATTTCTCTATGCTGCAACAATGCAAAAGTACTTAACTGGTCATTTAGCACTCTGGGATGTACTGTAGTCCTGAGAGGTGATTAATACCACAAACAATACAGATTAGTTACAATTCAAAATGCAATCTTCCTAGTTCACCAACATTAAACTATACAGTCACCATCATTTTTGGTCTAACATTTGAGGTACTGCTATGATCTCACAGTAACATCAAAATTATGAGTTAGCTTTAATGCCCGTCAACATCCAATCTCGTCAGGTCCACCTGCCTTACAGCCAACAGGAAGCAATGCCCAATCATAGCTGACCAGTAATCAAACTGAAAACAATGAAGTTTCTGCAAACAAATCATCCCCTAAATATCATCTTTGATATACTAAATGCCATTCTTTACCATGTTTCAAGGGAAATATCAAGGACTTGAAAGCAATAACTTTAAAAGTCATGTCGGAGATTTTATGTGTATCAATTTTGTAAGCGAACTATCACTGCAGGTAACCAGTTGGATCAATTATTAAGTCAGCCAAATTAATCCTTATAATTCATAACAGCATTACTATAATAAAAAAAAACATTGTGAAGTAAATGAAGAACTCAAATACGCTGCGTTCTTAGTGCAACATGCATTTTCATCATTGTAACTTTATTCAGTCAGCTGATCAACAATCTGGCCTTTTGCCAATGTAGCTAGCTGCCTGAATATCAATTGAACCAACAACCTTCTGTGATTACTGACTGTTGCTATTCATTGCTAACTATTCTATGTTACTAAGCATGTGTTGGGGTAATTACACCTTTACAAAACAGCAACACAAAAAGAATAATACACGAAATGCATGGCATAAACTAAGCTTTTGATAGTTCCTAACTTAGAAATGTAATGAAGCTGAAATGTCTTTCTGTATATTTAACACTGGAAAATTGAAAACCTGCATTGCCTCCAGTGCTTGGGCATCCCCGCCATGTGCTGGTAACTAAGACTGCACAAAGTGTGCCAGGTATAGTCAGACCAAAGCACTTAGCCCTTTGATTGTGACTTCTTCAGAACTGTACATTATTGTTTTGTTTGGCTCTCAAGCTCTAAAGTCCACTGCTTTTGAGATTCAAAATTTTCCTAGTTTTACTTTTACTTCAGACGAATTTTATTACAGAGAGAAAAAAAAATATATATGGAAAAATTAGTCATAGAAAATAGCATGATCACCATGTGAGATTTTCAAATCTCCCCTGGTAAACTGGCAGGGAAAGAAAACAAATGGGAGAAAGGGGATGAATTTGAAAGAAACAACACACACAAGATCCACTTTGGTCAAAAGCCCAACAGAGAAGCAAGTGCAGCAAGATCACATAACAGGAAATGAACTGGAGCAGAGAAATGAAGCAAAAAAGCTGTGGTCAAATCATAATAAGATTTAAGACAATTATTTGGAAAAGTATAGCTGGCAAAAAGCTTGGAGAAAACAACCAAGAAAGTGAAAATAAATTGGAGAAAAAATATCCATTCACAGGATGTGGGCATTGCTAGGACAGTAGCTGCTCATTCCTAATTGCCCAGGGGCATTAAGCATCAATCACATTGCTGTGGGTCTGAAGCCACATGTAGGCCAGACCAGGCAAGGACATCAACAAAACAGATGGGTTTTCCCAACAACCGACAATGGTTTATAGTTTTCATTTGATCCTTAATTCCAGATGTCACTGAATTCAAATTCCACCATCTGCCAGAGCAGGACGTGAACCTGGATATCTAGAACATTACCTAGGACTTTGAATCAATAGTTTATCAATAGTAACCTTAAAAGGAAAGATTAACAAAATTCAAGAGATGGCTTAGTAGTATTATCGCTGGACTGTTAACCCAGAGATCCACATAATATTCTGAGGACCTGGGTTCAGATTCTCTCATGGCGAATGGTGGAATTTGAAGTCAATACAAATAAAATCTAGAATTAAGGGTTTAATGATGACCATAAATCTACTCCCAATTGTTGGAAAAACCCATCTCGTTCACTCATGCCGTTTAGGGAAGGAAAGTGCCATCTGTACCTGGTCTGGCCTACATATGAGTCCAGACCCAAAGCACTATGTTTGAATCTTAACTGTCTCCTGGGAAATTAAGGATGAGCAATAAATGCTACCTAGCCAGTGACGCCTTCATCCCATAAATGAATGAATGAATGGCCTTCTTCTACACTGTGGGGATTCTATGATTCTATGAAATGGATCTAATCTGGAAGCTATGAACTTATGTTCACAATGGATATAAAGATCTTGAAAGGACAAATTAGAGTTATGGTTTTGAAATGTGCAAACAATGTCGAATTTTGAGGTTTTAGCTAGTAACTATAAAGTCAGAAGTCACACGACACCAGGTCATGGTCTAACAGGTTTATATCAGAATCACAATCTTTTAGAGTGCTGCCCCTTCATCACCTGATGAAGGTGCAGTGCTCCGAAACCTTGTGATATCAAATAAACCTGTTGGTTTTTAACCTGGTGTTGTGTGATTTCTGACTTTGCCCACCCTCGTCCAAAACTGGTACCTCCACATCATAATAACCATAGGAAGACAAAAATAAACTTCCAAAATGAGCAGCTATATGCAGATGACATTCAGTAAAAATGTGAAGCAATTCATTTGGTGGGAGGAATAAAGAATGCTTCTCATTCCTTAAGAGAAGAGGGAAAGGTAGATGGAAGATAAAAATATATTTTAGTTTGTATGTTTTAAAATACTGCTTACCTTGCAAGTCTAATAAAGAATTCAAATTTGAATAGATGACTCATCTATTCCCTCCAGAGATGCTGTATAACCTGTTTAGTGTTCAGCATGTTCTGCTTTTGTTACAGATTTCCAGTGTCTGCAATTTATATTCAACTATTTTCATGCTGTTTGTTGAGGTATAAATATTGGCCAGGACACCAGGAAAACCTGAGGCAGCTGGCAAGTCTCAACTCAATATCTCCTCAAAAAGACAACACCTTCAAAAATGTGAATTCTCCAGTAGTACAGTGAACTGACAGCTTAAATTGTCCGAAGACTCTGATGTGGCATTTACATGCTATCACTGAGTTAAGGTTTAATTAACTGGGAATGGACATGGAGAGAATTGAAACACACGTTTTCAATGTACAGGCAGCACAGTTTTATACATTTACCTTATTTATCCAGAACACCATGGCATCTTCCAGATCATATGGCAATTCCTTTGAGGCACTAAATGTAGAGAAACGCTTCACAGAGGCCACTACTTTTTCAATGCTGATCATCTCTACTGTATAAGCCATCATCAGTGCATCAATCAAAGCCATGTGGGCACTCTGGAGAGGCAGAAACAGGTGACCACTATGTTACTTTTAAGAAGAAACCATGTTTTGTGCTTCATTCATAACACTGGGAGTTAATGCATAGACGAATGAATAGTCTGGATTTAACTTTAATATTTTTGTTGAAAGTCGAAAGTGAGGTCTGCAGATGCTGGAGATCAGAGTCGAGAGTGTGTTGCTGGAAAAGCACAGCAGGTCAGGCAACATCCGAGGAGCAGAAAATCAATGTTTCGGGCCAGAGCCCTTCATCAGGAGGGCTCTGGCCCGAAGCGTCGATTCTCCTGCTCCTCGAATGCTGCCTGACCTGCTATGCTTTTCCACCAACACACACTTGACTTTTTGTAGAACTGTCAAGCTGCAGAATTTAAAAACTTAATTGTTCAAATTCAGCCCATGCTTTCAGACAAGACAGGTTTCAATAACAGTGCCCCAAACTGCCCCTATTTGAATGCCTGAAAGTCATTGAATTGCACTGTTCAAGTCAACAGCTATCAGCTCTGAATTCTTCATAACGATAGTTACAATCTGCAACACAAAATGTAAAATAAGTATGGTAGATACAGAAAATGCTTGAAATGAACAACAATTTGAAGAGATAGTTCATGTGCCAAAAACTTTTCAATTAATGAAACAAACTGCATCAGAATGCTCGGTAGTAAAACTGATGCTACCAAATTACAAATGTCTAGCACTACCAAAGCTCATTTTTTCAGCCATTGATGTGGCCCAAGGAAATTATAATGCTCAGTGGAACTGAGGTATCTGAAAGACATGTTCATTGTTTCTGGCTTCTCATGTCTACCTTCTGCTCATTATATTGATGAGCTGCAATGGGAAAGATACTGCCATCAATATAAGCATTTGATAATTGTGTCAGTGTTGTAGAGCGTCCTGAATTAGGTCATTTACTCCAATGTCTGGTCATAATTACTGAAGTTGAACAGTGGCCACTCTACAAAATTCTCAGTTCCTTTAGTCCCTATTTTCACAATTCATCTTGTCAGCTTACAATAAAAGACTTTCTGCAACAGCCAAGTAACTTCAAATTAATAGACAAACACAGCATAGAGACAGCCATAATTTGCAAGGACAGCATCAGCATTCATGCCATGGCCTGGAAAACAGAATAACTTTTAGTCGTGATTAACAAGGGAGTCAATGGTTATTGAGAGTGGGTGGGAAAAGTGGAGTTGACACTAGAATCAGATCAACCATGACTTTGTTAATTGGCGAAGCAGGCTAGAGGGCCCATATTGCCCAGTCCTGCTCCTAATTTTTTTGTTCATACTAAAATAGTTGCAATAAATAGCATACAGAAAATGGTTACAAAAGGAAGCTCCAGCAAGGTTTTAGGTAATAGTAACACAAATAAAGTAAAATATTAACCACTTGAAAGTATTTCCAATAGATTTCAGAGAAAATGGCCTCTACTTAAACATAAAATTGATTTTTAAGACCGAGAGAGCAAGTGCAGGTATCATAACAGCATCACAAGTATCAAAATGTAGATGATTTGCATTACTGTCAGGTTATCAACTCCAACCATGCAGTTTTGACATAATTAACAGCACAAGCAAAAGGTAAGTTTGTGGAAGCCAGTGTTGCTGTCCTAATTAGAATTTATTTATTTCCCTGGACTCTCACAATTCTCATATTAGCCCAGATCCTCTAACTGTTAGCTCAACATACGAGCACTCTAACATCAGAATATAAAATCATACTGTGACAGAAAACAAAGAAGCAAACCCTTGCTTTGGACTGGAAAAACATTAGTGAAAAGTACATACTGCAAATCTCATGCTAGAATAAAACAATCACAGAACAGCATCAAACCATCAACACAACTATATTGCAAGGGGGGCTGGCAATGGCTCACAGAGAATGCAACAAACTCCTAGCCTAAAGCTGGAGTAGAGTGAGCACCAGGAAATATAAAGACACGATCAATTATGACCATACACTATGTAGTATTAAAGTCAACAATGAGGATTTCTCTCAACTTATCAGTCAAGCAACAGTATCTCGCGGGTAGTATGACCATTAGTATATATTCTTTGGAGGTCAGTGTGGACTTGTTGGGCCAAAGGACCTGTTTCCACACTGTAGGGAATTTTAAGGAAAAGTTGAAATAGAAAACAGTCTGTGAACCACAGAAACTATTTAAGCCCTTGTAATGTGCAGGACAGGTTTCCATTTAAATAGTCCTCAGCAGTTTAGATAGCAACACCAATTCTTTACCCAAAACGAATGACCAACTTCGAACACAAAGGACTGCCCAAATACATTTAAAATATTCCCTGCTTCATTATATTCAATATCACAATTTTCTATCCAGCAACCACCATCCCCCTGCCAAAACTAACAAATGACTACAACCAAAGTACTGATACAAATGTCTTTAGAACACAGTGATAATGGCAGATAACTTTGGCCATGCAATTACTTCTGTGCTATGCTTTTTGATTTTCCCATCCATATATGACAAAAAGCTAACTTAATAATTCAAAAATGACAGACTAGTCCAGAGATATTGGATAGCCACTAATTTAAATTTTAAAAAACTTAAAGGTTTAAAGAAGCAGCAGAATATTTTTCCCTCACCATTTTGATTGGAGACTGCACGAGGTCAGATTCTGAAACTGGTAAATCATCAGTTTCCATGACATAAATGCCTTTGCGAGACAATGCTTGAATGACAGGCTGATGACCCTGCAATGCAGCCACCTGATCCCCTTTCAGAATTAGGCTGCAGACACGACAATAGAGTTCACTCGACAGCAGCAGCTTAATGACAGGTGGTTTAATGTGTTCCTGGTCATACTGGTCAGTGTAGAAAGCATCTCTTAAATCCTCCGGGATATTATCTGTAACAAATCACAGATCGGTTAGAAGCAGCTATGAAAGTATACAGCAAATCATATCTACTGTTAACATAAGAAACTTCTGTCATTTCTATCCTAAATAGAGGTCTATAATGAAACAGCTAGAGTCCCAATTCTTGGGCTTGGCTAATATTAAAACCTGTAAAATATAATAAAATAAGCATGCTCCAGAACACTTAGTTTGAAAGGAATTTACTTATGAGTTTCTAAATAAACTCAAATTTATATAGAGTCGGTTCTCATATAACGCGACAGTTCTATTCTTGTGCAATCGCGCATTGTAAAAAAATCATGCAATAGCAATGCCATTTAAATTAATGAGGCCAGAATCAAGTTATACCCAATACAGGTAAGCAAAGTTCACGGTCTACAAATAAATATCTAAATTTTTCAATCGCTTTAAAGCCAATTCGTGAACACCGGCATCTCACTTTTTAGATTAGAATCAGTCTAAACATCATGGCATAGACAGAGAACATAGGGAGCCAGCACCTTCAACATATTGTCTAGCTATCACCATTGTTAACAGCTAACCTGAGAATGCAACTTTTTAAAAAAGTGGTTCTGTGATTTACACATGAAAGAAGTGAAATTATCACTGTATTCTAACAGATGAAAGGCTTAACAGACAATCAATGTATAATTTCAGTTACATCACACTGTAAATTTTTTGCTATAAATTCTATGTGTTAGGATTGAGCCCTCCACTACCACCTGATGAAGGAGCATCGCTCCGAAAGCTAGTGTGCTTCCAATTAAACCTGTTGGACTATAACTTGGTGTTGTGTGATTTTTAACTTTGTACACCCCAGTCCAACACCGGCATCTCCAAATCATCTCTGAACAGTTTGACTAAACAAGACAGACATGCAGGATTTCTCCCTCCAATTCCATTTTGATATAGCCCCTTCTGTCTCTCTCTATCTCCTCAATTTTGATGGTTTGCATTGCCCTGAATGGATTTTGCTTGTAAATATTTAATTGGTTACACAGGAGATTACTGGCGGTAATTAAAGGGAAGAAAACGAAAAAGGTCATGGTGATTTTGGTGGTGGGAGAGTCGCTAAGATGTATGTGATAGTACTTCTCGGTATAGAAAGAAAAAAGTGGTCTTGTGGTATCATGGTTGTGTCCCTCCCTATGAAACAAGAGAACCTGAATTGAGATCCTATATGTTCCAGAGGTATGTAACAACATCTTTGAACAGGATGATTAGAAAATATAAAAGAGTTGATGATTTAAAGATATAAAGCAGACTCAGGGTTCTTGTGGCATAGTGATAGTGTCCCTATCTCTGAACTAGGAAGCCTTGGTTCAAGTTTCACCTGGTCCAGAGGTGTGTAATAACATCTCTGAACAGGTTGTTTACAAAATCTAAAAACACGGCTCAAGTTTGACTTGATGTAAATAAAATTGATTTCATTCTTATAAAAAACAGACCCATCACATTGCTCACAATTAGCTTCAAAAGTAAATTTCTAGTTGGCTGCACAGGTAATTACCGGTGGCAGTTAACAGCCTAAAAATAAAAAAAACAGTCATGGTGCTTAGGTGGTGGGGTGAAAGTTGTTCGTTTTTGAGGGATAACACTTTCAGATGTTAAAAAAACCCAGACGCATATATTTAATAAAAAGCAGATCTAGAGGCTGACCATTAGCAGGTCCAGGTAGTGGGCTTTGTAGGTGAATCATTTCTGCTGACTCTCTACCACCATCCTCGGTTATGTTAGTGCCTGGGTGTCATTGGACGAGAAGCATGTAGTGTCTATCAAAGCAGTTGATGCCTTTAGAGAGGTGGGTACCACAAGGGATATTGTGCTTTGTTTCCCCCGTGCAATTCTATTTTGATTTAGTCTCTTCCCACTCTCACTTCACCCTCCTCACTTTTGATGGTTTACATTGCCCATAATGGGCTTTGCTTGCAAACCTTAATTGGCAGCATTGTGATTTCTGGTGGTGAACAGATAAAAACAAAAACAAAAAAAAGTGACCCAAAACGCTCATGGCATAGCGATAGTGCTCCTAGCTGTGGGCAGTGATAGCCCTACCTGCTCTAGGGGTGTGTCATAACCTCTCTGAAAAGGTTGTTGAAAAGAATATCTGCAAGACAAAACTCTCTAGAGTGATTAGGGTTTCTGGACGTGTTTTGTCTGCTTGTTTGGGTTTGTTGCTGAGAAGTCAGTGGACTGTGTTCATTGGGTAACTAATCTTTTTGAATACACGGTATAGGTGATTCTTTGTATTCAAAAAGAATGGGTACCCAACGAATACAGTCCGCCAGTTTCTCAGCAACAAACCCAAACAAGCAGACAAAACACATCCGGAAACCCTAGCCGCTCTCCCCTACATCAAAGGCATCTCGGAAATGACTACCAGACAACTCAGACCCCTTGGCATCATGTTAGCCCATAAACCCACCAACACACTAAAACAGCAGCTAGCGAACTTGAAAGACCCTACACAAACAAGAAAAACTAATGTCAATTACAAAATACCGTGCAAGAACTGTAACAAACACTACATTGGACAAACAGGCAGAAAACTAGCCACAAAAAGGTATGACCCTCCCTGACTAGTATCCTTACATACAGTTAAGGAAGGACAACACATCCATCCGAGGACAAACCAAACAGAGATAAGCATGCGAATTCCGAGAAGCATGGCATTCCAACTGGAACTCTATCAACAAACACACCTAGTTAGACCCCATCTGCTACCCTTTGAGAAAAAGAACAGGAAATGACATCACCACAGGAAATGGCATCACCAACCCAAAGAAACCCAAACACATAAATAGAAAGCAGAAATCATCAACAATGCTTCGCCCAGAGGCCCACTGAAGATGCTACCTAGTATGGTGACAAAACATCTGGAAATGAACCTTCCAGCTCAGCGAGCAAAGCTACATCCAGTAATTCCTATATTTTGGTGTTCAACAATAAACAATGTTCCATTCCAGTCACTTTTCCAGAGTTATTACAAGCACTGATTCCATTCATACTCATTTTCAAGTAAATATATTCAAAACAGTTCTATATGGACATCAAGAAATCTATTAAAGATGCTAAAAAGATAAAGAGTCTGGTGAACCACAGAGTGTCTTTTTCATAACAAAATATCCCAATGTTCTTAAAACAGATTATCAAGTCAGGGAAAAGTTTGGGAAGTTTAGTGTCAAAGGGAATAGTGACTTAAGAATACAGAGGAACCTCGATTATCCGAAGATGATTTCAAGGTCCCGCAAAAACATTACAAACATTCAATTTACCTGTACTGAAGATGATGTGAAAACGCTGGCGAAAACAAAGAAACACAAGCAGCTCAAGCATCAGCAAATGGATTTTTTTTAGGTAAGGATAGTTACACAGCTCTTTGGAAACGTAAGTGTGTTACAGTGTTCCCAGCACTTTACCCAGCCATTCATTTAAAAACAAAAAGGCCGATAACGTAAACGCATGCGCAAGGAAGGGCTTCCATCTTTCTATCGGAAGACTGAATTCCCAGAAACTGATAGCGTACTGTAAATGGTCTTGCGATTGTAGAAGCTGTTCGGGACCTTGTTTAATGCTGGGATTTCATGGTAAGGGCTTAGTTCTTCTCATTTTAACCTGTAATTAGCAGACTACAAAGATTTGTTTGTAGATTCATTAAAATTATACATTTAAACAAATTTTCTGGGAGACCACAGCATTAGATCAATATGGCTTTCCCTGTTTAAGCTAAATTCGATTATCTGAATGAAATAGTGGTCGCCCATCTCGTTTGGATAGTTGAGTTTCCTCTGTATGCTGGTATGCAGAGCTCAAGTAAACAAAAAAAAGAAAAGATGAAGTGAACACACAGAAATGATCTGTGAAATAGATACACTGGGTAACAAAGCCAAAACAGTTGAGGGCACCATCGTGCAAGATTTTGAAATGAAATGGGGGGGGGGGGGGGGGGGGAGAGAGAGAGAGAGAGAAAAAGCAGAGATTTAGATCAGTTAAGTAAGATATTCATTTAGACAAATTCCACAGTCGTGATAGGCTGAAAGCCTTTTTCTGTGCATTAACAATTTTATGATTTGGAGTTGAAGTCATACAGTGTGCAGAAGGAACGTGGAGGAAATTGTTCAGGAATCGGGCTTTAAAGGTGTAGATGAATGAGGAATATTGCCTAGCTTAATTCCTGGATAGCTTATTGTGTAAGAAGGTCTACATTAAAGTTATTAATTAAAATTGCAATGTTTCAAAAAGAAGCATTCACATTTTGGAATTGCATTATATTTTATTTTAATATTAAGTTCCATGACAGCCGACAAAAACAGAGCACAAAATTATATAATTCTTTTTAACTTTCATTACTTCTGAATATCTATCAATTAAAACTATCACATTGCAATTTTTAACAATCCTGATACCACATCTTCTTAATACTCTTAATGCATTGATTTCACATTCACTTCATATCTTTTAAAAATATTACCTATTTATAACTTCTGCATTAATTTTATCAACTCCATTTTAAGTACCAGAATCACTATTAAAATATTAAAACACATTAGCAGGTGATAAGCTGAAACAGAGACTCCGAACTACACACTGGCTTGCACTCCTGACAGAATGAAGAAGCAAGATTTACACTGGGCCAGCAAAGTCATTGCCTAACTTTAAATATTATCTTTATTACTTTATATACATTGCCTGAATGGTTTAAGTTCTAAATGAACATAAGCATTCTGAATGTGTAGATTCCTAGAACTCTAGTTTAGGTTGCACTAAAAAAAAACCATCAACCCACTCTCTTACCATTTCCCAACAGTCCAACATTTTTTTCCTTCAAGTACTCAACCAATTCACATTTGAAAGTTGCTAACAAATCTGCCTTTAACATTTTTTAGGCAGGCATTTGAAAACATATTTGCATGATACATAAAAAAATCTTTTGCCAATTACTTTAAATTAATTTATTAATTGCTTTAAATCCATATGTTCTTGTTACAGCTGCTTCTGCCAACAGAAACAATTCCTCCCTATTTACTACAAGCCCTCATTTGTCTTTTGTATATGTAGCACAGTTCAACATTCCAGGTTGATAGTCATAAAAATAGCAACAAATTCCTTGCATTCTTTTGAGATGCTTAATACTTGAATATAACCATTTATAGACAAAAGATAGAATACCAGGGAATAATAACTGCTTCTTTATCAAATTAAGAAACCTGAAGCATTCAACAGACTGGATGAATTACAGGATCACTATAAATCCATAAGGCTAAGATTTTAAATTGGAGTAGACCTCATTATGCAACTTTAAAAAATGAATAAAATGGAAACACAAGTAATTTAGAACTTTAAAACATAAAAATAGATCCTTCCATCATAGCTTAAGAAATAGAATATAGAACAAAGAAAGAAGTTGAATTGTTACAAAGATCATTGTCAGTGTCTTGTTGGAACGATAAATTAACTTCTTAGGATCCCATTCTAGGGAGAACAGAAAAAATAGTGAATAAGGAAGGTCCAAATATGACCACGGATGTTGAGTTATAATAATTATAGGGCAACTCAACTTGGGGCTTTTCCCACTATAGCTGAAAAGGTTATAAAATGACGTCCTGAGAGAACATGAATAATTATCTAGAATTAACAGGATTTTCACTCATCATAAAAAAACTATACCAAAACCCAAAGGGAACAAGGAGATATGGATCAGAAAAATAATATTCAGCTCATGGAGGAATGAATGCTAAAAACCAAATTTCACTTCATAAACGACCAATTAACCAGTTTAGAAGATGAGTACGGATTCAAGTAGTTAGTATACCGCACTGAATCAGACACCAAAACATTGCAGGCTAATAACTTGATTGACTAATGTTAAATCAAGGCTTGCATGATTTGGTGCATTAAGTTTCCAAACAAGCTTCCTGATTTTATCAATACACACATATATTTTAAGCTCCTCCTTCCAAAACTACCTTTGCAATAAATTGCCTTTACAAATAACGAACTTAATTATCAGCTATTTACAAAAAGCCATAAAAATCAGTTGCAATCCTGTAAGAATTACTGAAATGGCACTTATAACTCCACATACATTGTTCTTGAAATTTCAAATCACCTGCACTCACAACAAACTATCAACCAGCAAATTTTGCACAAACATTTCAACCTATCTTAAAATAACACAGAAGCAATATAGAGTCATAGAGGCATACAGCATGGAAACAGATCCTTCGGTCCAACTAGTCATGCTGATCATAAATCCAAATTAAACTAGTCCTACCTGCCTGTGCTTGGCTCATATCGCCAAACATTTCCTATTCATGTTGTTACCTATATGTATTTTAAATTATGTAACTGCACCCATATCCACCACTTCCTCTGGAAGTTCATTTCACACACGAACCACTTTCAGTGTAAGATAATTACCTCTCACGTCTTTCTGAACTTTACTCCTCTCGTCTTAAAAAAAGTGAGTCCCAGTCTTGAAATCTCACATCCTAGGGGAAAAAAAAACACCTGCCATTCACCTTACCCATATCCCTCATGATTTTATAAACCTTCATAAGATCACCCCTCAACCTCCTCCGCTCCACGAATGAGGTCTCAGTCTATCCAGCCTCTCCTTCTAACCCAAATGCTTCATTGCTGGTAGCATCCTGGTAGATCTATTCTGAACCCTCTCCAGCTTAATATCCTTCTTCTAACTGGGCAACCAGAATTGGACACAGTACTCTAGAAGAGGCCTCACCAATATCTTGTATAACAAATTCCCAACTCCTATACTTAAAAGGTCTAAGCAATGAAGGCAAGCATGATAAGTGCCTTCTTAAACACCCTATCTATATGAGATGCAAACTTCAAAGAATTATGTACCTGAACCCTCATGTCTCTGTTCTACAGCACTACTTAAGGCCCTACTTTTAACTGTACAAGTCCTGCCCTTGTTTGTTTTACCGAACTGCAATACCTCACATTTATCTAAATTAAACTCCATCTGCCACTCTTCAGCACATGGACCCAATTGATCAAGATCTCTTTGTAATCTTAGACAGCGTTCTACACTGTCCACTATATCACCAATCTTAGTGTCATCCGCAAAATTACCAACCATGCCTCCTATATTCTCATCTAAATCATATATATGAATGCCAAGCAAAAGCAGACTGAGCACTGATCCCTGTGGATGACTGGGATGAGGGAAGTGAATGCACGATCACCAAGTTTGCGGATGACACAACAGTACATGGGAGAGCAAGTAACCATGACGAAAATTCAGGATGTCTGCAGAGGGATATAAACAGGTTAAGTATTGGGGGAAAGAAACTTGGCAGATGGAACAAAATGGAAGAAAGTGTAAAAGGTGTTGTAATTTGGCAGTGGATATTATTTAAATGGAAAAAATCTGCAGAAAGCTGTAGTGCAGAGGGATCTGGTGTCTTTGTATACAAATCACAAAGCTAACATGTAAGTTCAACAGGTAATAGTGGAGACAAATCGAACGCTGTTCTTTATTGCAAAGGGAATTGAGTATAAAATAGGGAAGTCTTGCTAAAACTACATGAAGCATCAAATAGTCCCCTTATCCAAGATAGATAAACTGGCACTTGAAGCAGTCCATAGAAGAGAAGGTTCACTAGGTTGATTCCTGGTATGGAGAGATGCCTTTATGAGGAGAGTTAAAAATCACAACACCAGGTTATAGTCCAACCAGTTTATTTGGAAGCACTAGCTTTCAGAGCGTTGCTTCTTCATCACAACCAACTGATGAAGGAGCAGCGCTCCGAAAGCTAGTACTTCCAAATAAACCGATTGGACTATAATCTGGTGTTATGTGATTTTTAACTCTGTACACCCCAGTCCAACACTGGCACCTCCAAATTTATGAGAAGTTGAGTAGGTTGGCCTGTACTCATGGATATTTCGGGGAGACCTGGTGGAAAAATTTAAGATTCTTTGTAGCTTGTCAGGATAGGTGCTGATAGTTTATTGCCTACTGAGAGTCTAGGACTCGAGAGCTCAATCTCAGAGGTCACTGCTTAAGATAGAGATAAGGAGGAATTTCTTCTCAGAGGCTGGAGAACCAGTGGAGTTCTTTATTATGGAGGGCTGTAGAGGCTGGGATGTTAAGCATATGTAAAGCTGAGATAGACAGATTTTTAAATCAGTAAGCGAATCAAGGGTTATGAAGAAAAGGCAGAAAAGAAGAATTGAGAATTATCAGATCAGCATGATCTCACTGAATGGCCATGCAGACTCAGTTAGCGGAATGGCCTACTCTGCTCCTACTTCCGAGGGAAAAATTCTAATCGTTTGTATACTTCAGATTCATTTTTGCTTAGAAATAAAACACCAGGATATTCATTTAACAAAGCAAATGTGAAATGGTAGGATAAAAGCAATTAGCAATTTCATAAAGTGTCGAGCAAGAAGCAAAAAGATTTAAATATCCAAGCTATATATCCATTACACCTCCCTGAAAAAAATGCTTTTCCATCATTTAAGGTGGAAATAGTTAAATAGAACAATGGTCTGTTTGATCAGAACAAGTAAAAACTTCCTGCATGCACAGTTTATTTTTAACAAAACAATCAAAGATATGGAGTTTGATGACAATGAAGTCAGTCTTCACTCAAGCATCCAGCTGACCACCTAGCTATAGATGATATTCCTGTTGTGTGGAGGAGAGACAGGAAGATGTCAAAAATGCAGCTTCTGGAAGTATGCACAAAGGATAAGAGAATCTATGGTTTCATAGGTGAGTTAAATGTCAACTAGCGTGGAGGGAAGAACAGTGGAAAGGTCAGTAGTTCACTGAGAATAAATTAGTCAGATCTTGTGGACATTACAGTAAGTAGGACTGAGAGTGGGTGACAGCAATATATTGGTTCATGATTAGAGCAGGGAGATGAGGGGAAATATTTGGCTTAATACTATCTTATACTCTTACTGCGATTGGAACCAGAGACTCTCAACAATAAGTGCAGTAATGGATAAAATAAGTTGGAGCTGTCACCATCCATGAGGCCAGTTTCAATCATGGTTGGAACATCAATGCCATAATCCACAATAAGTTTTTAAATAGCAATGGTTTTGTGTACAGTTAGTCTGCAGGAAATTGTAGTTATTGCAGTAAAAAGGATGCTCTCTTCAATGACCAAAGTATTTTTCCTTGTGTGGCAATTCTTGCCTTTCAGAAGTTAACATGGCAGTACGAAGAATGGTGTTTTTTTAAAAAAAAGTGAGTTGATGGAATTTGTTGATATTTGTTAATCTCCCCATACCATAAGTTTGGAAAACTACTGCACTGCTATAACATGAAAACCATCATTCACATGACCTCAAACACATCTATTACTAATTGTGTTTGCCCTTCATTTTTCTAAGAATTTGGAAGTTCATAAAAAAATGAACTAAGTCTTTGTTCAAGGCAGGAACAGTGACACGTTAAAGCTATCAATTTTGAGCCTTTTTATAAAATGCAATTGAAATTTTGGAACACAGGCACAGTTATGCACAGGAAGTGCAGATAATTAATGGGAGCTTTTGTGAGCTCACAGGTTTCTATAAATTGCTTAAATGGATTTCCTAGGGTGTGGAGCAGCTACTGTATCTGATGGTCAAGGTCCCAAACGTACTACTACCAAGCCAGATTTCAAAGATACTAAGTTAATAGAGATTCACTCCATTTCAAATCACTTTGATACTCAAGTCACTTCATGCAATTTCTCTTCTAACCAGATTATAATATTCTACCACTAATCACATGCCAGAGCAGTCCTGACAAATTCTTTGCAAATTTTTCTTCCTCCAAGGATCTGCCACCAATCACTTAAACAGAAAAGCATTAGGAAATACACCACACTGAGGACCACTGATACAAATATGAATGTGATTATTCCATAGCACAACATATATCTCACTATGCAATCTCTCATACATAGTCTACCTTATATTACATAAGGCAACCTTCTTTAAAATGATGCAGAAATATAATATATCCTGCAATTCAAATTTTATGTGAGTATTTAATAAAAGATATAATGGACCAAAATTGCTGCAAACTGTTTTGCTGTAATTATAATGAACTACAACAAAATACCTTATAATGGTATTAACCCAGAGCAATTGTTGACTCACCAGATGTGGCTTTGGTAGCATCATCTCAATAACACATTCTAACTTTAATACAAGTAAATATGTTTTGTCTGCTTAAATATCTACCACCACTTAGTAACCAAGGTAAAGCAGTTAACAAAGACTAGCACATTCTTACATCTCATCATGTACCAACAAATGCACAGTTGGCTAAACTATTTATACAACATGTGTCTTTACTTTTTATTTAATTACAAAGGCAATCAGGCACATCTGGATTCATAATTAAGACCAAAAGACCTATGAGCAGAAGTAGTTCATTCAGCCCATCGAGTCTGCTTTTCCATTCAATATGATCATAACTGATCTGATGACCTTCAATTTCACTTTCCCACTTTTTCCCATTTGCCTTTGATTCTCTACCTTGAATATCTCAACCTTGAATATATTTAATAACCCAGCCTCTGTAGCCCACTGTGGCAAAGAATTCCACAGGTTCATACTCAAGAAATTCTGCAATACTGTCTTAAATGAGTGACCCCTTATTCCAATGTAATGCTTTCTGGTTTGAGAGTTTCCCACAATAGGAAACCTTTCCATACCTCGCCTGTAATGCCACCCAAAAATACTGTATGTGGTTCACGAACATATAAACGATTTGAATGTAAATATAGTTGTTATGTTTAGTAAGTTTGCAGATGACACCAAAATTGGAAGCATAGTGGACAGCAAAGGAGGTAACCTCGGAGTACAACAGGATCTTGATGAGATGGCCAAGGAGCAGTAGATGGAGATTAATTTAGATAAATGTGAGGGGTTGCATTTTGGAAAGGCACATCAGGTCAAGACTTATACACTTAAATGGTAAGGTCCTGGGGTGTGTTGCTGAACAAAAAGACCTTGGAGTTCATAGTTCCTTCAAAGTGGAGTCCCAGTGTCATGATGTTGCTCCTTTAACAAGGTAATGCTGTCCTTGGCTTTTTTTTTCCTCCAGAGAGGTTATAAAAGCAGCAATTCCAAAAAGTCTAGGTTTGAAGGGTATTAGGGCCAATTTGATTATAGCTAACAGACATTGTCTTAGGGAATAGGTGTTTGACTTTATCTTTTTTGCCCAGGGGTGTTTATGTTGGTAAGTATTTGGAACAGCATCATTAAATTGGGATAATTTGTTGCGTTTTCGGATAGATTAAGTTATTTGATATTCTGTTCTCTTTTGTTTGTGTTTCATTCGGTAATCTTGTAAATAAATTCTGGTTTGTTTAAAACTAAGTGGTCTGATCAGCTGCATCCCTTCGAGAATATCCACCTTACACCTGCTTAAAACAACTAGCAAAGTTAGTGTGTGGGCTACATTCTTGAAATGTTTTGAGGAGGTCTGGGCTGGTCCATAACACCCAGTTAGATAGGAAAGTGAAGGGGGTGTTTGGTACACTTGCCTTTATTGGTCAGTGCATTGAGTATAGCAGTTGCAGGTCATGTTGCAGCTATACAGGACATTGGTTAGGCTGCTTTTGGAATACTGTGGTCAATTCTGGTCTCCCTGCTATTGAAAGGATTTTGTGACACTTGAAAGGATTCAGAAATGATTTACAAGGATGTGGTCATGGTTGGAGGATTTGAGCTATAGAGAGAGAGTAAATAGGCTGGGGTTATTTTCCGTGGAGAATCAAAGACTAAGGAGTGACCTTATAGTCGTTTATAAAATCATGAGAACCAAGGTCTTTTCCTCAGGGTGGGGGTGGGGTTGAGTCCAAAATTAGAGGGCATAGGTTTAAGATGAGAGTAGAAAGATTTTAAAGGAACCTAAGGGGCAGGTATGGAATGAGCTGCCAGGGGAAGTGGTAGAGGCTGGTCCAATTACTACATTTTAAAAAACATCTGGATGGGTATATGAAAACAGAGGGTTTAAGAAGGATATGTGCCAAATACTGGCAAATGGGACAAGATTAGTTTAGGAGATCTGGTCAGCACGGACGAGTTGGACCCAAGGGTCTGTTTACATGCTGTAAAACTATCAGTGTGTGTGTGAAATAATGTTATAACAACTGACTTATTAACATAAAAGATGAAATTCAGATAAGGAATGTAATTTTTTTTCTGAGAACACATAAATTTTTAATAAATGTACATTGGTATAGACATGTTATTCGAAGAGGATTGTTTGTTTTTAAAAAGCAGATGCAATTTAAAACATTCTTATTATTGGTAGCCTGTAAGAATTTACATTTCTGAATCGTTAAGAAGCTTCTAAAATATTTCATTACAGAGGCATTAGCTTGCCCCTCCCTCCTACTGTGATAATCAGTTAACTTTCATTCAGCACAATGAAAATTGGAAAGACGATGGATGGGCTAGATTACTTTAAACAAAATCCTCCCAATCACTGCACATGGAATGCTGAAATGTTGACGAATGTCTGCAATGCACTAGTTAACAAATTAACCATTTATGTTGAAAGTCAGCAGTGAGTAAGATGGACCTGCTGCAGTCTAGCAGCAGCACTGTGGGATTCAATAGTCAAGAAATAAAACGGGAAGAGATGCAACTCAAGAAGCTAGTCTATTGAAGCTAAAACTGTCCATGTTAGAAAATTATTCAGAAATTCAAATCAACAACAATTCCTTCTAAGTCAGGAATAACTGAATTCAATAGAACTGTCAGCCTCAAATTGACAGAGCTCATACAAAGGCTTTTATTTGAAGGAATGTAAAATATTATTCCTTCATAATATTGATCCGCACTGCACAGTTCACTGCAAATCAAAGAATTTGGAAATTATCACAATGCCTTATACAAATCATGCAAATAAAATAAGTGCTCAATCAATTTATAATTCTATTGCTATCAAAACAGGAAATTATAAAATCAGTCCTACTAACAAATGTTCTAGGTATGTACTTCTCTTAAAATTTTCCCTTACCTAAAATGCTCCCCCCCCAGCAGTTATTTTGAGAATTGATATGAAAGATATCAGCGTGGTTGGTAAGAATTAAAACACTTGTATACAAGAGAAGCATTTTTCCCCCATTAGGTTTGGACATTTCTGCTCATGACTTTTGCAATGCGAACAGTGGATAGAAGAGGATTTCAGAGATATAAATACAGAAAATAAACTTCTCTTTTAATGCCTAGTGTAACGCATAAAACACTATTTCAAATGTTCACAGCAGCCTACTCCACTGTCATTCAATAACATCACAAGCTGTTAAAATATGTAAGTTTTATTCCACACAGCTCACACAGACATGACAGAGCATGATAACATAGTTGAAAATGTGTTGCTGGAAAAGCGCAGCAGGTCATGCAGCATCCAAGGAATAGGAGAATCGACGTTTCGGGCATAAGCCCTTCATCAGGAAATGGGAGAAGGGCTTATGCCCTTCCTGAAGAAGGGCTTATGCCCGAAACGTCGATTCTCCTGTTCCTTGGATGCTGCCTGACCTGCTGCGCTTTTCCAGCAACACATTTTCAGCTCTGATCTCCAGCATCTGCAATCCTCACTTTCTCCTCCATGATAACATAGTGGCTATATGCTGGACTATTAACCCAGAGGCCTGCACAATACTGCAAAGAGTAGGAATTTAAATCTCACCAGCCGAGTTTGGATTTTAAAAACTGATAAAAAAAACTAAAGTGATCATGCAGGTGTCATTTCATCACAAAAATCCAACTTGTTCATTCCTGTACTTAGAGGAAAGTCAGTTTACCTTACCACTTTACAGATGAAGGGCTTATGCCCAAAACTTTGATTCTCCTGCTCCTCGGATGTTACCTGACCTGCTGTGCTTTTCCAGCGCCACACTTTTCAACTCACTTTACAAACATGTCTTACATTAACAGGGCTTACTCTCAACTTCCCTTTGAAGTGGCCAGTGGGGAAGTAACTTAATTGTATTAAAATCATTACACAGAAGCAGCTGGAAAAAGAACAGTTCACCACCGCCTTCTCAATACAGCTAGGGGTTAGACAACAAAATGTTATCCTTGCCAGCAATTTCCAAATTGCAGAAATGAGGAGCATCGTTAAAATATAACAAGTAAAGATAAAAACACAATTTGATAAAGGTCAAAACCAAGTAAAACACTAAAGTAAAATCAAAATACTAAAGAAACTGGAAATCGGAAATTAAAACAAAGCGCTGGAAATACTCAGCAGCTCTGACAACATTTGTACAGAGAAACAGTTAACATTTTGAATCGAATGACCTTTCTCAGAACTAAGGTGGAGTGGGTGCAATGGGTTTTATACAGGGGATGAACAGGTTAAAAAAAACCTTAAGGCACAAGTCAGCAGTGTGAAGGAAAATTCTCCACTTGTCCAGATGCTCCAATAAAGGAAGCCACTTTATTGGTCTCCCATCCATTCCCTTTAATATTCCCTCTCTCCATCAGCAATATATAGTATGCACCATTTACAAGATGCACTGCAAACACTCACCAAGTCTTCTTCCATGGCACTTTACAAATTCGTAATCTCTATCATCCACAAGGACATGGCAGTAAATACATGATGACATCACGAGCTGCAAGTAACCCTCCAAGCCACATACTTTGAACTATATCACCATTCTCTCACTACCACTGGATCAAAATCCTGAATCAAAGTCTCTTTCTAACAACACTCTGGACCCACTCCACCAGGATTGCAGCTGTTCACCTTCTCCAGGACAATCAGGAGCACGCACTAAATGATAGCCTAGTCAACAATTCCCACACACTGCAAATGAATAAATAAATGGAAGGTCTATGTTAGATTAGAAGGCAGACATTAAATGACAAAAACATCATGGAACAAAAAGCAAATGGGTTGACCATGGTTGCAGTATATCAACAAAGCATCTGGCCAGATTGAATGTGATTAGCAACATAATGAACCATTCGAAAGCAAAACCATGAAAATAATGTCATGTCATGTCATCAAATTAATAACTTCCAATATGGAATCCTTAATACAAATTGTTCAGCACAAAAAGGACCAATAGCTTTAAAGAATATTCAAAATGCCTATTTACTCTAATGAGATATTTAATAAATGCAAACAACATTCACCAAAATCTTTGTTTTTCATCAACTCTTCACCCTCTCTTCAAAACAATATGAAATTATGCAGTTTTTCCTCAGGACACGCTACTTGTTCACCTGTAACTCCAATTTGGAAAGACTCCACAATTCCACTCCTAAACTCAGTGTGAGATACTGATAGAGTGGACTGCAACTACAGCAAGCAACATCAATAAATTTATGTTTACATTGGTTCAGTGTGGTGAATTTCTCAGAACAGAACCTCAGATGAAGCCTACAATACATTCCTATTTTCCTCGGTAATGCAATCTAAATCTCCTGTTTGTGACGGACACATTTCATCCATTTACCTTATTCAAACAATACAGTTTCTGCTTCAACAGGTGGCATCTAATGGAAGATTAAACATTACAGGCTGACTAAATGTCCCATATTTTAAGGGATTTTACTTGATTTTGACAATAGGCAAGTCTTTTGTCCCAGAAAGAATGTGGGAGACTGTGCCTGCAAGTCTCCTTTTGACCTTATCCCTGCTATTTTGCAGGTACCAAGGTGTTAGATTAAACAAACCTTCGATCTCCCACACAAAGTTACCAGTAATTCGAACACTGTTCTTAAGGTCTCTAGAAATAACACTGACCCCCCCCACCCCCACCATTAATTTAGGTCAAAGTGGTTTATTATTTCATTTCATAAGAGGTGGTCCCATGACACATTCTAGTCATAACTGCTGTATATAATTTCAAGGGAGGCCATAACTTAAGAAATTCAAATTCAGGTATTCCTGAAAGAAATTTCATCACAATATCGTCCCATTTCCCCCCTCAGTTGAAGCGAAACACTCAGACACAGTATAGTTTTACCTCTTTCATCTTTACTCCAGGCCCTGGAGGGAGAGAAAACGATCGCCCATGTGCACAGAGACGTGGGTTCTCGGTCTTCTCTCGAACAGCAATTTCTTAATGCATTATATAGTCATTTTACAGGGAGGAGCATCCAGACAAGACAACATACATATTAATTCGGTGACGTTACAATCAGCAAGTGTCAACTGTAAGGATTAGCCATCCGCTGTTGCACAATGAATGTTCTTAACCTTAACTTGCTTCACATAATAAATACTTTTCTCCTTGTTAAACTGACCTTACATACTGAATGCTTCCAATATTGTTAAATGGGTCTACATAATTAATACTTTTCCACCTTGTTAACCATTAACCTTGCCTCAAGCACCCTATTGTTAACTGCAAATTCTTATCTAATCTGAATCCTGCTCAGCTGAACCTCTTGTTTCACAAAACTCCGAACTTAACTCTTTCCCTATCTGCTTATACCCTCTACACATTCTCAACAACATTTAGGACGTTAAATAAAGAAAGTATTATTTAAACATATTATGTCAGGCTTAAACCTGAAAATCTCCTTGTTCTATTTCCATTTCCATCCAAGAGTCTCCCTACCCCACCCCCGCTCCCCCATATGCAATCTTGGGGATTCTAGTACCTCTGCTGGGACCTAATTATGTCGCACAACCTTCAAGTCAACTTGATTCTGGTCAGCGGTCCCACTACAATTGGTGTAATTTTAGTGTATAAAAGCAAAGCACAATGTTGAAGTAGTTAAATGTTCAATTTCCAACAATGGACTTGTTGGACCGAAGGGCCTGTTTCCACACTATAAGTAATCTAATCTAATCTAATGTCAACTTTATTGCATGTACCTTTTACTGATTTGATTACTTTGCTTAGGGTCATAGGTAGAGGTTCATAATCATATTCAGGCTAACATCACAAAACTCATTCAGCAAACTCATTCCTGTTCTTTGACTGGACACAATCATAATTTTATTGATAAGTTAACAGAATTTTATCTCTTTTACTAACCAAGTGTTGTTATTATTACTCTGACTCATTTAGCTAGTATACTCTTTCTCAGTCCTGTAACCTCTGCAGAGCTCAAACCAATTTCTCAAGATTACAGTTAAATTAGAACTGGCTCACTTGACTCTTCAGGTGAACAGTTTGTCAGCAGGATTTCCAATGCCTTAAGCCTGTACATATGAATTCCACATACCACTCTTTTGCATTATTCAAATTGGGCTCATGCGCAATAAATTCAGAACCAGATGAGTAAAACTAATCGACTGGAACACCAAAACAAATCAGCATGAAACAAGGAAAACAGCAACTACGCAATCTACTCAAATTATTTCATGTAATGAACAGAAATTGACTTCACAATGATTAATATGTCAAGTCTAAAAACAGTAAAGGAAAATGGACCTCAAAATAGCCTTATGAAAACTTGAACTCAACTCTACAATTCAACAAACTTGCAATTTTAGTACTGGCTAAAAATACATGCATGCTACAATTGACTAGGAGAAAGTGAGGACTGCAGATGCTGGAGATCAGAGCTGAAAAATGTGTTGCTGGAAAAGCGCAGCAGGTCAGACAGCATCCAAGGAGCAGGAGAAGGGCTTTCCTAAAGAAGGGCTTATGCCCGAAACGTCGATTCTCCTGCTCTTTGGATGCTGCCTGACCTGCTGCGCTTTTCCAGCAACACATTTTTTATGCTACAATTTACTCCCATCAATTTCTTCATAAAGCTGCTGTTTTCTCCTAAGCAGTTGTTTTCAGTTTCCAAACTGAATATTATGTATTACCAAGTTCCACAATTCAAGAAAATAATATGCATTCAGAGATCAGTTAATCCACCAAAGCTGCCTAAGATTTTTGTTCCCTAATACATCATACTAGACCCACAATTCCCACCCAAACAGAAAACATGCAAAAGTTAGGTCAGGATAACAACCAAAACAAAACACTTAAAAATCTGTGCCATGCATCAGAGTACTATTGAATTCAAGATCATATTTATGGGCAGATGGCTTGCTAAGGCACAAAAAAATTAAACATATAATATGGATTATAACAACCTGCTGGTTAGCAGGTAGGAATTGTGGTGATTTACTAAATAAACAAAATTAGAAACTCGAACAGTGACATGTCATGACATTGAATTGAATAAATGTAGCAATCTGTTGAATATCACCATAGAATGATAAAGTTTTCTTTGGGTCAAATAAACCAAAACGCCTCACTAGTGTCAAACATGGAGGAAACCAATCAAGCTGGTTTTGCTGACATGTGATTTCAGTCCCACATTACACGAATGGTTCTTAATGCCCTCAGGGATGCCACCTTCTCAAGAACAAATAGCAGTTGAAGCACAAGCCAAGTTAATATCCAGTCTAAACTTGCATGTTAACATCTTGTATTTGTCTCAGAAAGCACTTCACAGAAACTATAACAAAATTAGGTAACAAGTTGCAAGGGGAACTATGAGGGTAGATCATCAAATACCTGGTCAAACAGGTAGTTGTTAAGGAGCAGCTTAAAGTTGACAGGCAAAGGTTTAGAAAGAGAATTGTAGTGCTTAGTACATTGCTTCGCAAAGTTGATTTGAGCTGAAACTGTATGGTTGCGAGCACTGAGGCAGCAATGGCCACTTTGGAGCTCTGACTGTTATAATACCTGTCCTCGCGATTGCACAATTCTCACTAAGTGATCATAATAATTGAATTGGGGTCAGAGGGGAAAACATTTGGGAAACACTGGTGGCTCAGTAGTTAGCACTGCTGGTTCACAGCGCCAGGGATCTGGGTTTGATTCCAATCTCAGGTGACTGCCTGTGTGCAGTTTGCACATTCTCCATGTCTGCATGGGTTTCCTCCGGGTGCTCCAGTTTCGTCCCACAGTCCAAAGATGTGCAGATTAGGTAAAGTGGCCATGCTAAAGTGCCCACAGTGTCCAGGGATGTATAGGTTAGGTGCATTATTCAGGGAAAATATAGAGTAATTGAACAGGGAAATGGATCTGTGTGAGATATTCTTTGGAGAGTCGGTGTGGATTTGTTGGACCAAATAGCCTGTTCCCAGTGTCAGGATTCTATGGTTCACTGGTTCATAGCTTTAGGGACTGAAGGAATGATTAACACTGAAATATAAAAAAGGGGGCCAGAATTGGAGAAACAGACAGAAGAATAAAAATATCAAAACAGGATGGGTAAATGAGAATAGAATTATTTGCTCAGGTAAAGGGTGAGACATAAAGACAACACAAAGAAATCTGGTCTGATCATATGGTCCAATTCCAGGTTCTAATTCCCATAAATGTGGTGTAGATTTTAGAAGACATGAGTGAGACTGTGGTGAAGTATATCTTATGTTTTTAAAGCCCAATTTGAGAACAGATTCTAACACTTAATTTGGAACAGGCAATGATTAACTTTGGGTTATGGTTTCAATTCTTGCTACTCACCAAAAACAGATTTTGATAGACCATGTATTTTCTAATCAATCTGTTCAGAGATGTTATTATACACCTCTGGCACATGTTGGGACTTGAACCTTGAATCCCTGCTCAGAGGCAGGGGCACTATCGCTGCAAGAGCCCCTTTAGCATTACCGCTCAAAATAGAGAAAAATTGGAGATAGGCGTTTCTGAATCTAGTGTGAATTATTGCTATTTTCCATAACACAACCAATATCTAGAGCTCTCTAAAATGAACATATATTTCTTTGCAGCAATACAATTGTTTCACTAAAGATAATCATTTATTAGGAAACCTCTTCAGATAATGGGGAAACTCACTCTTGGCAGACACATCTGAATGCACCAAGCATTTTGCAGTTTTGTTTTTGATATCCAGCATCTAAATATCTGTCAAGTACTTCTACTTTCTTCAACATAGGAAAAAAAGTAGGCCATTTAGCCCCTCAGGTCTGCCCTGTCATTCAGTCAAGTGATCTGTGCACTAACTCCATTTACTCCATGTTTCTCAGTACCTCTAGTTAGTAAAAACCTATCAATCCCAGGTTTAAAGTGAACATTCAATCCAGCATCACTTCTGTTGGCAGAAGAGTAATCCTCACTACTACTGCCTATTACATATACAAGGGTTTCGAATTGTACTCCTGAAAAGGTCCAGTTCCACATTCCGGGTTCTATTAACTTACCCTAGACTTCCCAAATAGCAAAACAAAATCTAACCTGCCTGTTATCTTCAATATCTTGAAAACTTTAATCAAATTACTCCTAATGTTTTATGCTACAGGGACCACAACAGCATATTACGTAATCAATCCGCATGAATAAACTCCTGGTGTTCACGTACCATTCTGGTAAATCTATGCTGTATTCCCTTGAGGCCTATGTAGCTTTCTAAAGCATGGTGCCCAAAGATGCTTTCATTAGTTCAAGTGTGACATAATCAGACCTTTACATAGTTGTAGCATGATTTCATCACCTGGTATATTTTAATCCTATAGTGATAAAAGCTAGCATTCCATTAACCATTTTGATTTTTGTTTGCATTTCCTCATCAAATTTCAATGATGGGAGCCTCTTTGGACCTCCACAGCTTCTAGATATTCACCATTTTAGAAGTACTTTGTTCGATCCTTCTATTCCCTTGGTTTAAAGTGGACAATTGCATATTTCCCCATATTAACTTCAATTTGCCACAGTTTTGCTTATCTATTAACATACCTTTGTAATTTTATGCTTCCATCAACACCGCTTACAACACTTACCCAACTTGGACATGTGACTTTCCATCCCATTACCCAATTCATGAATAAAGAGTGAATAACTGAGGACCAAAATGTGTGTACTTCACAAAAATGACATTGCAATGCAATGTATTACCAGCAAGGCCATTAATATTCCTTTAAAATACTTTTTACAAATATTTTGTACAGTGCATTGTTCTGGTCTTATTTGAACATTTACTCCTTTTTACTTTAAAACAGTATTGTCATAATAAATTACAAATTCAAACATTGCTGAACCAGAGCTATTGAAGAATCCTGGACATGGATTTTTATCCCCCACTGTCAAAATCAGTCAGGCTGGTTAAGCCACATTTACTTCCTTTGCTAATCATTCAACCATTTAGGCCCAAACAATTCAGGCATCTATAATACTGTTGCTGAATTGCAGAAATCAATCATCCACATTCCTGCAAACGGACAGTAATCAATGACTGGTTCACAAAATAAATATCCACAGCAACTTTTAACTCCTTGTGCTAACAGAGTGTCAACTTTGACAAAATAATTTTGCTAAATATATTGCCATGAGAATAGGAGAGCAAACTAAAAACTTAATATTCTGTTAAGTTTGCTTCCCTATGGGACTATTTTATATTGACCAAAGGATAATCCAAGCAGCAACTGACATGGTTTTGATCATGATTCATTTTGATACCCTGTGGAAGTATACCAATAAAAAAAGTGGGATTGTGACTACTGTCATGTAAACATAATCAATTCAACTTTACCTACTTGTTCAGTAGAACTAAACAAATAAATTTAGAAATGACACCTACAGCACATTCTTTTAAATTCGCTTAATAATTCAAACTATATATTAGCATAGATGATATCTATTTTCATCGTGCACACAGTTCCTCCCACAAAAAGCAAATGGCGTTCCATCACTTTCCATTCAAGTAAAACTTTGAAGTTGGAAACCAGTTGAAGACTTGAAATTAATCAGAAATATAATATAATTTTGATTCAAGTCTAAATTGGAAGCAAAAAGCTTGAATCTTAAGGAAATGCAAACATCATTAGAAAAATCCACACAAGACACCATAACGTATGAATTAGTGCTTTAGTAAAAATTACTTACTGTTTGCTTATTTCAGCAGACAGTAACTAAAATGGCAAAGAAATTATTGCTGTCAATTCCACCATTCCTTCGACCCAATTTAATGCATTGAATGGAGTGCTGGGATGTTCTGAACCTCAAGCTTTCTCCTCTCCTTTTTAACTTGGGTATACTGGACATTCTTACTCCTTCTAACCCAACATTCTTTAAGTGAGAAATGGTTCTCAAATTAGAAGACTGATAAAAGAAGGTAAAAGCGCAACAGATTCAAGGTAACACTACAAGTTGGATCCAAAAATTGGCTGAGTGGATCAGAGGCAGAGGTTGGAGGTAGAAGGAGGTTTGTGTGACTGGAGGTCAGAGTCTAGTAATATACCACAAGGATCAGTGTTAGGTCCCTTATGCTTGTGTTACGATATATATATAAAAATAAAATAGAAGAAAACATGCTGGTGAGGGTGGGGTGGAGTGGGATGGGATGGAGAGACATTAAGTTTGCAGATGACGAAGACTGGCTTACTGTGAGACTTAAAGTTACAGAAGAATATAGACAGGTTGGGCAGATCAGTGGCAGATGGAATTTAACCCTGATAAACATGAGGTGATGAAATTTGGAAGATGCAGCAAGACAAGGGAGTACTCAATGAATGGCAGGACATTGCAATGCTCAGTGAAGTGATATCTTCAGGTGCTTGTCCCTGAATGTGCCACGATAATTTGATAGGTTATTTAAGGCGGCATATAGGACATTAGCCTTTATCAGTCGCAGCACAGATGATTTGATTTGATTTCATTTCATTTCATTTCTTGTTGTCACATGTACCTAAGTACAGTGAAAAGTTTTGTTTCACAAGCAGTACAGGCAGATCATAGCAAATAAGGTCATACAGATCAAAGAGTGCTTAGACAGTGAGACATACAAGGTTACGGCTGCTCAGGAGGTGCACAAAGCAAGATCAACATTAGCAAGATCAACATTATTTGAAATTAGACAGGTTCAATCAGCAGTCTAATAAGTAGGGAAGGTGGTGTTCTTGAGCCCTTGTTGGTGCGTGTCCAAGTTTCTGTACCTTATGCCTGATGGAAGAGGGTGGAAGAGAGCATTACAAGGGTGGGAGGGGTCTTTTATGATGTTGGCAGTCTTTCAGCAGCAACAAGAAATGGAGTCTGTGAATGGAAAGTTGATTTCTGAGATGGCCTGGGCAATGCACACAACTCTCTGTAGTTTCTTGCGGTCTTGGCCAGAGTAGTTACCATACCAAGCTATTATGCACCCATAAAATTCTTTCAAAGGTGCATCTATAAAGGTTGGTGAGGGTCCTCATAAACATGTTGAATTTTCTAAGCCACCTGAGGAACAGGAGGCATTGTTGTGCCTTCGACAGTCGCATCTGCATGGGAGGTCCAGGCCAGATTGTTGGTTATTGTCACTCCTAGGAACTTGAAGCTCTCGACCATCTCCACCTCAACCATATTGATGTAATTGGGGGATTGTCCTCCTCCCTTCTTCCTGAAGTCAATGATCAGCTCTTTTGTTTTGCTGACATTGAGAGATTGTTATCATTCACAAAATCAAGCACTCAAGGATTATCGTGGAGGAGGTGCTGTTGTCCATCTTCAAGTCGGACAGTCAGGAAGCTAAAAGATCATAGATGTTAGTTTGGAGCTATACAGGACTTTGGTTAGACCATAGTTCTGGGAGTACTATATGCAATTCTGGTCACTGCACTATAGGAAGGGTGAGATTACACTGGAGGGGTGCAATGGAGATTTGTGAGAATGTTGCCTGGGTTGGAGCAGTTTAGCCATGAAGACTGTGAACTACCCAAGAATACTTTACACTGTTTTGGAATACAGAACAAAATAATAAAATTAGAGAACTGGAAAGAAAGACAAAACTTTAAATGAATGAAACAGGCAATTATCAAAATAAACATTTAATCTCAAATAGGCACATTCAATTTCATGCAGCAAGGCTACTTTTTAATTCATTCATGGAATGTAGGCATCTCTGGCTGATCCAACATTTATAGGCCAACCCAGTTACGTTTGAGGTGATAGTGATGAGCTGTCCTCTTGAATCAATGCAGTCCATTTTTTTGTAGGTGCTCCTGCAATGCTATGAGAGAGTAAATTCAGGATGTTGACCACTGAAGGAATGGTGATGTATTTCCAAGTCAGGTTGGTGAACAGTTTGGAGGGGAACTTGCAAGTGGCAGTATTCCTGTATGTCTATTACTCTTGCCTTTCTAAATGGTAGTGGTCATGGGTTTGGAATGTGCAATGTAAGCAAGAAAGTTACTGGTGGCTGATTAAGAAAGGGGCTGATTAAGAAAGGGAAAAAAAACTCAATATATTGTGAATAAGGATTTGGAGATGAAACCATTATTGAACAGAGGTAAATAGTTTTACTCACGTTAATAGAACCAAAAAGCTAATAATTGAGCAAAGACAGGTAATGGAACTTCAGCACTGATCCCAGAACTATTCTCGTGCTCACGGCGGCATGTGCTCAAAGTATCTCATTCACTGCAAGCCTATTCAAGGAAGTCTCCAGTTAACCAGAGTGCTGAACGAAACAGCCAATTGTGACATGAACAACCAGAGCTACAAAAAGCTATCCCACTGACAAATCCTTTAGGGAACCAGCGAGTCTCAGCTGAACAGCAACTCGAAGGGCGGGAGCTTGCACCAGGGGCCTGCCGGGAGCAGTGAGTCATTGATTTGAGCCTTTAAAAACTTACCATGAGCGCGGGAGTCCTCCATTTTGGTTTTTCAGCGGCAGCGGCAACTCGTAGGGCAGGAGCTTGCACTAGGGGCCTGCCGGGAGTGGTGAGTCACTGATTTGTGCTTTTAAATTTGAAGTCAAAGCAGGGGTTTCTGGGAAAGGAGGGACTTCTTATTTTTTTTCCGTCCTGCTATATAAGTCAGTGTTTTCTCAACCCGAGACCCTACCTTTGTCAGGCCTCCCACCCAACCACCTCCTCTAACCTTAAAGACCGGGGGTATATCAGGTAAGCGTCTCTTTTTTACTTTACGACTAGGGGACTAGCAGGGATGGCAGTGCAGGGAGAGCAATGTTCCTCCTGCATGATCTTTGAGGTCAGGGACGCCAATAGTGTCCCATCCAAGTACATCTGCAGGAAGTGCACCTAAGTCTCGCTCCTCCAAGACCGTGTTAGGGAACTGGAGTGGGAGACGGATGAACTTCGGATCATTCGGGAGGCAGAGGCTGTGATAAATAGGAGTTACAGGGAAGTAGTTACTCCTAGGCAAGAAGAAAGCTGGGTGACTGTTCGAAAAGGGAAAAAAAAACAGACAGTGGAGGGATCTCCTGTGGTCGTTCCTCTGAAAAACATGTATACCATTTTGGATACTGTTAAGGAGACGACTTACCAGGTGCAAGCAGTGGGGCCCAGGTCCCTGGCACTGGGCCTGTCCCTGTTGCACAGGAGGGAAAGAAAGAGAGTGTTAGTCATTGGGGACTCAATAGAGGCTCAGATAGAAGGTTTGTAGGGAACAAGCGAGACTCGCAGTTGGTGTGTTGCCTCCCAGGTGCCAGGGTCCGTAATGTCCCGGATTGTATCCTTGGGGTCCTGAAGGGAAAGGGTGACTAGCCTCAAATCATTGTCCATGTAGGTACCAACGACATAGGTAGAAAGAGGGATAGGGATGTAAAGCAGGATTTTAGGGAGCTAGGGTGGAAGCCGAGAGCTAGAACAAACAGAGCTGCTATCTTTGGTTTGTTACCCATGCCACGTGATAGCGAGGCAAGGAATAGGGGCAGAGATCAGCTGAACACATGGCAGCAAGGATGGTGCAGGAGGGAGGGTTTCAGATACCTGGATAATTGGGGCTCAATCTGGGGAAGGTGGGACTTGTACAATCAGGACGGTCTTCACTTGAACCAGTAGGGTACTAATATCCTGGGTGGGAAATTTACTGGTGCTATTCGGGTGGGTTTAAATTAGCTCAGCAGGGGGATGGGAACAGAGGTGTAGCTGCAGTGTACAGGAGGCTAAGAGTAGGAAAGACAGGGACAGGATTTCAGGGTCATGGGAATGTGCTGGCAGACAGCGAAGTGGTTTGAAATGTGTCTACTTCAACGCCAGAAGTATCCAAAATAAGGAAGGTGAACTTGCAGCATGGATAGGTACCCGGTACTTCGATGTTGTGGCTATTTCGGAGACATAGATAGAGCAGGGTGAGGAATGGATGTTGCAGGTTCCAGGGTTTAGATATTTCATTAAAATCAGGCAAGGCGTCAAAGAGGGGGAGGCGTGGCCTTGTTAGTCAAAGATAGTATAACGGTGGCTGAGAGAACTTTTGATGAGGAGTTGTCTACTGAGGTAGTGTGGGCTGAGGTTAGAAACATGAGAGGAGAGGTCACACTTCTTGGGAGTTTTTTTATAGGCCTCCGCAGAGTTCCAGGAAGGTGGAAGAGAGGATTAGCAACATTATTCTGGGTAGGAGTGAAAGGAACAGGGTGGTCATTATGGGGGACTTTAACTTCTCCAACATTGATTGGAAATGTTATAGCTCTAGTACGTCAGATGGATCAGTTTTTGTCCAATGTGTACAGGAGGGTTTCCTGACACAGTATGTCAAAGGGCGGACAAGAGGGGAGGCCACACTGGATCTGGTGCTTGGTAATGATTTGTCAGGTGTTTGATTTAGTTGTAGGTGAGCACTTTGGAGAGAGTGACTATAATTCAGTTACATCTAGTTTAGCGATGGAAAGGGATAGGTACATGCCACCGATCAAGAGTTATCGATGGGGCAAGGGCAATTATAATGCGATTAGGCAAGAATTAGGATGCATAGAATGGGGTAGCAAAATGCGGGGGATGCAGACAATCGAAATGTGGAGCTGGTTTAAGGAACAGATATTGCGTGTCCTTGATAGGTATGTCCCTGTCAGGCAGGGAGGAAGTGATAAGGTAAGGGAACCGTGGTTTACTACAGAAATTGCATCTCTTGTTAAGAAGAAGAAAGAGGCTTATGTGTTGATGAGGCAAGATGGGTCAAATGAGGCGATAGAGAGTTACAGATTAACTAAGGAGGATTTAAAGAGAGAGTTAAGAAGAGCAAAGAGAGGACATGAGCAGTCTTTAGCAAATAGAATAAAGGAGAACCCTAAAGCTTTCTATAGGTATGTGAGGAATAAAAGGATGATGAGGGTAGGAATAGGGCAGGTAAAAGACAAAAGTGGGAAGTTGAGTGTGGACCCTGTAGAGATCAGAGAGGTGCTAAATGAACATGTCTCATCAGTGTTCACTCAGGAAAAGGTGGGTATTGTAGAGGAGAAGAATGAGGTACGAGATATTAGACTAGAAAGGATCAAAGTTAGTTACGCACAGGTGTCATCAATTCTAGAAGGAGTGAAAGTAAACAAGTCCCCTGGGCTGGATAGGATTTATCCGAGGATTCTCTGGGAAGCTAGGGAGGGAATAGCAGAGTCTTTGGTTTTGATATTTGAGTCATCATTGTCTACAAGTTAAGTACCTAAGGACTGGAGGATTGCAAATGTTGTGCCCTTGTTCAAGAAGGGCAGCAGAGATGACCCAGGTAATTATAGACCAGTGAGCCTTACTTCTGCTGCAGGAAAGGTTTTGGAAAGGATTATGAGAGATAAGATTTATAATCATCTAGCAAGCAACAATCTGATTTCAGATAGTCAACATGGTTTCGTCAAGGGCAGGTCATGTCTCACAAACCTCACTGAATTTTTTGAGAAGGTGACCAAGCATGTCGATGAGGGTAAGGCAGTTGACGTGGTATACATGGACTTCAGTAAAGCCTTTGATAAGGTTCCACATAGTAGGCTGATGGAGAAAATGCATAGGCATGGAATTGAGGGTGATTTAGCAGTTTGGATTAGAAACTGGCTTTCTGGAAGAAGGCAGCGAGTGGTGGTTGATGGAAAATATTCAGTCTGAAGTCCAGTTACTAGTGGTATGCCACAAGGATCTGTTTTGGGACCACTGCTGTTTGTCATTTTTATAAGTGACGCAGGCATAGGTGGATGGATTAGTAAATTTGCAGACGACAATAAAGTCGGAGTAGTGGACAGTTCGGAAGAATGTTGCAGGGGGACTTGGATAAATTGCAGCATTGAGCTGAGGTGGCAAATGGAGTTCAATGCAGGTAAATGTGAGGTGATGCACTTTGGGAAGACTAACAGGATGGCAGAGTACTTGGTGAATGGAAAGATTCTTGGTGGTGTGGATGTGCAGAGGGATCTTGAAGTCCATGTGCATAGATCCCTGAAAGTTGCCACCCAGGTGGATAGTGCTGTGAAGATTGCATACGGTGTGTTAGGTTTCATTGGTAGAGTGATGGAGTTCCGGAGCCACAATATCATGCTGCAACTATACAAAACGCTGGTGCGGCCACACTTGGAATATTATGTACAGTTCTGGTCGCCCCATTACAGAAAGGATGTGGAAGCATTGGAAAAGGTGCAGAGGAGATTTACCAGGTTGCTGCCTGGTCTGGAGGGAAGGTTTTACGAGGAAAGGCTGAGAGACTTGGGTCTGTTCTCATTGGAAAGGTGGCGGCTAAGGGGAGATTTGATAGAGACATACAAGATGATCAGAAGATTAGATAGGGTAGACAGTGAAAGTCTTTTTCCTAGGATGATGACGTCAGCTTGTACGAGAGGGGACAACTACAACTTGAGGGGTGATAGATTTTACACAGAGTGTGGTAAGGACTACCTGCTAAGGTAGTCAACTCAGCCACATTAGGGAGATTTAAACAATCCTTGGATAAGCACATGGATGATTTTGGGATAGTGTAGGGGGATGAGCTGAGAATAGTTCACAGGTCGGTGCAACATCGAGGGCCGAAGGGCCTGTTCTGCGCTGTATTGTTCTATGTTCTAACAGTCATCACTGTTGTCTCAGACTCACAAACCCTACTAATTAGTTTGTGACCTATAGATTGGTACCTCTAATTTGTAAACATTGCTGCAAAGCTTTTGTTGAAAGAGAAGGTTACGGTGAGGAAATCAATTCTGAACTGAATAAAAGTGAAGCACGAGAGAAGTAATTTAAGATGAAAAAGGATGAAGTGTTGAGACTTGATTGGATGCATCTAAAAATCCTGAGAAATACGGTGAAATAAATAGCGATGAAACTAGAGATCACAATTTCAAGGTTTTATTAAGCAAGCACCATAGCACTGGAAGTAACCAATTTAACACCCATTTTTAAAAAGGAAGACAGATCTCACCCAGTTAATTATAAGGCTGTTAGCATTTAAAGTAGAAACACTTTTGAATTCTTAATTAAAGATAAAAGTATTAAATATCTAAATGTGATAATAATCAAAAGCTACTTACAGATTTCAAAATAGAATATCACTTTATAAATTTGATACTGCTCTTTAAGGTGGTGACAGATATGGTGAATGGAGCAAGGCAGTGAATGTGGTCTGTATAACTAGAGGACATTTTGAAGAGGATTAAGTAAAAATTATAAGAGTAGTGAAATTGTAAGAGTAGCGAAATTATAAGAGCAGGAAATTTGATTAAAAATTGGTCAATTGAGAAGAAACATTGTGCTAAAAGGCCAGTTTATTAAAATTGCTGCCAATGGATATTGGATATCTGCAGGATTCTGTTCTGGTACTGATCCTGCTCATTGTGTACATATGTGATTTGTATTTAGGGCTAATGGGCGTAGTACCAAATTTGCAAACAGTAACAAAAGCTAAAGTAAATAATGCTGAGGCCCAATGGACACAACAAAGGAAAGCTGATAAAATGGTGGAATGCGCAAAATGTAGCAGGAACTCCAAACACAGTCCTGTCAACCCTTCAAAGTCCTCCTCCTTCTGGAGCCAAGTACCAAAATTGGAAGAGCTCACAGGTTGGTCAAACAAATGCCTGTCTATTATTTTCACGGAATTGAACCTTACAAGCAAGGTCTCAGACACACAATCATGATCCCTGCAAATGTCTTGTCCCACCTGCAGGGTAGACCCACTAGTGGTACTTTCACAGTAGTACGTGGGAAGGAAGATGTCCTGAAAATCTTCAAATTGAGTCTGGACCCCATGAAACATCACATAATAAGATCAAAACAAAAGGCAAAGAAATCTCCTTCTAATTATTACATACTGCCATTTTGAGCTGTTACTGCTGCATATGTAACACCAGTTGGAAGAAAATTGAAGGTGGCAAGTGCACAGAATACACCCTCGGTGGACAACTTTAATGTTCATCACAGAGTGGCTCAGCAGTACCACCACAGACTGAGCAGGGTGAGTCCGAATGGATGTAGCTGCTAGTCTGGGTCTGCAGCAAATGGTCAGGCATCCATTAAGAAGGGAAAACATACCCATCTTCAACTGCCACAGATGTATCTGACAATTATTGCATTGGTAAGAGTGACTACTGCACCATCCTTGTGGTGACTAAGTCCCATCATCACATTTAGGATAGCCTCAATTGTGTTGTGTGGCACTATTACCCTGCAAAATGGGATAAACTTCAAACAGATCTAACAGATCATAACTGGGCATCAATGAAGCAGTCTGAGCCAGCAGCAAAACTGCCCTCCCAAGATAATCTGGAGCCTCATGGCCAGCAGAATGCAACTCCACCATTACCAGTAAGCCTAATCAATACTGATTTAGTGGAGAATGCAGAAAACAAAGAATAAAGAAAATTTACAGCCCAGTAACAGGCCCTTCGGCCCTCCAAGCCTGAACCGATCCAAATCCACTGCCTAAATCTATCCCCCAATTCCTAAGCATCTGTATCCCTCTGCTCCCCACCTCCTCATGCATCTGTCCAGACACATCTTAAATGAATCTACCATACCTGCCTCTACTACCTCTGCTGGCAACGCGTTCCAGGCACCTACCACCCTCTGTGTAAAGTACTTGCCGCGTATATATCCCTTAAACCTTTCATCTCTCACCTTGAAAGCATGACCTCTTGTTATTGAATCCTTCACCCTGGGAAAAAGCTTCTCTATCCACCCTGTCTATACCCTTCATGATTTTGTAGACCTCAATCAAGTTCCACCACCCCCCCCCCCATCTCCTTTTTTCTAATGAAAACAATCCTAACCTACTCGACCTCTCTCTATAGCTAGCACCTTCCATACCAGGTAACATCCTCGTAAACCTTCTCTGAACCCTCTCCAAAGCGTCCACATCCTTTTGGTAATGCGGCGACCAGAACTGTACAATGTGGCTGAACAAATGTCTTGTACAATTTAACTTGACCGGCCAGGTCTTATACTCAATACCCCATCCGATGAATTCAAGCTTACCATATGCCTTTTTGACCACCCTATCTACCTGTGCAGCAACCTTCAGGGTACAATGGACCTGAACTCCCAAATCTCTCTGCTCGTCAACTTTTCCCAAGGCTCTTCCATTTACTGTATAATTCGCTCTAGAATTAGACTTCACAAAATGCATCACTTCACATTTGCCTGGATTGAACTCCAACTGCCACTCCTCCGCCCAGCTCTCCAGTCTATCTATATTCTCCTGTATTCTTTGACAGTCCCCTATGCTTTCTGCTACTCCACCAATCTTCGTGTCATCTGCAAACTTGCAGATCATACCAACAGTGCACTCTTCCAGATCATTTATGTATATTACAAACAACAGTGGCCCCAGCAATGAGCCCTGTGGATAACCACTGGTCACCATTCTCCATATCAAGAAACTCCCTTCAACTACTACTCTCTGTCTCCTGTTACTCAACCAGTTCTTTATCCACCTAGCTAGAACACGCTGCACACCATGTGACTTCACTTTCTCTATTAGTTTAACATGGGAAACCTTATCAAATACCTTACTAAAGTTCATGTATATGACATCTACAGCCCCTCCTTCATCTATCAACTTGGTCACTTCCTCAAAGAACTCTATTAAGTTGGTAAGGCACGATCTCCCCTGCACAAAACCATGTTGCCTATCACTGATAAGCCCATTCTTTTTCAAATATAAATACATTTTATCCCTCAGTACTTTCTCCAGAAATGTTTCCACCACTGACGTCAGGTTCACTGGTCTGCAGTTACCCAGAATATCTACTACCCTTCTTGTACAGGAGGACAACACGAGCAACCCTCCAGTCCTCTGGCAACCTCACCTATGTTTAAGGATGCTACAAAGATATCTGTCAGGGCCACAGCTATTTCCTCTCTCGCCTCCCTCAACAACCTGTCCAGCCCTGGGGATTTGTCCACCTTAACAACCTCTAGCCTACCCAACACATCTTCCCTACTTATGTCAACATGATCCAGACTAATAACTTCTACCTCTAATCTCAATATTCATCATGTCCCTCTCCTAATGCAAAGTAATCATTCAGAATCTCACCCATTGCCTCAGGTTCAACACACAGCCTTCCTTCCTTATTCTTTAGTGGACCAATCCTTTCTCTAGTTACCTGCTTGCTTCTTATATAAAAATAAAAGGCTTTGGGATTCTCCTTAATTCTGTTCACTAAAGGATACTAAGAGCAGCACTGAGTATACGAGGCATGAACCTGAAGCTACAACACATCGTGTCACATCAGTCATGAATGGTGAACAACTAAACACATCAATGTGGGATACAGCTTCACAAATATCCCCATTCCCATTGATGGGGGTGCACAGCACATCACTGCAAAATATAAGACTGAAGTTTTTTTTAAATCTTCAGGCAGAAGTGTGGAATGGGTGACCCTTCTTAGCCTCCTTTGGAGATACCCAGCTTCAAGGATGCCAGTCCACAACCAAGTTAGTTCAATGCACACAATATCAAGGAAAAGCTGAAGGTACTGGATCATGCAAAAGGCTATCAATTCTGACAACATCCCAGCAAGCGTACTGAAGACTTGCGCTGCAGTGCTCACTATACCCCAAGATAAGATGTTCCAGTCCAGATACATCTACCCAGCAATGTGGAAATTTGCCTAGGAATGTCCTGTACACAAAAAGTAGGAGAAATCTAACCTGGTCAACTACCATCCCATCCATCAACTCTTCATCATCAATTAAGTGATGAAGGGGTCATCATGCAAGAGTTGCTTAGCAATGACCAGAACACTGCTGCTCAGTAGGGTTCTGTCAGGACCACTCAACACCTGACTTCATTTGTCTTGTTTGAAATATGGACAAGAGAGTTGAATTCTAGAGGTGAGTGGTTTCTCTTGGCATCAAAGCCACAGATGACTGAGTGTAACATCAAGGAGCCTATCAAAACTGGAGTCAATGGGAATCAGAAAGAAAATTTCACTGATTGGAGTCATACCTAGCACAAAGAAAGATCACTGTAGTTGCATCAGAAGCAGTCCATGTTCAAATGCAACAAGATCTGAATATCCAGGCTTGGGCTGACATTGGGCAAGTAACAGTCTTGCCACATAAATGCCAGGCTATGACCATTACCAATAAAAGACAATCTAACCACCACCCCTTGACATTCAATGGCGTAACCATCACTGAATACCTCATTATCAACATTCTGGGGATACTTTTGACCAGACACTCAACTGGGCTAGGAATAATGCAACAAGTAACTCACTTTCTGACTCCCCATAGCCTGTCAGGATTGTGATGGAATACTCCCCACTTGCCTGGATGGGTGCAGCTACAACAACATTCAAGAAACTTCAGGAAAAAGCAGCTCATTTGAGTGACGTTACATCCACAAGCATCCACTCCCTCACCATTAATGCTCAGTAGCAGCTGTATGTGATCTACAAGATGCACTGCAGAAATTCCCCAAAGATCCTCAGACAGCACCTTTCAAACACATGACCACTTCCACCTAGAAGAACAAAAGCAGCAGATACATGGGAAAACCACCACTTTCAAGTTCCCCTCCAAGCCACTCACCATTCTGATTTGGAAATATAACTGCCGTTCCTTCAGTGTTGCTAAGCCAAAATCCTAGAATTCCCTCCCAAATAGCACTGTGGGTCAACCCACAGCATGTGGACTGCAGTGGTTCAAGAAGACAGCTCACCACATCCTTCACAAGGGCACGTAGGTCAGGCAATTAATGTTGACCAGCCAGCAACACCTCCATCCCACAAATTATTTTTTTTTAGTTCTAAAAGGTCAGATATCTTAGCTCCAAGACATCACTGCAGGAGTTCCTCAGGAGAGTGTCCTAGCCCAAAATCTTCAACTACTTTCTTAAAAATCTTTTCTCCATCATAAAGATCAGAATTGGGGATGTTTGATTATTACACAACATTCAGCATAATGCAGCAAGACCTGGACAAAATTCAGATTTGTGCTGACAGATGGTAAGTAACATTTGTATCACACAATGCAATGGCCATTTGCAACAAGAGATAACCTATGACAATATGGCATTACCATTGCGGAGTTTGCCACTATCAATACCTTGAGGGTTACCATTGATTAGAAAGTGAAATGGACGAGCCATATATGCTGTGACTACAAGAGCAAATCAAAGGCTCAGGATCCTGTAACTCACTTCCTGTCTCTCAAAAGCCTGTCCACCATCTATAGGGCACAAGTCTCGAGTCTGATGAAAAACTCTTCACTCATCTGAATGATTGCAACTCAAACAACACAAGGAGGAAGTCAAGTTCTTTGGCATCATGAGAGGCAGAGTAACAAGGTCAGTGGACTAGCAATTCAGAATCACAAGCTAATATTCTGGGGACATGGCTTTGAATTCCACCAAGACAGAAGAAGAATAATTCTAGATTCAATAAAAATGTCGATGATGGCCCCATAATAATTGCAGATTGGTATAAAAAACCCATCTGGTTCACTCGTTTCCTTTAGGGAAGGAAATAGGTTGTCCTTACATACATGCTACCACAACAATGTGGTTGCCCTTTGCTCGATTAGCGATATGCCTGGAGCATGCCCACATCCAATTTACAGACACCCATATTCACTCCTCCACCACTAATACAAAGTAACAGCAATGTGTACCATCTACAAGATGCATTGCAGAGATTTATTAAAGATAAATCTTTCCACAGCATCTTCCAAACCCTCAACCACTACCATCTACAGAAACAAGGTCAACAGACACATGGAACACACTACAATCTGCATATTCTGCTCCACACCACTCACTATTCGGACTTAAGAACATATCACTCTTCCTTCAATGTCAGTGGATCAAAATCCCGAAACTCTCTCCCTAACAGCTCTGAAGCTATACCTATACCACATGGACCATAGCAGTTCAAGGTGGCAACTCACTACTACATTTTCAAGAGCAATGAAACATAAGCAAAAATGCTGCCAATGCCCAAATGCCTTGAATGAATAATTTAAAACAATATGGAATTGATCAATTAACATTAAATTTAACACACAAATAAACAAAATTGTGTGATGGAATGCCATGTGATCTGGTACAGCACAAGAGATAAGGGGTGATGGGATTAGATCTACATGAACATTCCCTCAAGTGTATAAAGCTGTTTAAAAAAAAACAGAATACTAAATTACACTATGGACAATGAACAAGATAAAATTCTGTATTCCGTTAAAAGCAAAGTTTGAGGGGGCTCTTGTGGTACATTGCTGGTGTCCCTAACTCTGAACCAAGAGGCCTGGGTTCAAGTCACACCTAATGACATATTCTGAACAAGATGATCAGAAATTCTAAAACCAGAATGCAGTGTACAGCTATCAATGTACAAGCAAAGAGGTGGAGCAGCACAGGTTTTGAACAATACTGTTGGAGCTGCAAAACACAAATCTGAAGGATAACTTGAGAACCTGACCTGTTTGTACCAGAAGGAGCAAGGAGAATAATCTATCAAAAAGCTGTTTAAATGGATACAGGAATCAGACAAAAAGGCTAGAGAATTTACAATTAATGAGAATGAAGCATCACTGATCCCTTAAAAATAAGGCACTGAGATCACATATAATAACCCTTCTAAAGAAAAGTGTGTAGCTGGAGAACCCATCATCAGAAATGGTGATTGGATCAACTATTGTGCTCACAGTTAAGAGGTTAATTCAGTGATTGAAAGAAAGGGGTATTAAAACTGTTTTGGGCATGGAATGAGCTTAAGATCAACAACATTGCTTGTGTAGTCAACTAACAACAAAAACAAATTGTGACTTCTATGGTAGCTTAGAGATGTTTAAACCATCATTTCTATGAACTCTCATCACTCGGTGCAAAAGATCACAGACAATCCTCAATTACATCTTCTCTCTAGCCTTTAAGGAACCATTCACCGTGAATCCAACATCACTCCACACAGACATCTGTAACAAAACTGAATGCAAGGAAGAACCTATGTGCAACCTGGTTCCTGCTTCAACTTAGTAGGAGGATATCATATCCAATTTATGATTATTTCATCTACATTCTTTGACAACTAAATTTTTTTGTTCATTACTTGGAAGTTTAGTAATGGACACTGTTACCAATACAGGAAAACATTACCAAGCAAATTCATAATATTTTCTATTTTGTGAAAGTAAATAAATAGGACAATCATTTGGAACTCTACATAACATGACATTAAAATTGGAGAGAAAGTAGGCTGCAATGAAGAAATCAAGAATTTACAATAGAATACGAATAAATTTAGTAAATGGGCCAAATTTTGGCAGATGGTGTTTAATGTGGACAAATCTGAGGTCATCAATTTTGGTCAAAAGAATAGAAAGGCAACTTATTATCTAAAATGGAAAGAAAGTTCAGTGCTTTGCTGCAGCATGATCTGGATATTCTTGTACATGAACCACAGAAAACTAATATGCAGGTATAGCAGATAATTAGAATGGCAAATGGAATCTTGGCATTTATTATTAAAGGAATAGAGAATAAAATAAGGAAGTGCTGCAGCAATTGTTAAGGTATTAGTGAGACCACACTATGAGTATTGCATACAGTTTTGGTTCCCCTACTTGAAAAGATATTTAGTTGCATTGCAGGCAGTTCATAGGTAGTTTGCTCTATTGACTCCAAACAGATTGAAGTTTAGCGAATTAAGAGATCTAATTGAGGTATATAATATATTAGATGGATTAACAAAGTAGACACAGAACAGATTGTTCCCCTTGTGGAGCAATCTAGAAGAGCACATCATTACTTTAGGATAAGGGGTAGCAGATTTAAAACAGACATGAGGAGGAATGGTTTCTCTTAAAGAGTCACGATTTAGCGGACATCACTATTCCAGAGTTCTGTGGATGCCAGTACAGAGTAATGTTAAGCAGGAGACACAAATTTTTAATTAGAAATAGGTTGAGGTGTTAAAAAGAGCAGGCAGGAAAGTGGAATTGAAGCGGAGAGGAGTTCAGCCATGATTGCAGTGAATGGCAGAGTAGGCTTGAGGGACTGAATTCTGGATGAATGGTGCTGGAAGAGCACAGCAGTTCAGGCAGCATCCGGACTGAATGTTCTACTCCTGCACCCAGTTCTTAAGTTCTTATATATAATATCACAATGAATGTTATAGGTATGGTACAAAGTACATCAGTAAACCTCAGAAGTAATGATATTAACAAAAATCATAGGGATGATGGGACTGAACAATGCAAATTTGTTAAAACAGTCAGAAAATAAGAGTTTTGGGTGCAGCTCAAAATCTGCAAGGGGCGTGCAGTATTTCTTTGCTTGTTAATTGTGTGGCACAACTAACATGATTTAACCACACAAGGTTAAATTTACAGGCTGTAATTTACAGTATAAATATGATAATTAGGTGTTTCTAAAGTTCAATACTAATCTTGCAGTCAAATGATTATACCCCAAAAATGAACAACTATACTCACTCACCTGGATAACTACATTACGTAAGAGTGTCAAAGTTCACATTCAATGGGCATTTGCTATTCCAGAATTACAATGCTGTCAAACTTTGACTTAGCATTTCACTCTCCATTTTATTACTTAACCTATTCAAATACCAGACTGAAAATGTAAAAATTGAAAACTGCCAAGTCAATTTTCTTTCCAGGTGGCATGCACTATTTTTGCTACTTCATTATTTCCAGAGAAATACGCTACAAAAGATAGTAAATGTTCGCTAACATCACGCTCCTAACCTTTACATCCAAACAAATTTTAAGGCACCTAAAACTCTCATTTTACCAATATAGATAATGAACAGTAACTGAGTTAACAAGTCTAAACCTTGTTCTGCCAGACAGCCAAAACCTTTGTCATACTTGATCCACAGAAATACACATATATTGTACATGTACATACATAGAAATAAATGGGTAAATATATTTCAATAGAACTTAAATAATATTACACACTTGGGTAGGAGTTACTGACATTACAAAAGTGTTCACTTCATGCACAAAGTTCATGATTCAAGCAGCAAAAGTTTCACAGATTTAAGCTAATCTTTCAATAACTCAAGCAAACCATGATTCAAAACAATGATGAGTGCAAATAATTTCAAGCATCTGAAGCTTGCAGTAATCAAGAAAACAGCTGTCATCAGCAAAACACCCTCAAGACTCAACCAAACCGCTCAGAAAACCACAAAGATCCATTATTTAGTATCTTGGGCATACCTTGACTGGGACTGTTTACTGACGGTCATCATGACTGACTTTAGCATTATAGTCTTAGTGGGATTGGGGAAAGGGGGAGAAAAGAGAGTTTTTTCTTAACTTATCCTTCCTGATTTTAGATTTTAACAATGTCCCTCCATCCCAACCTCAAAAGGTTCAGAAATGAAAGCAAAATGTTGCAGATGCTGGGGATCTCAAATAAAAATAAAGTGTGAAGAAATTCAGGTCTGGTACCATCACAGTAAGAGATGTTTCAAGCCCAATGACTCTTCTTCAGGATCCCCGTTCGCAAGAAATTCCATTGGACTCAAAAAAGTAATTTCTCTTCAGACTTGTTGAATTTCTCCAACATTTTCTGATTTAATCTCAAGAATGCTCCTTACCATCCTAATGTAACATTTTTCCCACTCCCACAATCATTTATCAGTCTATAGAGAATTGATGCTGTAACAAAATCAAATTTGTGCCATAAGCCAACTTCCAATGAAAAACAGGCTGCCACAATCAACTCATTTCAGTATGATACAACAGAAGTTGCTGACAAGCCACAAGATTCGGCCACTGTGACAATTTTAATCATGTGCACAGGTACATGTATATTAACGAAGCAAGCATTTCCTGCCATTTGATGTGAAGCTTTACTGGCTTTCATTTTCAAAACTTGGGCATTCTGACATGAATTTCAGAAAGAAAAACACAACTTGCAGATTTTTGTCCGGTTGTGCGTCACTTTGAATTCAGAGTGGTCGGTGAGAAAGTGGACTTGTACAAGGAAGCAGATCCAGACCACCCTACTCTTCATAGAGAACAAGATTACATTTTCTGTCCTCACTGATGGCTGTACATTAAATTATCGACTCTTATGCGCTGGAAATCTATGCTACACGCCCTTGTGCCTCTCCAGCACATTGATTAAAAGACTCACTTTAAAACCACAATTTTGAACAAGCCTCCGAGACAATGTTGCTAAAATTCTTTTGATTTCATTTCAATATCCATGGCTCACAGGAACACTTCTCTGAATCACCTTAGAGCATTTATTTGTCTTAAAAGGTGATTTTTAAAAATTCAATAAAGAGATGTTGGTGTTGGCATTGTTGCCCATCCCTGATTGCTCAGAGAGCAGTTCTGTGTCAACCATATTGCTATGGGTTTGGAATCACATGCACATCACATGTAAAGATGGCAGATTTTATTTTCTAAATGACAAGTGAACCAGGTGTGTTTTTACAACAATCAACAATAGTTATATGGTTGCAGTCAGACTACCTTTTCAATCCAGAGCTTTTAAAATTCAAATTTCACCATCTGCCATGGTGGGATTCAAAAACATGTCACGACAATATTAGAAATGTGAATATAAACTTTTGCAATTGTACAACTTTGAAATCGTAGTTATTAGGATGCAATTTTTACAATTAGAAATCTGTATAAATTAAATGTGACTGCTATATTAAGAATAGGTTCATCACATGGCCATGGAACACTTTAATGAGTTATAATTTTAGCAAAACTACCAGAGTGTGCATTTGCAAGGTTAAAAATACAGAAGGAGATACTTGTGGACATACTCTCAATCTTACTCTACATGTGTAGGATGTACAAACAAATTTCATAAGTAGCCTACTACCAGCAGAAGCATTTGCTATCAACTTTATATTCAACAAGATCCAAGCAGACTGTTCTTGATATACAAATGTATCCACTTTTAATATAAAACATTTAATGTTACATTTACAGGATGACCGCCTGTAACGGAGTCTGTTTTCATGGTTTCAGTTACCCGCGGTTTACCGCAGCCTGAAAATATTACATGGAACATTCCAAAACTAGGGACTGGGTGCTGCTGGGGAGGTAAATTTCCCATTGAAATGAATTGGTGCGCAACTATGTCTGGTTTCGGGCTTCTGTGGTAGCTATAGGAACATATCCCCTATGAGTATGGGGGCAGGGGGGAGAGAACTACTGTACATTAGTAATGTCCAGTTACAAAGGTTTCCATTTGAGTTGGGTACTAGAGAATTATGATTGTCTTTATGCCATTTGACAATCAGTACAATGGAGGGTACTGCATTTAGTGTACTAAAATCAAAACAATCAACTGGAACAGGATCATTACATTTTATTCCACTACCATCATTGTGCCTCTCTTAACTGTTTCAGCATGAAGTGCTTCAAACAAACTTAAACTCTTGCAGCTTTATTTACAAATTATTGTAGAGTCAAATAGCATGCACAGGTTGAATTTCAGATTATAATATATGCAACTCCATTTTAGGAAATCAAACAAATAGAGTAAACAAAGAACTGAGGATGCTGAAGATGTGAAACAAAAACAGAAAGTGGAGGAACTCAGCAGGACAGCTAGCATATGTGAAGAGGAAGCAGAGTTAACATTTCAAAACCAGTGACTCTTCTTCAGAACATTAATAATTAGTCTCGCTACATAGACACTACTCCTAAATACAATAAATACAACCCCACTCCTAAATACAATAAAAATACTCCAGCAATTGACTATATCAAAATTAAATGTACATTTGTAGTAATAAGATAGAAGTAGTGTTTGGATCAGCTTAAGTTTATAAAGGTGAGGGGGGGAATAGTAGCACTTGGAAATTAAAGAACACAACTATAATGGTTCTAGCAGTATAAAAGCAAATCATGGTAACATTATGGTAGGAGAAGAATATACCTTGAAAAGGTCATTGGGACAGATTATTCAGAACAGAAAGAGGGAGAATTTTAGGGACATCCCAAAATTGTAAAGACTCTACATAAATGCAAACTCCCTCTTTCTGTTCTTTGAATTCCCTCTCATCTAAACAATTTGATACAGAAATCTTTACCTACTTTTTTTCAAATATTATCATGAGACTTTTACTCTACCTGCAAATGAAGTTCAGTGTCTCATTTGAGAGGTAGACGTTGCATGGTATGACATTGGAAAGTCAGTTTGGATTATCTACTCAAGTCTTTTGCGTGGGACTTAAGAGCATCCTTCTGACTCAGAGGTGAAAGTGCTGAGCCACAACTAACACGGGACTGCTTGAGATTTTTTTTAAGATTCCACAGCTATGTGCAAACACAAATGCTTACATGAAGTTTTAAGTTGTTCAGATCATTGACAATTTTCACCACTTCAATTATAAACAATGATCCTTCTATCACTGAAACTGATTGGTTTCTGAAACTGTACAAGTTGATGGTTTTTGTGGAACAGATATATACACAGTAAATCCAGCTACAGTATTCCATCACACAAAACCACATTAACAATAATTTAAAATTTGCCTCATAGTCTATTACATTATTTCTAAGCCACTATTGAAGAACTTATTTTCATCATTGATCTCAAGGAGAATGGCTGTCAAAGTGCTATAATTGCCCTTAATAATCCTGACCTGGAAGGCAGTTAACAGTCTGTGACCTCACTGCTGGAAAGTCATGTGTACTGATACAGAATTTCTAAAATCAACATCCTCTGCAGTGGAAGGAAACAGGTGGACCACAATAAATGTTGCAACAATAGTGCAAGGTAATGCTTTCAACATGGTGCAGGAGAAACGTGGTCAAGTCACAAGCTTACTGCACTTTAACTTTGCCCAATAAGCTGGCAATTTCAGATAAATTGTCAGAAAAAGCAACCAAGTAACAGCAAAATGCTTAGCCAAGCATGGAAAGAGGCAGGAGAGGGAAATAAGGCGGAAAGGGTTCCACTGGGGAAAAGGCCAACACTGCTTTACAAGCTCTCAAGCCTGCAGGATTAATGGCTGTACAGTAGTTAATTACCATCCTCTCTGTAATGATGCATCTTACCCACATTTCCTTGTATTATATGCTTTGCACAACTGACTTGAAGAATTGGCATTTCTGGCAAAGATATATGTAAGGGCGGCACGGTGGCATAGTGGTTAGCACTGCTGCCTCACAGCGCCAGAGACCCAGGTTCAATTCTCGCCTCAGACGACTGACTGTGTGGAGTTTGCACGTTCTCCCCGTGTCTACGTGGGTTTCCTCCGGGTGCTCCGGTTTCCTCCCACAGTCCAAAGATGTGCAGGTCAGGTGAATTGGCCATGCTAAATTGCCCATAGTGTTAGGTAAGGGGTAAATGTAGGGGTGTGGGTGGGTTACGCTTCGGCAGGTTGGTGTGGACTTGTTGGGCCGAAGGGCCTATTTCCACACTGTAATGTAATCTAATCTAATATAGAAATCTGAAACTTGTGCCAAATTTGTTTCATGAATCTTTCAAAGCTAATCAATAGCAATAATATTAAAAACAAACAAAATACTAAAACAATTATCCAAGCAAATAAAAATGTTGCAATAAGTTAACTTCTCCTGCAAGTCCAGTAAAATGCTAACATTGCCGTGATTCTGACATTTTGTTTGGGAGTCAGGAAACAAAGAGTGGTAAATTTTTATTTGCTCTTGAAAGTGTGGATGACACTAGCAAAAGCAGAAATTATTATCCATTCCTAATTACCCTGAAGATATCAATAATCACCGTATGGGACTGAAATAACACACGAGTCAGACTAAAATGCCATATACATGGCCCTTTTCCTTCCATGAAGTTGGTTGTTAGATGACAATTGACAGTTTTGCAGTGTTTCTTTTCTGATGTCACCCGACAAACTACTGAATTTATTGAATTCTATTTCAAGTTCCACACTTTAACATGCTAAAGGTTAGCAGAAGATGGATAGGAGATAGCAAGTGTTATTCCTAGATTTTAAAAATGGGAGATAGAACAAGTCAAAAGAAACTATACATAAAGAAACATGACATTTACCGTAAAAAGGATAATAAAAATTCACCCAAGGATGTAATAGAAAAATGCCTACTTAGCACAGATTCCAAAGCGAAACACAGTTAAACTTTATTTCTTTCTGAAAGTAACAGAAACATTAGATAAGAGGAATACAATCCATGTAAAATATATGGGTTTCCTGATCTCCAGAATCAAGATTATAGAAAGGTGCAAAGGTGATACAAAAGAATATTAGAAGAGAGATTATGACAACCAAGATTGAACAGTCTGGGATTCTATTGTCTAGAAACGAATAAACCAAAGAATTACCTAGAACAGATTATAAAAAAAAAATCACAGGGTTCACTAGGGTAGTTGTAGAAAACACAATTAAGGCTGTTAGGGCTCTCACAAGATAGCGACTAATAAATCTATTAAAGAATTCAAGAAAACATATTTACTCAGGAGAAAGTAGTTGCTATTAAAAGGAATACTCAACTAAAACTAAAACCCTCTTCCACTAGCTCCAAAAGCACCCACTCAGTCTTTGGCTGATTGAGTGAGAGAGAATGTCAAGACCAGGATCTCAAATTAGAGACTAAGGTCAGGCTTCACTCAGCCAGAAAGGATTCACTCAATTTTGTACAATTCAGAGTGATACATCTCACTGGCATAGCATGCTGAAAATCATGACATGCTATTCCAGGAGTAATTTCAAATGTTAAGGTATTTATAACAGGATGTAAAATCCCCCAATTTACTTGTCTTGCAGAAAGCATACTACTTAACAAGAATTACTATTTATTACAAACAGATATCACTAGCTACAGATAAACAATTCTAGAACATAAACACAGAACTGTATAGGAACAGGCGCTTTAACTCATGAATTATCAACATACAACAGCACTAGTTAATCCTTTAACCCCTCATGTGAAACTCCCCAACACTAGCATAAGAGGTACAGTTAGTAGGTTTGCAGATGACACCAAACTTGGAAGTGTAGTGGACAGCGAAGAGGGTTACCTCAGATTACAAGATCTTGACCAAATGGGCCAATGGGCTGAGAAGTGGCAGATGGAGTTTAATTCAGATAAATGTGAGATGCTGCATTTTAGGAAAGCAAACCTTAGCAGGACTTATACACTTAATGGTAAGGTCTTAGGAAGTGTTGCTGAACAAAGAGACCTTGGAGTGCAGCTTCATAGCTCCTTGAAAGTGGAATCACAGATAGATAGGATAGTGAAGGAGGCATCTGGTATGCTTTCCTTTATTGGTCAGAGTATTAAGTACAGGAGTTGGGAGGTCATGTTGCAGCTGTACAGGGCATTGGTTAGGCCACTGTTGGAATATTGTGTGCAACAGAAAGATGTTGCGAAACTTAAAGGTTCAGAAAATATTTACAAGGATGTTGCCAGGGTCGGAGGATTTGAGCTATAGGGAGAGGCTGAACAGGCTGGGGCTGAATTCCCTGGAGCGTCGGAGACTGCAGGGTGAGTTTATAGAGGTTTACAAAATTATGAGGGGCATGGATAGGGTAAATAGGCAAAGTCTTTTCCCTGGGGTCGGGGAGTCCAGAACTAGAGGGCATAGGCTTAGGGTGAGAGGGGAAAGATATAAAAGAGACCTACAGGGCAACTTTTTCACACATAGGGTGGTACACGTATGGAATGAGCTGCCAGAGGATGTGGTGGAGGCTGGTACAATTGCAACATTTAAAAGGCATTTGGATGGGTATATGAATAGGAAGGGTTTGGAGGGATATGGGCCGGATGCTGGCAGGTGGGACTCGATTGGGTTGGAATATCTGGTCGGCATGAACGGGTTAGACAAAGGGCCTGTTTCCACGCTATATGTCTCTATAACACACGTACAGATAAAACAAAATATGGGTGTCATAGGTGGAGGGGAAATAACTAGGAAGGCAGTCCAATGGCTTCTATTCACAAGGCTCTCTGAGATGATCCTTTTGCCTTGTCAGGACTTGCCACTCCTCAAACTTGCTTTACCAGGTACTTTATTTCCTTGCAGGAAACACAGGGAAATGGTTCACACTTATAACATCACTGTTAAAAGCCACAGCTCACAGCAACAGATGAGGGGAAATAAACTGGCTTACTTCAGGATTCCAGCATATTTTTACTGCAAAGAGAAGCACAGCTCCTTTCTTTTTTTTGAGGTCAGATTGCTTCTGCCCAAACATTTGCACCCACAAGCCACTTAGGTGGCTGAGAGTCAACAAGACGGTCTTTGTCACTGACAAGTGCTAACCATTGTCCAAACCAATCAGCCTCTTGTTACTGGCTAAATCTCCATTCATACTCCCCTTGGCTCCAGCTCCAAACAGCAGTTCAATAGTACTTATGATGACTGATATAACTTGACTTTAATAGATCAAAACATTGGAAAAGTACCACCAGGAGTATCTTCATAAGGTCCTCCAAATTTGGTGGAAAGAAAACTGGCCCAATAGCAGCGTCCTCCTTCAAAACACCATGCTCACCATCAGGGTGCAAATCACTACTTGACACCAGACTCCTAAAGCAACTACTTTATTTGGAATTCAGTTGCAACAGAAGATTGCAAGGAAGACAGAGGAAGCACCTTAGGAAGACTCAAAATATCCATGACTAAGTTTAACAACCCCATCAATTTGTGGGATTCACTGGCCGCTGACCAACAAAAGGTACATTCAGATAGGCACAAACATTTCAAAAGACTTTGTCAAGAACATGTAGAGGCAATGTCAAAAATATTAAAGTAGTGCACAAATTTTCAAACACTTCACCTATTGAACCCTTCAAACAGCACCACTTAGAGGGAAGGCAAAGGCACAGTGGTAATGTTACTGAACTAGTAGTTCAGAACATCAGGCTAATATTCTGGAGTTATGGGGTCGACTTTCATCATTTTCCATGGTGGGATATTAAATCAATTTTTAAAAAGTTAGCCTAATGACAATCACGTAACCAGTGTCAATTATCATTAAAACCTATCTGGTTCACTTATGTCCTTTAGGAAGTTTAAAAGTAGACAAAAATCCCTGGGTCCAAATGGGTTGTATCCCAGGATGCTGTGGGAGATGCAGGAAGAAATCATAAGGGCCCTGGCCCAATATTAAACTGCTCTCTGACTACAGGGGAAATGCCAGGGCATAGGAATACAGCAAATAATGTCACACATTTGGGAAAAGTGGTAAAGATAAATGAGAGAATTATACACTTGTAAGTCTCGCATCAGTGGTACGGAAACTACGGGAGAAAATTCTGAAGGGAGAACTAATCTCCATTTACAGAAGCAAGGTTTGGTCAGGGATAGCACAGCTTTGTCAGAGAGAGATCAAGTGTAGATGAGGAGAGTGCAGTTGATTTAGCTTATATGGATTTCAACAAATCATTTGATAAGATCCCATATGGAAAACTGATTTTAAAAAGCCTATAGGATCCAAAACTGGTTTAATGGTAGGAGACTAGAGGTGGTGATAGGTGTTTATGTGACTGGAGGCAAAAGTCCAGTGGCACACCACAGGTATTGCTTGCGTATATAAATAATGTCGATGAGAATGTGGGACGGATGATAAGTAAAATAACTGATCACAATATTTTGTTTGACAATATTACTACTAAGAACCTTAGAATGCTTAATTGTACCAAATGCAAGTTGAAGATGAATTATGCAATTTAAGGAGAAGGATAAGCTGATATAGGATCAATCTAAAGGCTAAAAGCAACTGCTCAAAGAGCAAAAGCTTGTTTAATCTTGATTTTCAATTGGCTTGAGCAAGCATACACCGTTCAGTTGACCTGAATGTTTGTTGTAAATTCCTTGCAACTATCGTGGAATGTGAACTACGATCTCTATGTTTGTGAGATTGTACGATAACGACAAAGCTCCTTATACTGTATCAAGAAAATATTTCCCATCCTTCAGGCATTCGTTTGGAATCTGGTTTTGATTATCAATGCTCTGTCTAAACAATAAACATGTGGACCGATATCTGACCAAATATCAACTCCAACCAAGTCAATATAAAAAAGAGAAGCTATGCACTTAAGGAAGTCTGATTCCTGTTGACATGAATTATACAGAATTAAATGTTCTAAACCAATAGGCTCCTTTTCAATTAAAAATCTAAACAGCTACCCCTATAGACCCTCCAGTCCGAGAAGTAATCTCTAAATTCAAGATTATTAAATAAGGCTGAAACGGATCCATTCATACTTTTTGCTGCTTAGGAATATTCCATTTATAGTCCTCCTTAACGGTTTGCATTAAAAAAGAAAAGCAGGTATCTTAGGACACGCCAGTTGAACATTGCAGCCCTTCATTGCAAACGTAAGATACAGAAATCAAGGCGTGCTAACCCACGAAACCAGTTTATCCCTTTTTCCTGAAAACAAAATCTTTTGTCCGCGATGGAGCAGAGTGCTGAGCGCGATTGATATCCGAAGAGACTCGACGCGACGGATCTATATATATATATATATTTCCTCTCTTTTAAATGCGGGTACATCGAAGGCGTCGACATTTAGAAAATTGCCATTTACCTATTCCATACGCTTTGGAAAAGATCCACGCCAGATTGGCGGCTATCTTGGCCCTGGATGAATCGTAGAGCTCCAGAGGAACAATCTCAGCGCAGTCGGACTCAGACAGCTCCAGCATCTTTCTGCTGCTGCTGCTGCCATCTCCAGATGCACCGCAGCCACTGAAATCCACATCCACCATCTCCAGCGTGTGCTTAATCGAGCCGAATTTTCGACGAAAATAAATAAATATCCACCGGTGATTTTTTTTTCCCTCCGACAAGAAGAGTGTTTTTATTTCTCTCCCCCCCCCCCCCCGGGTCAGTCGAGGCTGTCCACAAGCCGCATTAATCGAGCTCGGCGGCCGCCTCCCTCAGGCGCGGCCTACCTCCCGACGCTCCAAAAATGAATGGGACTTCACCTAACACAATGAAATGGCCGGCTTCACTCGGGAAATCATCGAATCAGTCGGTCATTTCAAAGAAGCGGTTGTCATGATGGCTCAGCCCCGATGCTCTCTCGAAGCTGGCTGTAGGCGGCCTTTGGCGTGCTACCTGCTGCTGCTGCTCCTCCTCCTTGCACCCAACCCCCTCTCTGCCGCTCCAACCGATCCCCGCCCCCAACGTTCGCCTCTGGGCCGTTAGAAACGCACCAACCCCCTCTACTCTGCGCACGCGTCACTCGTCAGTCTCAGTTCCACACCAATCCGCATGCGCGTCCCCGGCGTTGCTGCCAGCGCTCGCGTCGGACGCGCGGTAGGGTTACTACGCATGCGCCGGCGGTAGCCGTCTTCCCTCTTACTGCGCATGTGTTGATCGGGCTCTGACTGGATCGGGCCGCCCCCCCTCTTTCCACTGCGCGTGCGCATGATCAACCTTCTTTTTCTCCTGTCATGGACCAACGGTTGTACTGTGACTGCTGTGGAGGGAAATTCAAATAGGGAAGATATAAACATAATGTTTCTCTTTTTCTAAGGCTTTACTGATTTCATTTCGTATTTTTTAAAGTTTGTATCGATTATTAAGAGTGTACTTTTTCTCTGAGTGCAAATTCTGAAAGTTTAATTTGTTTACTCACTGCTCTGATGGGCTCAACTGTTGATACCAAGTTTTTTGTTTCTTCGTCATTGTAACTTGCTTGTGTTCTATAAGGACATGGATTTACTTTATCCAAAAGACCTTCGACAAGGTGCCATACAAGAGGGTGCTGCAAGATAAAGATGCTTGGCGTTAGGGGTACCGTATTGGCTTGGATAGAGGATTGGTTGACTAACAGGAATCAAAGAGTGGGGATAAATGAGTGCTATTCTGGCTGGCAATCAGTGACTAGTGGTGTGCCTCAGGGATTGATGTTGGAACCACAATTATTTGCAATTTATATCGATGATTTTGAGTTGGGGACCATGTGTAGGATATCAAAGTTTGCAGATAGAGTCATAGAGATGTACAGCATGGAAACAGACCCTTCGGTCCAACCCGTCCATGCCGATCAGATATCTCAACCCAATCTAGTCCCACCTGCCAGCACCTGGCCCATATCCCTCCAAACCCTTCCTATTCATCTACCCATCCAAATGCCTCTTAAATGTTGCAATTGTACCAGCCTCCACCACATCCTCTGGCAGCTCATTCCATACACATACCACCCTCTGCGTGAAAACGTTGCCCCTTAGGTCCCTTTTATATCTTTCCCCTCTCACCCTAAACCTATGCCCTCTAGTTCTGGACTCCCTGACCCCAGTGAAAAGCTACTTATCCTATCCATGCCCCTCATAATTTTGTAAACCTCTATAAGGTCACCTCTCAGCCTCCGACGTTCCAGGGAAAACAGTCCCAGCCTGTTCAGCCTCTCCCTGTAGTTCAGATCCTCCAACCCTGGCAACATTCTTGTAAATATTTTCTGAACCCTTTCAAGTTTCACAACATCTTTCCGATAGGAAGGAGACCAGAATTGCACGCAATATTCCAACAGTGGCCTAATCAATGTCCTGTACAGCTGCAACATGACCTCCCAACTCCTGTACCCAATACTCTGACCAATAAAGGAAAGCTTACCAAACACCTTCTTCATTATCCTATCTACCTGCGACTCCACTTTCAAGGAGCTATGAAGCTGCACTCCAAGGTCTCTTTGTTCAACACTTTCTAGGACCTTACCATTAAGTATATAAGTCCTGCTAAGATTTGCTTTCCCAAAATGCAGCACTTCACATTTATCTGCCACTTCTCAACCCATTGGCCCATCTGGTATAGATCCTGTTGTAATCTAAGGTAACCCTCTTTGCTGTTCACTACACCTCCAATTTTGGTGTCATCTGCAAACTTACTAACTGTACCTCGTATGCTCGCATCCAAATCATTTATGTAAATGACAAAAAGTAGAGGGCACAGCACCGATTCCTGTGGCACTCCACTGGTCACAGGCCTCCAGTCTGAAAAACAACCCTCCACCACCACCCTCTGTCTTCTACCTTTGAGCCAGTTCAATATCCAAATGGCTAGTTCTCCCTGTATTCCATGAGATCTAACCTTGCTAATCAGTCTCCCATGGTGAACCTTGTTGAATGCCTTTCTGAAGTCTGTATAGATCACATCTATTGCTCTGCTCTCATCAATCTTCTTTGTTACTTCTTCAAAAAGCTCAATCAAGTTTGTGAGACACGATTTCCCATGCACAAAGCCACGTTGACTATCCCGAATCAGTCCTTGACTTTCAAAATACATGTATATCCTGTCCCTCAGGATTCCCTACAACAACTTGCCCACCACCGAGGTCAGGCTCACCGGTCTGTAGTTCCCTGGCTTGTCTTTACCACCCTTCTTAAACACCCTTCTTTACAAACCTCCAGTTTTCTGGCACCTTACCTGTGAATATCGATGATACAAATATCTCAGCAAGAGGCCCAGCAATCACTTCTCTAGCTTCCCACAGAGTTCTCGGGTACACCTGATCAGGTCCGTTTCAAGACATCCAGCACTTCCTCCTTTGTAATATGGACATTTTGCAAAATGTCACCATCTCTTTCCCTACAGTCTATATCTTCCATATCCTTTTCCACAGTAAATACTGATGCAAAATATTCATTTAGTATCTCCCCCATTTTCTGTGGCTCCATACAAAGGCCGCCTTGCTGATCTTTGAGGGGCCCCTCTTCTCTCCCTAGTTACCCTTTTGTCCTTAATATATTTGTAAAAACCCTTTGGATTCTCCTTAATTCTATTTGCCAAAGCTATCTCATGTCCCTGTTTTGCCCTCCTGATTTCCCTCTTAAGTATACTCCTACTTTCTTTATACTCTTCTAAGGATGCATTCGATCTATCCTGTCTATACCTGACATATGCTTCCTTCTTTTTCTTAACCAAACCCTCAATTTCTTTCGTCATCCAGCATTCCCTATACCTACCAGCCTTCCCTTTCACCCTGACAGGAATATACTTTCTCTGGATTCTTGTTATCTCATTTCTGAAGGCTTCCCATTTTCCAGCCGTCCCTTTACCTGTGAACATCTGCCTCCAATTAGCTTTCGAAAGTTCTTGCCTAATACCATCAAAATTGGCCTTTCTCCAATTTAGAAATTCAACTTTTAGATCTGGTCTATCCTTTTCCATCACTATTTTAAAACAAATAGTATTATGCTCGCTGGCCCCAAAGTGCTCCCCCACTGACACCTCAGTCGCCTGCCCTGCCTTATTTCCCAAGAGTAGGTCAAGTTTTGCACCCTCTCTAGTAGGTACATCCACATACTGAATCAGAAAATTGTCTTGTACACACATAAGATGACACTAAGATGAGTGGCAGGGCGAACTGTGCAGAGGACTGAAACTTTGCAGAGGAGAATAGATACATTGAGTGGACAAAGGTCTGGCAGATGCAATGCAATGTAAATTAGTGGGCGGCATGGTGGCACAGTGGTTAGTACTGCTGCCTCACAGCGCCAGAGACCCGGGTTCAACTCCCGCCTCAGGCGACTCTCTGTGTGGAGTTTGCACATTCTCCCTGTGTCTGTGTGGGTTTTCTCCGGGTGCTCCGGTTTCCTCCCACAATCCAAAAATGTGCAGGTTAGGTGAATTGGCCACGCTAAATTGCCCATGCTAAATGCTAGTGTTAGGTGAAGGGGTAAATGTAGGAGTATGGGTCTGGGTGGTATATGCTTCGGCGGGTCGGTGTGGACTTGTTGGGCCGAAGGGCCTGTTTCCACACTGTAAGTAATCTAATCTAATCTAAATAAATGTAAAGTCATACATTTTGGTAGGAGTTGCAATAAAAAGGATTATTACTTAAATGGTAAAAAGTTGCAGCATTGCTGCTATGAAGGGGGACATGGGTTGTCGTTGTGCATGAATCACAGAGGTTTGGTTTGCAGGTACAACAAGTAATTAGGAAGGCAAATGGAATTTTGTCCTTCATTGCTAAATGGATTGAGTTTAACAGCAAAGACGTTCTGCTGCAGCTGTACAAGGTGCTGGTGAGGCCACATTTGGAGTACTGTATATAGCTTTGGTCTCCTTCCTTGAGAATGGATATACTGGGAGAGGGAGTGCAGAGGAGGTTCACTAGGTTGAGTCTAGAGTTGGGGAGTTGGTTTATGAGGAGAGACTGAGTAGATTGAGATTATATTCATTGGAATTCAGAAGATTAAAGGGAGATCTTATAGAAACATAAAATTATGAAGGGAATAGATAAGTTAGAAGTAGAGAGGATGTTTCCACTGACAGATGAAGTTAGACAAGATGGCATAGCCTCAAGGTTATTGGAGCAGATTTAGGACTGAATTGAGAAGGAACTTCTTCACCCAGAGGGTTGTTAATCTATAGAATTCTTTACCCAGTGAAATAGTTGACGCTACTTCAGTGGATGTTTTTAAAGCTAAGGTAGATATTTGTTTGAACAATAAAGGAATTAAGGGATACTGTGAGAGTTCTGGTAAATGGATCTGAGCCCACGAAAAGATCAGCCATGATCTTATTGAATGGCAGAGCAGGCTCGAAGGGCCGGATACCCTACCCCTGCTCTTAGTTCTTATGTTTTTAATGTATGATAAGTGGCTCTTACAAGATCTCTTTTGCTTCCTATATATATTGATTGTGACCAAAAACTCACCATTTGGATGATTTGCTAGTTAAACGATTGTCTTCCTCTCAGAAAGCAAAAATCACATAACACCAGGTTATAGTCCAAAAGTTTTATCTAAAAGTACAAGCTTTCAGAGCACTGCTCCTTTCTTCAGGATCTAGACTATTATTATCAACATCAAAATGCACTGATGAAATTAGACTTCATTATACAGCAGCCTTCTGCAGTGGTGAAAAAAATGTTGATTTTCAATTAAATTCAGCATTGCATTATCTCACAAGTAGTTCATGCATTCTCATGTTTGGATTGTTTATGACATTATTTTGGCTTTCTTTTCACATTCATGCTTGCAATAAATGGTTTTTTTAATCAACCAGACCAACCATCGTCTTTTTTAATGGTGAAGCATACTTGAGGGTGGAATTACCCACTTCTCTTTGTTTATTTGTTCCATTTTGAGCTTTGTGAGTATTTCACACCCACAACAGCACGTCTTAAGTGACCAATATAGCAAATATCCAACTTGCAAGTTCAAAGAATCACAACATAGGATGGATCATGTTGCTGCAGGCAATTTTTTTTAAAAAGTCTTGTTTAGAGATGTAGGTGGTTGTTGAGATTGAAGGAAACCGGGAAAGGATGTTCCACAGATTCAACACTGGCACTACCGCTTTTCGCTGTTTTTATCAGTACTTCAGATTTGGAATTGGGATTACACTTTAGAAGTTTGCATTTGGCGTAATATTGGAAGATATTGTTAGAAGAAATATGGAAGCCTTTTGCAAGGTGTCATTAGTAACCTTTATAGAATGACCAATAAACTTCCAGTTAGATATGAGGAGATGTTTTCTTTTGACAGGGGAATTACAGCCATCTCATATTTCTTAGAAAATAAGAATTGAATTATTGAAAAAAAGCAAATGATAAGGGTATAGATTCACATTAATACAGGTAACCAGGCAGTTTAGCAGAGCCTTAAAAAGGAAATTTGTTTATCCGAGGAACGGAATTGAGAAACGCTATAGCAGGTACTGAGAAAATCTCTGTATAATCAGGCAGAGTTAACATGGTTTTGTGTGCAGAATTTATTTAATTTTTTTGAAGAAGTAACAAGGAAAGTGTACAAACGGGAACTGGTAGATATGGAATTCCAGAGTCAATTGACAAGATGCTACATTAAATGTTTCTTTGCAATATAAAAGATTATAGTGTAGACATTTTTAGTCATTGATGGGATTAGGGCTTCACTGGCTGGGCCAACATTTATTGCCCATCCCTAATTGCCAGAGGACAATTAAGAGTCAATCACACATTGCTGTACATCTGGAGTCACATGGAGACCATACCAGGTAAGGATTGCACTTTCCTTCCCTAAAGGACATTAGTGAATCAGATGGATTTTTCTGACAATTGACAATGGATTCATGGACATCATTAGACTCTTAATTCCAGATTTTTATTGAATTCAAATTCCACCATCTTCCGTCCAGCAATAATACCAAGGGTGTAATACATCAGCATGAAGACAAAATTGATTAACTAACAGAAACAGTAAACATAAATGAGACATTTTCAGGTTGGCAAAATATAATAAATGGAGTGGCCACATGGATCAGTGCTGGATTCTCAATTGATTTGGGTGAAGGGATTGAAGAATGGTGCTAAATTTGCTGATGTTTTGGGACAAATGGCTGAGTTGGTAGGGAAGACCTCTGAATGTATGAGTGTTAACTACAGGGAAAAAAGCTTGAGGGGAGATGTTGCATGAGGTAATTGTTCTGAAAGAGTTAATGTTGAAGACTGCATGACATCTCATACATTGTGATGATGTCATAAAATCCTGGATGGAGAACTGATGAATCAAGACCTTGATGGGATCAGAGGGTGTTATTCCTGGCTCTTGATAATCTTAGTAGTTATACCTAGAAATCCAATGTAACCTGGACCCTTTATCATTATGAAATAAATTACATCTTATTAGTGATTCATCCTCTACTAATGTTAACCATAGAGAATCTTCACACTTAGGATTGAAAGGAGGATTGGTGGGCTCTTAAGGTGCAATGGTAGTGTTTCTATCTCTAATTAGAAAACATCTCGAAAGGAGGATTTGTGGGAGCACTCTACCCTAACAATTAGCTGGTGGTGATTGGTTCCACAGGCATACAACACCATTGTGTGGTTTAGCTAATCTGCAGAGCTCCAACGTATGTCTAAGTATGCCGTGGATAATCAGATTAGATTTGACTGCGCAATATTTAATGTTGGTGCATTCCAGACAGTGAAACTTCTAATATCAAATATCCAAGCACTTTAAGTTCAGGAAACTTCTGCATCTAGATGTTCAGAGATTCAGTTCTTGTTTTGGTGAGGAAAAGTAAATGAGAACAACACAGTAAAATAGCACTTTGTGTTCAAAATCACTTTTTCACACATACCATTTTCTTTCAACTTCTGAATGGATTAACCAATAAAGCAATCATGGTACAGTGCAGAAGAAGGCTATTCAGCCCACTGAGTCTGCCATTCTCTTTCAAAGATTAATTCAGCTGGCCCCATTGTTTCACCGTGTCATTGCAATTTTGCCTTCAAATATTTATCCAATTTTCATGCTGAATTTTCAAATCTGTATTCAATATTTTATCAAGCAGTACATTCCAAATCTAACTACGCATTACCTAAATATGTTTTCTCTCATGTTGTCTCATTCTTTTGCTGATTGTGTTAAATGCGTGCACTGATAAATTACATAAATCTGTGGCCCAAACTTTCAAAGCTGTGTAAATTTTCAATACTGCTAAGAAAATTCCCTGTATAACAGGCCTTTTAGTCAGCAGCATTGTCATTGTTCCTTTGGAAAAAAAATCTTATTTTTGAAACTGTCTGTAGCTGATTAACTTCAAAAACACATTAGTGTGAAAGAACTCCTCTCTGATGCTGCTGGTTGCCATGGAAATGGGTAACATATGGCAAAGCCATTTTCAGCTCATGGCGGAGGCAGGAGAAACAGTAAAATGAGAAAAGGAGTATTTATCAATAAAGGTATTTAAGAAAATAGCATAAAATGTCATGTATGCAGGGAGCAATATTAACACCATCTCTCCTAAAATAAAAGCATCACACGTACCAAATAATACAGCACCACAAACAAATGCAGTCTTATGTGATAATCTGTACCAGTTCTGAGAGCACTGTCTCTCTGGGCCTTATATGCAATCCCAGGTGAAGTGATGACAACGTTTCCTTCACATAATTGAAATAGTATTGGTGGCTGATACTTTATATTACACCATTGAAGATGCCTTCCTTCAAACAATTCAGTATAACCACAGCTTATCTGCGTAGTCAACTGACTTGGCATTAAGGATTGAATAAACCGATTTGAAAAGCGATCAGTGTCCTGGTCAAAATTTTTCCTTTGATCAATACCACAGATTATCTAGTTATTCAGCTGCTGCTCCCTTTACCATCATGTTGTACGGAAAAATGACCACAATGTTTGCCCATTTGACAACAGTTTATGTAATCCATTAGAGTACAAGAAACTTAAGAGATGTGGTGAGATTGGTTCTCAAATCTTCCATTGCTGCTTTGTTGCCCAAATAAGACAAAAGAACATCTCTCATGATAAAAGATTTATTGTGCGTGTAATGCATTCTCTTTTCACTGCTCTTCTCTGCATAACTCTCTCAATCACATACTGTTACCTAATCAGGAAGGATGTTCTCTCAATCTTTGTAACTGACAATTGTGCTGGAGTAATGTGGTGAATCACTCTGTAAATAGTTCCCTAGCATTCATCAGTGATTTCAGGAGAGGAGGAAAGAAAGAAAGAGAAACAATTTTAGCAGCAAGATCCATTGTCCATTTAGAGTCCTAGAGATACACAGCATGGAAACTGACCCTTTGGTCAAACTCATTTATGCCGTCCAGATATCCTAAATTAATCTAGTCCCATTTGCCAATATTTGGCCCATATTCCTCTAAATCCTTCCTATTCATATATTCATCCAGATGCCTTTTAAATATTGTACATGTACCTGCCCCTACCACTTCCTCTAGCAGCTCATTTCATACACACATCACCCTCTACATGAATAGGTTGCCCCTTAGGTCTCTTTTAAATCTTTCCCCTCTCATCTTAAATCTATGCCCTCTAGTTTTGGATACCCCCACTCTGGGGAAAATACCTTGGCTAGTCACCCTTACTAAAGAATATTTGATTTTGGGATATGGATTACACTGGCAAAGCCACATTAAGTGCAAAGTTGTGTTTATTTTGATTATTGTAAAGTATAACTCCAACGTTCTTGTTGTCCTTGGATGGTGTTACTGGGATTTGCCCCGGACTGTTTTAGTCTTTCCAGAGATCCCAGTTTCTCCAGATTGTGAATTCCTTCTCTGTATTTTGTAAAACAATTATATTGTCACAATTTTACTTCATTTCTCTCAGATTTTAGACTCTGAGAGGGCCTAATTTCTGTTCATTCTGCATGTTGGCAAGAACACCCAATTTCCCTTTGGAAGGTGGTGAGCTGTTCTTCAACTGTTACAGCCCATGTGGTGTAGGTACACCTAAACTGCTGTTTTAGGGAGAGAGTTCCTGGATTCAGACCCAGTAATGTCTTTATCCTAGAAAATGTCAAACCTTTAGAATGTTGTGGACAGGTGCCAATCCATGAAAATTCTATCACACTCCTGATTTGTGTTTTATTCGTGGGAGATACGCTTTATGAATCAGGAAGTTACATGCCAAAGAATATTCAATCTCTGACCTGCTCTAAAGGCATTTATGTGGGTGGTTCAGTTGAATTCCTGATCAATAGCAATCCATCCAGGAAATAGATAGTGGAGGATTTGATAAGTAATGTGTCACAGTGTCAAGAAGAAGTATTTGGGATCTGCCCTGTTGAAGAATAACATTTGTTATTCCAAGGGGAGAACCCACCATCTGTGGTTACCTAAAATAAAGTTAAGGACAGCTTCAATCTTAAAGACACAAACATATAATTGCACAAAGATGAGTGGCTGGTCAGATGACTGATCATAATATAAAGAATAGAACAATGACTAAAACATTAATCAGGACAAATAAAACATGAGAGGAAGCTATCTAGAAATTAGTAAGAGTTTCTATATTTATCTACAAAGGAAAAGAGGAAGTAAAATTAGTTTTAGTCTTCCAACAGGCAAGAATGTTAATTGAAAATAATAAAGAAATAGCAGATATAATAAAAAAAAGTTTGGCTTCACTATAGACATTAAAAACATTCCAGTTATACATATAAATCAGGAGGTTGAAGGAACAGAGGAAGTTAGTGAAATTACAGATATTAGGGAAGAGGTACCGAGCAAGCTGTGGTGCTTGCAGGTTGCTAAGTCTCCAGATCCTGATGGACTTCATCCTAGAGTCCTGGAAGAGGTGGCTAATCTGGTAATAGATGTATGCTGTTAATATTCCAAAATTCACTAGGTTCTGGAAAGGTTTCATCAGACAAAAAAATAGCAAATATATCATCTCTATTTCAAGAAGAGAGCAAGGCAGAAAACAGGAAACAATAAGTCAGTTAGCTTGACATCTTTTGTGGTGTTAAAATCAATTATTAAGGTGGTTACAACTGGGCACTTGAAATAATTCGAGATAATTGGGAAGAATTAGTATGGTTTTGAGGAAAGGATATCATGTTTAACCAATTCATTGGAATTCTTTGAAAGGATAGCATATGCTATGGATGAATGAAGCCCACTGATGTACCGTGCTTGGGTTTCCAGAAGGTACTTGAGGATGTTTCACATTTAAAAAATTGTGTAATGAAGGACCTTATAGTGGAAAGGCTAACATACTAGTATGCACAGAAGATTAACAGATTGGCAGAAAACAGAGAATAGGCTTAAATGGATCTATTTCAGATTGGCAGGGTATGATAAGTGGTGTCATACAAGGGTTTTTGCTGGAGCATCAACTTTTATCAAATCAAATTTATATCAGTGACTTAGATGTGGGGAATGAAATCATGGTAGTTACATTTACAGATTACACAGAGGTAGGTAGGAAAGCATGTTGTGAAGCTGGCAAAACAAGGAGGCAGTCTGATAGTTATATAAAGCAGATGGGCAAATCTCTGGCAGACTGACTATAATGTGGGACAGTGTGAAGTTGAACACTTTGGCAGGAAGAATTAAAAAGCAGAGTATTACTTAAACAGAGAAAAATGCAGAATTCCAATGTGCAAAGGGATCCAGATATTTTAAAGCATGAGTCACAAATAATTAGTATGCAGGTACCACGTTAAGAAGTCTAATGGAATTCTATCCTTCACTGTAAGAGAAATCGAGCATGTAAGTAAGTATATATGTTGTATAGGAACAGAGATGAGGGAATTTTTCCTTTCTCTGAGAGGGTTGTGCAACTTTGGAATTCCCCCTCAGAAGGTGTCATTGAATATCTTTAAGGCATGGAAATCATAGTCATAGCTTAATAATATTCTTCCCATAACTGGGTGACCAGAACTGGATACAGTATTCCAGAAGAGGCTTCACCAATGTTCAGGGTTAGAGGAAATTTTGGATTTAAGAACACAAGCAAATCAGTCATGATCTTACTGAATAACGAGGCAGGCCTGTATGTCCAAATGGTCTACTTCTGCCCCTAATGTGTATGTTTGTTTGGCACAAATTTTATTTGCCTCTGATCAGCCCAAGGTATTGCTGCACAAGCACAGACTGCTCATTATCTGAGGAATTGCAAATGGAGCTAAGCATTATATACCACAGCATGACTCTGTGCAGAGGCTGGATGCAATGCAGTCAGTTCGGAAAGTCTGAACAGTCTGGTTACCTTCCCCACAGAATTAAGCTAATTGTGTACCCCACCAGGAGGCAAGCGAGGCACCTTCTGAAATTAATTAGCAGCTCCAAGTCATCCTCCACATGTCCCCACTGGGGAAAACTTGTTTAGGAGGTGCTGTACTTGTGATTGACTGATGGAAATGTGAGACAGTAGAAGCTTCACAGGTGCTTGGAGATCTTACTCCTGGTAGGCCCTGGCAGCCGGTCCCTGTGACAGGAATCTGCAGCTGCTGAGATCAACAGGCTCCAGGCTTCCAACCCACATTCTGTGACTCATTCCAAACATGCTGTACTACAGCAGGGTACAGCACACACATAATATGCTGTCTGGAGCCCCAATTTCCAAGACAAGTGCTCAAGGAATCATGACCTTTGGCTTCACAATTATGTCACAGAAACAGAATGAACTGGGAAAGACATTGGTTAAATAGTGTTTTGTTAAATCACCACCACAGTCCAGGCTTTACAGGCCCCACCATTGAGACACTTCATTTTAGTTTCTATTTGACTTTAATTTGATGGCAATGTCAGGCTGAGCCACAATCTGCAATATATGGCATGGTGTCTTGGCTTCCCATTGTTAAAAAAAATTCTATGTTCATCAAACCGTGTATAAACGTCATTAAAATGTCACATTTTCACCATCTCAGCTATTATATTGAAAAGACTTCATTTGCTGGAGTATACAACTGACCTTTATATCATTGTGCCTTTACTGGACTATAGGTCAATGAATGAATCACATGTGCTTTGACATTGTCAGAATTTGTCTCTTTTGCATGTTACAAGTGGGGAAATGTAGAGGGCAAGACATTTTATTCTTTCCTCTCCCTAAGGCATTAACCCTTTGCAGGCAGCCTTCACTTAAAATCACAAGAAGATTAAAAAAAAGGAACAGGATGATTGCAGAATTGTTTATGGTACAGAAGGAGACCATTCAGCCCATCGTGTCTGCACTGGCTCTCGTAAATTAATGCCAATCTCTTGCTGTTTCCCTTTAACCTTGTATGTTATTTCTATTTAAATGATCATCCAGTGCCCTCTTAAATCTTTCAAACGTATGTCATTTGACTCCTCACACATACTCCACTAGTCAATAACAGCATGGCTGATCAGATTGTAGCCTCAACTTCACTTTCCTATTTGCCTCAACATGACCCTTGACTTCCCTTGTTGATCAAAGTTCTGTTTAAATTAATCTTGAATACAATCAATTGCCACACTTTGGCAGCAGAACAATGGCAACTGCATTTATATGGTGCCTTTAATGGTGTAAGATGATGCAAGGCACGACTCAGGCAATAATTTGGGCAGAACGGTGGCTCAGTGGTTAGCACTGCCGCCTCACAGCGCCAGGGACCCAGGTTTGATTCCACCCTTGGATGGATAACTGTCTGTGTGGAGTTTGCACATTCTCCCCATGTCTGCATTGGTTTCCTCCCACAATCCAAAGATGTGCAGGTCAAGTGAATTGGCCATGCTAAATTGCCCATAGTGTTAGGTGCATTAGTCAGGAGTAAGTATAGGGTTTGCGTGGGTTACTCTTCAGAGGGTTGGGCCAAAGGGCCTGTTTCCACACTGTAGGGAATCTAATTGATACTGACACAAAGAAGGAGATACTGGACACCAGTGTGAACAAAGTTTTAGAACTTGTCTCAGTGATGGAGCAAAGAAATGATGAAATGTTCATTGACCTGAAGCATTAACTCTGCTTTTCTTTGTGGGTGTTGCCTGACTTCCTGAGCCTTGCCAGCATGTTTTTTTGTTTATTACTTCAGAATTCCAGCAAATGCGGTATTTTGCTTTTGTTTCAGAATATGGTTTCCTGATTTGGATGTCCTGACACAGAAAGGATGTCAAGCCCTTGGAAAGAGTGGAGTAAAGATTTACTTCGATTTTACATGGCGAGTGAAGCTAGATTAGTGAGAAAAATTAGTATAAAGTCAGAAAGTGCTGGAGAAACTTAGCAGGTTTGGCAACATCTGTAGAGAGAGAAAAAAAATTTAAAGTTTGAGTGTGTAGCATGTGTTCTGAGGAAGGGTTACGCAACTCACAACATTGACAGTTTTCTCTCAACAGGTGCTATCAAATCTGCTGCATTTCTCCAACAATTTCAGTTTCAGTTCGTTAAAGGTTTGGGTTCAATTTGATGCTTCTTTGGAACTGGTGTCAGTTTCATTAGATCCAACAAGATTACTTGAATGTAAATAGCATCTACTGGAACGAGTGTCAAGAATAAGAGGTATCACTTTTAAAAAAGATGAGGATGATATTTCTCTCTCATACAGTCATCAGTCTTTGGAATTCTTTTCCCTAGAAAGCAGTAGAGGCTTGTTATTGAATATATGCAAGACTGTTAGTTTTCTTTTATTATTCACTCATGAGGATTGTTGGCTAGGCTATTTCTTGCACTTGAGGTAGTATTTGTGAGCCACCTTCTTGAATCGCTGGAGTTCATTTGATGTAGGGACAGTCACAATGCTGTTAGGGAGTGAGTTCCAGGAGTTTGACCCGGTAACACTGAAGGAATAGTGATGTATTTCCAAATCATGATGACGTGTGGCCTTGGAGGAGAACTTGCAGGTAGTGTTCCCATTATCTCCTGTCCTCATCATTCCAGATGGTAGTGATTCTGGGTTTGGGAGGTGCTGTCCAAGGACCCTTGGTGAATTTCTGCTGTGAACTTGTAGATGGTACACACACATGTTACTGAGCATTGGTGTTGGAGGATATTTGTGAATGTGGTGCCAGTAAAGCAGGTAGCTTTGTCCTGGATGGTGTCAAGCATCCTGAGTGGTTTGGAGTTGCACACCTCCAGGCAAGTATTCCATCCACTTCCTACTTGTGCCTTTAGGTGATGGACAGGCTCCAGAGAGGAAACAGTTGAGTTACTTGTAATCACGATATTTATATGGCTAGTCCAGTTTTGTCTCTGGTTGATAGTAATCCCAGTGGGTTGATAGTAAATGATTCAGTGACAGTCATGCCATTGAATATAAAGGGCAATGGTTAGATTGTCTCTTTTAGGAGATGATCATTGCCTCACACATGTGTGGTACAAATCTTCACTTTCCACTTGTCAGTCCAAATCTGGATGTTGTCCAGGTCTTGCTGCTTTTGGACATGAACTGCTTCTGTATCTGAGGAGTTGTGAATGGTGCTGAACATTGTCAATCGTCAGCGAACATTCTTACTTTTGGCCTTTTGATGGACAGAAGGTTATTGATAAAGCAGCTGAAGGTGTTTGGACCTTAAACACTATCTTGAGGAACTCCAGCAGAGATGTCCTAGAACTGAGATAACTGACCTCTCCTTTGGGCCTGATATGACTCCAACCCAGTGGGGAGTTTTCCTCTCATTCCCATTGATTTCAGTTTTGATAGGGCACAATGATGCCACGCCCAGTCATGTGTGGCGTTGAAATCAAGGAAATGACAGTGGCTCAGTAGTTAGCACTGCTGCTTCACAGCATGAGGGTCCCAGGTTTGATTCCAGCTTTCCTGTAGATGCTTACCCGCAGTTCTCCATGAATTGTTCGTTCCACTGTGACATCGAGGAAGGGGAGTCTGTTGTTCTTCTCCTCTTTTGTGAAATTTATGCCAGTAGGAACGTTGTTGATGATGATGTAGGTTTCCTCTAATTTGTTCCGTTTTGTGATGACGAAGGTATCATCCATGTAGCGGACCCAAAATTTGGGTCCCACCGTGGGGAGGGCTGTTCGTTCGAGTCTCTGCATTACTGCTTCTGCTACAAAGCCTGATATTGGTGATCCCATGGATGTTCCATTGATTTGTTTGTAGGTCTTGTCTTTGAAGGTGAAGGGGGTAGTGAGGCACAGGTCTACTAGCTTGAGGATGTTGTCCTTCCTGATGAAGTTGGTGCTGTCTGGTGTTTGTGTCCTTGGTTCATCTAATAGTGCGGTCAGTGTTTCTTTGGCCAGACTAATGATAAGTGATGTGAATAGGGCAGTTACGTCAAAGGAGACCATTATTTCGTCCTCCTCTATTTTGGTGCCTTTGATGATATTCAGGAATTCTTGGGTGGAATGGATGGAGTGGTAGGGGAATAAGTTTGGACGAGATACTCTTCAAAGGGTCAGTGTGGATTTGGTGGGCCAAATGGCCTGTTTCCACACTGCTGGGATTCTATGATCTAATCTATGAAAAGAAATCATTAGTATCCTTACATACAGATGAAGAAGGACACCACTTTGACTGGGACAACATATCCACCCTAGGACAGGCTAAACAGAAATACGCAGGGGAATTCCCAGAGACCTGGCATTCAAATTGGAACTGCATCAATAAACACATTGATTTGGATCCCATTTACCAACCTCTGAGAAAAAGAACCAGAAATTATATCGCCCACCTTAAGAGACCAAGGCACATAAATAGAAAGCGGGAGAGAGCACCAGCGCTTCACCGGTGGCTCACTGATGATGTTACTTAGCATGGTGATGAAACGTCTGAGAACAAACCTTACAGCTCAGCGAGCAAATTAACAACATTAACTGTTTTCTGTGGCAGAGAATTCCACAGGCTCATCAGTCTCTGGGTGAAGAAATGTCGCCTCATATCAGCTATAGATGACCTATCCTGGATCTTTGGATTGTGATAGTCCTGTCTGGGACATTATCTGTAAGGTATGGTTCTGAGAGTATGACTTCACTGTTGCTTGACTATTCTATTTTGGCGCTAGACCCCAGGTGTTTGAAAGGAGGACATCTAAGGGTCAACAATGTTGTGTTTGCTGTTATTTTTGGTGGCTCCGTCAATATCAGGCATTCTCTCAGGTTTTTCTTGTTTCCTTAGGGCATATGATAAATCTGAGTGGCTTGCAAGGCGCTTTCAGAGAGCGGTTATGAGTCAACCATGGAGTTATATCCAGGCCAGATAGGATTCTTTCCCCAAAGAGTATTAGTGAACCGGGTGAGTTTTTGCAACTATCTCCAGTGCTTTCATGTTCATCATGAGAGACTTAATTCCAAACTTTTAATGATTTCAAATTCCACATCTGCCATACTTAGATTTGAGCCCAGGTCCCCAGAACAGTACCTGAGCCTTTGGATTACTAGGCTACCACCTCCTCTACATTGATAGAGTCCAAATGTCATGGGAGGCAGACGGGAAAGCAGAGTTGAAACCACTACCAAATTAGCTACGATCTTATTTTTTGTTTTATTCACTCTTTCGTGGGATATGGGCATTGATGGCCAGATCAGTGCGTGTTTCCAGTCACTCACCACCCCTGATCCGAAAAGCTTACTCAGCAATTTCAGAGTGCACTAAGGAATCAATCACTTTGCTGCAAGGTGGGCGGCACGGTGGCACAGTGGTTAGCACTGTTGCCTCACAGCGCCAGAGACCCGGGTTCAATTCCCGCCTCAGGCGACTGACTGTGTGGAGTTTGCACGTTCTCCCCGTGTCTGCATGGGTTTCCTCCGGGTGCTCCGGTTTCCTCCCACAGTCCAAAGATGTGCAGGTCAGGTGAATTGGCCATGCTAAATTGCCCGTAGTGTTAAGTGTAGGAGTAAAATTAGGGGTATGGGTGGGTTGCGCTTCGGCGGGTCGGTGTGGACTTGTTGGGCCGAAGGGCCTGTTTCCATACTGTAATGTAATCTAATCTAAAAAAAGTCTGGAGTTGTAGTAGGCCAGACAACATAAGAACAGCTGGATCCCTTTCCTAAAGGTTGTTAGTAAACCAGGTGGGTGATTAGTACAATCATGTCTGTTCATAATTGTTACCAGCTTTCAATTCTAGATTTTATTAACTGAATTTAATTTTCACCAGCCGCTGTTGTGGTATTTGAACCTGTGACCCCACAGCATTAATCTGGACTTCTGGGTTACTTTAATAAAAACAGCAAGTGTTGGAGAAACTCTTTGGGATTGCTAGCCCAGTGACGTTTAGCACTATGCCCAGCAATCAATGGATATGGAAGAAGGTGAGCATTTGAAGTTCAGTTGTAGATCAAACACTTAATGGCAGTAGAAACTCAGGGAAGCTGGATGACCTCCCCATGTTAGATTAGATTAGATTACAGTGTGGAAACAGGCCCTTCGGCCCAACAAGTCCACACCGACCCGCCAAAGCAAAACCCACCCATACCCCTACATTTACCCCTTACCTAACACTACGGGCAATTTAGCATGGCCAATTCACCTGACCCTGCACATCTTTGGACTGTGGGAGGAAACCGGAGCACCCGGAGGAAACCCCACGCAGACATGGGGAGAACGTGCAAACTCCACACAGTCAGTCGCCAGGTCTCTGGCGCTGTGAGGCAGCAGTGCTAACCACTGTGCCACCGTGCCACCCACCATGTCTCTATAGAACACTGCAATTTAACATTGAATGCTAAGTAAAGATTGCCTGAGCTGGGATGCAGAGAATATATTGTGGATTTTCATCACCAAAATCACAGCATGACAGAATATTGTCCATCACTGTCTTTTCCTGTGCAAAAAGAGAGGTCTCTTCTTGAAGAGTTAGACTGAACACAAAACTTTAATTCTCTTTCTCTCTCCACAGATGCTGCCAGACCTGCTGATTTTCTCCAACTTCCTTTAGTTTTGTTTCAGATTTTCAGCATCTGTAATATTTTTTTATTTCATCTCGTTCATAACACCGTCCTTTGTTTTAACAGCCTGTTTGCCTGCACTTGCTTTAATGAAGCAGTTTCCAGTGGGACCTATAAACAGTGAGAATTCCTGCTCACCTGAGTGAGATGCGCCACCTCCTGGTTCAATTGCATAATGACAACATGCGCGCGCGCACACACACACACACACACTGCAAACTCTGAGGTGCTGAGCAGAGCAGAGAACCCTCCAAGACATTTTTGCGTTTTAATAGTTTGGTCCTCCTTCCCCTCCTGAAGATATATTCTCCTGTTAGTGAACAGCTCCATAAGCACCAGGCAGCCTTTAATTCCTTCCCCAAAAGCCAATTGACAGATTCCAACCGAGACAAGTTATTCCAGTGTGAAAGTTGTTCTAAAGGAACCTATTCTCGGTTGACTTCCACAAACTTGAACATTTATGGCAGGGTCACTAACCTTTATATTTTTAGTCTTTCATTTCAATTCATTTTTTTATTTCCTACCGAAACTCTGATTGCAGATTCCACTTGAACGCTTTCAAGTTGGCTTCAAAGTGGAAAATAACAAATCACATTGTGTGGAAAATACTTTTCTTTAAAATAGTCCTTCTGCAAGTATAGGAATTGCTGGCCCAGCCAGGATTTATTGCTAGTTGTTAGTTGCCTTTGAGAGGGGAATGATGATCCATCTTGAATCTGTGCAGTACTCTATGGTGAAGTCAATTAGATTAAAATTTAACCACAGTTCATAAAATAGCTGCTGCTTCTCAGCTCATTAGTGCACATGGTACAGATTGGTCAATCTACATGAAAGACCATCCAAGATTGAAAGTGGCCATAACCCTTTTCAGCCCACTCAACAATAAACCATTTACTTTACTGAATTGGTTTAACATGAAATCCTTTTGAAAATACACAATTTTATTTAAGTAGTTCCAAGAATATTATCCAAAACAGGATGATGTACATGACTTTATGGGAAACCTGTCTACATACGTGTTCTTATGCATCTGCAATCCTCATATGTCCACATTATGGAGAATTATTTATGAACATATAAAATAGGAGCCGAACGCAACTAATTGGCCAATTGAGCCTATTCTATCATTTAATAACATCCTAGTTGCTCTAATTGTGCTTTGAATTCCACATTCCCATCTCCCCCCTCCCCCAAAAAACTGTTCATTCCCTTGTACAACAAGAATATCTCAATAAAAGCAAAATATTATAGATGCTGAAAATCTGAAATAAAACTAAAGGAAGTTGGAGAAAATCAGCAGGTCTGGCAGCATCTGTGGAGAGAGAAAGAGAATTAAAGTTTTGTGTGCAGTCTAACTCTTCCTCAAGAAGAGTCCTCTCTTTTTGCACAGGAAAAGACAGTGATGGACAATATTCTGTCATGCTGTGATCATAGAAGCCTGGCCCTTTTTAAAGCAATAATCTGTATTCGCTCTGTCAAAGCAATTTGGAGTAATAAATATTTACTTCCCACAGATTCTGACATAGTCTGCAATAATGTTGATCACTGCAGGCAAATTTCAACCTACTGACGGCTGTAAATATTCAGATAAGATGATGCCATCCCCGTGTACTGTCACAGTCACGTTGCCTACTGTACTGAACACATTCATCAGACAACTTTATATCTGATGTCAGAATCACTGTTGCTATTGGAAACAATGCTTGGTGATAAATTATTGCATGTTGCTAGTGAGATTCTATGATTTAACAGATCCATGTACATCTCAAGTGATTGCTGATTATTACAATGATTAATACAAGCAGTAACAAATTGAACAATTGAAATAACATGAGGACATACGAGGGCTTCTTTCAATTTGACCAGTGACCCAAATGATTGCAATCTCTGACTGATAATGAGAAAGGGCTGTTTAAATTGCTGCATGTCTGCTCTTTCAGGCCATAGTCGTACAGCACGGAAACAGACCCTTTGTGGAAGCAAAATATCATAAACTGCTGTTTTGAGGGGAAAAAAAATAAGGTAGCAGGAGAGTTCTCCATTGTGTCCTGTCCAATATTTATCCCTGATCAAGCACTTCCAAGCAGATTATTTGATCATTATCATATTACTGCTGTGGGCCACCACTTTTCATATAGTATGACAGAACAAAATGCTATGTCTGTAAAATACTTTGGAGAATTCTGAGGATATCATAAATGATATATAAATGTGAATTATTTTGCTATCAGAGCGGCTTCTGTAATCTATTGCAGTACCTCTCTTAGAGGAAGCACACTGCTATCACTGTGTTCATGGGAGAGGGAGTAAATGTTGAAGGTGGTGGAAGGGATGCCAATCAAGTGGGCTACATGTTCCTGGATGATGCCAAGGTTCTTATCTGTTGTTGGAGGCACACGCTCAATAAAGGAAGTGGGGAGTGTTCCGTCACATTCCCGACTTGCAGCTTTATATTAATATTTACTAAAATCATCTGCAGACACCTGTTTAGGTCCTTTGTAGCATCTCTAAGGCGAAAATTAGCAATAATAATAATGATATGGAAAGTTCTAAATATGAAAACAGCAATGAGAAAAACAGCATGCAAATCAGGTTCAACTGAATAATTAGACAGTGTAGAAATAAGCCACTCCACTTAACAGGTCCAGACCTACATAATTCTCCTTCAACCCCTCTTTATTTCACCCTATTTTTCCATTTCTGTCTTACCCATGTTCTCAGATTCATCTATACTGCTCACTCAACCACTCTATCTGTTAGTGATTCCAATTTCTGGTCTGTCTGTTAATACATCATTAAGCAAAAACTCTGGTTTAACTTATGTGAAGATCTTGAGAAAGTTGCTTAAATAAACATTGGAAAATTCCAGCAAAAAACACAGCAGCAGGTCTGTAAGCAACAGATGGAAATACAGTTTGACAATTTGATGTTGAATAGCACCGTGCTGCTAGGTTGAAACAGCACCAGCTTTCTGAAGCTTTTAAAGGTGGTGGTCAGTCTCATTCCTAAAAGACCACAGGTTTAACACATCCTCAAATCACAATTGCCTCACATTTAGCATAGCCTTGGAAAGTGAAAGGAGCAATTACCGAGGGAAGATATTTAATTGGGGAAAAGGAAATTATGACAGGAGTTGGGAAGTATAGACTGGGAGCAATTGTTCCACAGAAAGGGCACAGCAGACAAAGTGGAGACTTTTTAAGGAGTAGTTGTTGCGAGTGATGCACAAATTTGTTCCTCTGAGGCAGGTAAGAAGTGGTAAGATTAAGGAACCTTGGTTGACGAGAACAGAGGAACTTCTCATCAAAAGGAAGAAGGCAGCTTACGTAAGGTGGAGGAAGCAAGGATCTAACACAACTTTAGAGGATTACAGGCTTGCTAGAAAGGAGCTCAGAAATGGACTGAGGAGAGCCAGGAGGGGGGAAGAAAAAGGGTTGGCAAGAAGGATTAGGGAGAACCCAAAGGTGTTTTACTCATACGTGAGGAATAAGAGAATGATCAGGGAGAAGGTAGGGCCAATCAGGGATAGTGGAGGGAACTTGTGCATGGAGTCTGAGCAGATCGGGGAAACCCTAAATGAGTTTTTTGCTTCAGTTTTCACCAAGGAAAGGGAAATTGTTGTAAATGAAAACTTAAAGGAGTTGAGATACAGCCTTGACCAGATCAAGATTGATGAAGTTGATGTGCTAGAAACTTTGGAAAACATTAAGATTGATAAGTCCCCAGGGCCAGACCAGATTTATCCTAGGCTGCTCCGGGAAGCAAGAAAGTAGGCTGCTAAGCTGCTGGCGAGGATATTTGCCTCCTCACTCTCCATGAGAGTCGTACCGGAGGATTGGAAGGAGGCAAATGTTGTTCCTCTTTTCAAGAAGGGCAATAGGGAAATCCCTGGCAATTACAGAGCAGTCAGTCTCACGTCTGTGGGTCAGCAAAGCTTTGGAAAGAATTCTGAGGGATAGGATTTATGAATATTTGGAAAAGCATAGCATGATTAAAGACAGTCAGCATGGCTTTGTGAGGGGCAGGTCATGCCTCACAAATCTTATTGAGTTCTTTGAGGAGGTGTCAAGATAGGTCGAGCAGTGGATGTGGTGTATATGGATTCCAGCAAGGCATTTGATAGGGTTCCCCATGGTAGGCTCATCCATAAAGTCAGGAAGTATGGGATACAGGGAGATTTGGCTATCTGGATTCAGAATTAGTTGGCTGACAGAAGGCAGAGAGTGGTTGTAGATGGAAAGTATTCTGCCTAGAGGACAGTGTTGAGTGGGGTCCTGCAGGGCTCTGTTCTTGGGCCTGTGCTCTTCGTAATTTTTATAAATGACTTGGATGAGGAGGTTGAGGGGTGGGTTAGTAAATTTGCAGATGACACAAAGGTTGGAGGTGTCGATGATAGTATAGAGGGCTACTGAAGGCTGCAGCACGACATAGACAGAATGCAGAGCTGGGCTGAGAAATGGCAGATGGAGTTCAGCCTGGATAAATGCAAAGTGATGCATTTTGGAAGGTCGAACTCGAATGCTGAATATAGGATTAAAGACAGGATTCTTGGCAGTGTGGAGGAACAGAGGGATCTGGGTGTGCAAGTACATAGATCCCTCAAAGTTGCCACCCAAGTGGATAGGGTTGTTAAGAAAGTATGGTGTTTTGGCTTTCATTAACAGGGGTATTGAGTTTAAGAGCCATAAGACCATAAGACCATAAGACATAGGAGTGGAAGTAAGGCCATTCGGACCATCGAGTCCACTCCGCCATTCAATCATGGCTGATGGGCATTTCAACTCCACTTACCCGCATTCTCCCCGTAGCCCTGAGCCGTGAGGTTTTGCTGCAGCTCTACAAGTCCTTGGTGAGACCACACTTGGAATATTGTGTCCAGTTCTGGTCGCCCTACTATAGGAAAGAAACAGAGGCTTTGGAGAGGGTGCAAAGAAGGTTTACCAGGATGCTGCCTGGACTGGAGGGCATGCTTTATGAAGAAAGGTTGAATAGGCTCAGACTTTTCTCTCTGGAGAGAAGGAGGAAGAGACTAGACCTGATCGAGGTGTACAAAATAATGAGAGGAATAGATAGAGTCAATAGCCAGAGACTTTTCCCCAGGGCAGGATTGACTGGTATGAGAAGTCATAGTTTGAAGATATTAGGCAGAAGGTATAAAGGAGAATCAGAGGTAGGTTTTTACTCAGAGAGTTGTGAATGCATGGAATGCGTTACCAGCGGTGGTGGTGGAAGCAGAGTCATTGGGGACATTTAAGTGACTGCTGTACATACAAATGGATAGCAGTGAGTTGAGGGGAGCGTAGGTTGTTACTATATTTTACATTGGGATTAAACCTCGTCACAACATCGTAAGTCAAAGGGCCTGTTCTGTGCTGTACTTTTCTATGTTCTATGTTCTAATAAATGGGACTTAAATGCGAAGGTCTGAGGGACTCTTGTGGTACAGTATATCTAAATTGAAATATTTTGGGCTCATGTGATGCAATGATAGTGTCCCTGCCTTTGAGCTAAGAGATCCCCCCCACCTGCTCCAGGGGTGTGTCATAGCAACCCTGAACAGGTTGATTTAAAAAAAAATGAAAAGAGCTGATTTCTCACAGTGTCCATCTGCTCCTTTGAAGCATTTAGGCAGAGTTGGGCACCTGGGGTATGGACTGCATTAAAAGTCTGTTGTGGTGCAATGGTTGAGTCCCTACCTCTGAGGTAGGAGGCCTGTGTTCAAGCTCCATCTGCTCCAGAAGTGTGTCATAACATGTCTGAATAGGTTAATTTGATAATTTCCAAATGTTTCCAAGAAATGGACAACAGATAGAAGCCAGATTGTCAAGTTTTCAGCTAATTCCAATGTTTCTAGATTAGAATGAACATTTCTCAGTCTATTTTTCTCTAAATTTAGTAAGCCTCCTCCTATTTTCTCTCCATTCTCTGGTCTCACAGCACCCTTGTGCATAAAATACAGTATAAAAGGTGGGGTCCTGCTCCCAGGCTGAATCTACTGCTGTTTTAGATGCCCCAGGTTGATCCTGTTGTAGGCAGGTACCTGGAGTCTGAGCATTGGCCTCAAGAATGCAGTGCACATCAGACACCATGGGCTGAATCTCCCCAGGCCCTGAATGAGGTGGGCATTGGCAAGTCAGTTGGGAAAATAGGGTGAGATCAGCCTAAATTAAACTCAAGAAGAATCAGTCCGATTCTCCAACCAAGTGTTGAAAGGCAAGACAAGAATGGTATTGGTGAATGCAGAAAGGATATTCCAGATGACCGGGACATCCTGAACCTGGCGTCGCAGTCTAAGGGTATGGGGTTGGCCATTTATCACTGAGGAGAATTTCCTCCCCCAGAGAGTAGTGAGTCCATGGAATTCTCTGTCACAGAAATTGATTGAAGCCAAAACATTGAATGTTTTCAAGGAGTTAGATACAATTCTTGAGGTTAAAGGGATCAAAGGGGTATGGGGCGAAACAGAATTGGGTGATCAGCCATATTCGTATTGACTGACAAAGCAGGTTTGAAGGGCTGAATGGCCTGCCGCTGTTCCTATTTTGTGTTTCTAAGAATCTCACTAGTGAGTACAAGTGAACTATGTCATCCATTTATATGCATTAGATTGTTATTATTACAAAATCTCTCCCTGTTGATTCGCAGTTTCCAATTCTCACACCCACCAGATAGAAACTTGGTATCAATTCTGAACCAGAGTCCGAGTGGGTACCTGGTGACTCCAGCTCACCAGTTGCTTCTCCAGGTCTCCATTTTGGACAGCAGCCCCTGACATCATGTGGCACTCTCCACAGTCAGTGCCTGCCCACCCGTTCTTTGCCCACAACACTGGCATTAAACACTTACAGTCTCACCTCACCTTCATGGTGCACCTCTTTTTTTAAAATTTATTTGTGGGATGTGGGCATCGCCGGCTGTGCCAGCATTTATTACCCATCCCTACCTGCCCCTTGAGAAGGCGGGGGTGAGCTGTCTTAGATTAGATTACTTTACAGTGTGGAAACAGGCCCTTCGGCCCAACAAGTCCACACCGCCCCGCCGAAGCACAAACCACCCATACCCCTACCCCTACATTTACCCCTTACCTAACACTATGGGCAATTTAGCATGGCCAATTCACCTGACCTGCACATCTTTGGACTGTGGGAGGAAACCGGAGCACCCGGAGGAAACCCACGCAGACACGGGGAGAATGTGCAAACTCCACACAGTCAGTCGCCTGAGGCGGGAATTGAACCCGGATCTCTGGCGCTGCGAGGCAGCAGTGCTAACCACTGTGCCACCGTCTTCTTGAACCGCTGCAGTTCACCTGCTGTGGGTTGACCCACAATGACCTTAGGGAGGGAATTCCAGGATTCTGACCCAACGACAGTGAAAAAACGGCAATATATTTCCAAGTCAGGATGGTGAGAGACTTGGAAGAGAACTTGAAGGTGATGGTGTTCCCATGTATCTGCTGCCTTTGTCCTTCTAGATGGAAGTGGCTGTAGGGTTTGAGTCATGCCAACTGTGGATCTTTGGTGATTTTCTCTGATCAGGGAAGGCAATGGCCTAGTAATATTGTCGTTGGACTGTTAATCCAGAGACCCAAATAATGTTCTGGGGACCTGGGTTCAAATCCTGACACAGCAGATGGTGGAATCTGAATTCAACAAAATATCAGGAATTAAGAATCTACTGATGACCGTGAAGCCATTATCGATTGTCAGAAAAACCCATATGGTTCACTAATGTCCTTTAGGGAAGAAAACAGCCATCCTTACCTGGTCAGGTCTGGTATACATGTGACTCTAGACTCACAGCAGTGTGGTTGACTCTTAATTGCCCTCTGGCCAATTAGGGATGGGTAATAAATGCTGCCTAGCCAGCGACACCCACATCGCGGGCATGTATCCACGCGCAATGGAGTTCTGCATTTCTACTTCTAGACAAAGAATGCATTGACAAATGGGCACTTGTATTTGCCATGAAGTGTCAGTCACGCCATCTAGGAAAGGTGTTTCTTTTTGATTCCCCTCCCACTGCATGCAGGGTGGAGGCTAACGCTGGCTGGCAGCATTTGGCCTGGTGTACAACTGAGCTTTAGAAATGGCACCAGGAACTCCGAGAGGGCCTGGTAGAGAACCCCGGCCTCTGAGCGGGCCACCACCGAGATGTGACACGAACAAAAGGAGGCAAGTTTCCGAGAATAGTGTGAGAAATTTTGTAAGTGCTCAGGGAGAGAAACCCTCTGTGAAACTCACCCACATTGACACTCCACTGATTTCTGGGACAACAGGCCTGATGTCTGGTGTGGTGAAATGGAGTGTGACGCTGGAAAAGCACAGCAGGTCAAGCAGAATCTAAGCAGCAGGAGAGTTGACGTTTCGGGCATAAGCCCTTCATCTCCTGCTCCTCGGATGCTGCCTGACCTGCTGTGCTTTCCCAGTGCCACACCTTTCGATTCTGACTCCAGCATCTGCAGTACTCACTTTCTCCTGTGGTGAAATGGGTAGATCACGTGTTTCTGAGTCAAATCATTTGGACGGTCAAGCCTCACATGTGCCTAAGTGTCCAGGTTGACCACCATTGCTATTTGGCAATCTGAACTCCGTTTACAAAATCTGGAAATAAAAACATTGCTGAAAATGTGTTGCTGGAAAAGCAAGATCTGGGGCACCTAAATTGGGAATAAATATTCTCAGGGAAATGTGCAACAGAAATATGGAGGTTGTTTAGGGAGCATCTGCTGATAGTGCTGGACAGGTTTGTCCCACTAAGGCAAGGAAGGAATGGTAGGATGAAATAACCTTGGGCGACAAGGGATGTGGAACATCTAGTCAAGAGGAAGAAGGAAGCTTACTTAAGTTTGAGGAGACAAGGATTAAACAGGGCTTTAGAGGGTTACAAGGTAGGCAGGAAGCAACTGAAGAATGGACTTAGGAGAGCTAGAAAGGGGCATGAAAAAGCCTTGGTGAATAGGATTAAGGAGAACCCCAAGACGTTCTACACTTAGGTGAGAAACAAGAGGATGTCCAGACTGAGGCTAGGACTGATCAGGGATAGTGGAGGGAACTTGTGCCTGGAGTTGGAGGAAGTATGGGAGATCCTTAATGAATACTTTGCTTCAGTATTCACCACAGAGAGGGACCTTGACATTTCTGAGGACAGCGTGAAACAAAGTGATATGCTAGAACAGGTTGACGTTAAGAAGGAAAACGTGCTGAAAATTTTGAAAAACAAAAGGATAGCTAAATCTCCTGGGCCAGGCAGGATATACCCTAGGTTACTACAGGAAGCTAGGGAAGAGTTTGCTGCAGCTTTATCAATGATCTTTGCATCCTCACTGTGCACTGGAAGAGTGCCAGATGATTGGAGGGTGGCAAATGTTATTCCCTTGTTCAAGGAAGGGAATAGGGATAATCCTTGGAAGTACAGACCAGTCAGTCTTACATCGGTGGTGGGAAAAGTATTGAAGAAGGTTCTGAAAGACAGGATTTATGATTACTTGGAGAACCGTAGTTTGATTAGAGATGGTCAGCATGGCTTTATGAGGAGCAGGTCATGCCTCACAAATCTTATTGAATTCTTTGAGGATGTGACAAAACACATTGGTGAAGGTAGAGCCGTGGATGTGGTGTACACGGATTTTAGTAAGGCATTTGATAAAGTTGCCATGGGAGGCTCATTCAGAAAGTAAGGAAGCATGCGATACAAGGAAATCTGGATACAGAATTGGCTGGCCAATAGAATGGTAGATGGAAAATATTCAGCCTGGAGCTCGGTGACCAGTGGTGTTCTGCAGGGATTTGTTCTGGGACCTCTGCTCTTTGTGATTCTTATAAATGACTTGAATGAGGAAGTGGGTGAATGGGTTAGTAGGTTTGCCAATGACATGAAGGTTGATGGAGTTGTGGATAATATGGAGGACTGTTGTGGGTTGCAACAATACATTGTCAGGATACAGAACTGGGCTGATAAGTGGCAGATCAAGTTTAACCTGGAAAAGTGTGAAGTCATTCAATTTGGAAAGTCAAATCTGAATGCAGAATACAGGGTTAAAGGCAGGATTCTTGGCAGTATGAAGGAACACAGTGATCTTCGGGTCTCTGTCCGTAGATCCCTCAAAGTTGCCAACCAGGTTGTTAGGCAAAAGTGAGGACTGCAGATGCTGGAAACCCCAGAGTTTAGATCAGAGTGATGCTGGAAGAGCACAGCAGGTCAGACCGCATCCGAGCAGCAGGAAAATCGACGTTTCGGGCAAAAGCCCTTCATCAGGAATAGAGGCAGAGTGCCTGCAGGGTGGAGAGATAAATGAGGGGATGGGGGTTGGGGGGGGGAATGGGGGGGGGGAAATGGAGGGGGGTTCTGGGGTGAAGGTAGCAAAGAGTACAATAGGTGAATGGGGATGGGGATGGCGGTGATAGGTCAGAGGGGAGGGTGGAGAGGACATGTGGGAAGGGAGATTGGCAGATAGGACAGGACATGGGGACAGTGCTGAGCTGGAAGGTTGGAACTGAGGTAAGGTGGGGGGAGGGGAAATGAGGAAACTGGTGAAGTCCACATTGATGCCCTGGGGTTGAAGTGTTCCGAGGCGGAAGATGAGGCATTCTTCCTCCAGGTGTCGGGTGGTGAGGGAGCAGCGGTGGAGGAGGCCCAGGACCTGCATGTCCTCAGCAGAGTGGGAGGGAGAGTTGAAATGTTGGGCCACAGGGTGGTGGGGTTGATTGGTGCTGGTGTCCTGGAGATGTTCCCTGAAGCGCGATGCTAGGAGGCGTCCAGTCTCCCAAATGTAAAGGAGACCGCATCGGGAGCAACGGATACAATAAATGACATTGGTGGATGTGCAGGTGAAACTTTGATGGATGTGGAAGGCTCCTTTGGGGCCTTGGATGGAGGTGAGGGAGGAGGCGTGGGCACAGGTTTTGCAATTCCTGCGGTGGCAGGGGAAAGTGCCAGGATGGGAGGGTGGGTTGTAGGGAGGCGTGGACCTGACCAGGATGTCACGGAGAGAACGGTCTTTGCGGAAGGCGGATAGGGGTGGGGAGGGAAATTTCTTTTGGTTGTGGGGTCCGTTTGGAGGTGGCGGAAATGTCAGCGGATGATGCGGTTAATGCGAAGGTTGGTAGGGTGGAAAGTGAGGACCAGGGGGGTTCTGTCCTTGTTACGGTTGGAGGGGTGGAGTTTGAGGGCAGAGGTGCAGGATGTGGATGAGATGGCATTGGAGGGCATCTTTAACCATGTGGGAAGGGAAATTGCGGTCTCTAAAGAAGGAGGCCATCTGGTGTGTTCTGTGGTGGAACTGGTCCTCCTGGGAGCAGATACAGCGGAGGCGGAGGAATTGGGAATACGGGATGGCACTTTTGCAGGAGGTGGGGTGGGAAGAGGTGTCATCCAGGTAGCTGTGGGAGTCGGTGGGTTTGTAAAAAAAAAGTCAGGGTTGTTAAGAAGGCATATGGTGTGTTGGCTTTCATTAGCTGGGGCATTGACTTTAAGAACTGTGAGGTTATGCTGCAGGTCTCTACAACCCTGGCTAGTCCACATTTGGAATATTGTGTTCAGTTCTAGTCGCCTCATTATAGGAAAGATGGAGAAGCTTTCGAGAGGGTGCAGAAGAGATTTCCCAGGATGCTGCCTGGATTGGAGGGCATATCTTATGAAGAAAGGTTGAGGGAGCTAAGGCTTTTCTCATTGGAGTGAAGAAGGATGCAAGGTGACTTGATAGAGGTACACAAGATGTTGAGAGGCATAGAAAGAGTGGATAGTCAGAGACTTTTTACCAGGGCGGAAATGTCTATCATGAGTGGGCATAATTATAAGGTAATTGGAGGAAGGTTTAGGGGAGATGTCAGAGGTAGGGTCTTTACTTAGCGAGTGGTGGGTGTGTGGAGTGCACTGCTAGCAGTGGTAGTAGAGTCAGATACATTAGGGACATTTAAGCGACTCTTGGAGAGGCACATGGAAGATAGTACAATGAAGGGTATATAAGTTAGTCTGATCTTAATGTAGGATAAAAGGCCAGCACAACATCAAGGGCTGAAGGGCCTGTACTGTTCTATTTAATAAGAGATGGCAAAGTGAAAGCATTCTCACTACAGGCTGGATTGCTAAGATTTAAGGATTGTAACACTAGCACTTTCACAGCCAGCACGTGGCCGTACAGAGATTGTGGTGGGGTGGTAATGACACTGGACTAGACAACCAGTAGTCAAGGCTAATGTTCTGGGGTCATAGGTTCAAATCAATGGGAGCTAGTGAAATTTAAACAGAAAGCAATGATAAAATATGGAACTGGCAGCTATCACTGATTGTTGTAAAAATCAACTTTCTCACTAATGCCATTTATGGAAGGAAAGAGTCATAGAGATGTACAGCATGGAAACAGACCCTTTGGTCCAACCTGTCCATGCCGACCAGATATCCCAACCCAATCTAGTCCCACCTGCCAGCACCCAGCCCATATCCTCCAAACCCTTCCTATTCATATATCCATCCAAATGCCTATTAAATGTTGCAATTGTACCAGCCTCCACCACTTCCTCTGGCAGCTCATTCCATACACGTACCACCCTCTGGTGAAAAGGTTGCCCCTTAGGTTTCTTTTATATCTTTCCCCTCTCACCCTAAACCTATGCTCTCTAGTTCTGGACTCCCCGACCCCAGGGAAAAGACTTTGTCTATTTATCCTATCCATGCCCCTCATAATTTTGTAAACCTCTATAAGGTCACCCCTCAGTCTCCGACGCTCCAGGGAAAACAGCCCCAGCCTGTTCAGCATCTCCCTGTAGCTCAAATCCTCCAACCCTGGCAACATTCTTGTAAATCTTTTCTGAACCCTTTCAAGTTTCACAACATCTTTCCGATAGGAAGGAGACCAGAAATGCATGCAATATTCCAACAGTGGCCTAACCAATATCCTGTACAGCCGCAACATGACCTCCCAACTCCTGTACTCAATACTCTGACCAATAAAGGAAAGCACACCAAACGCCTTCTTCATTATCCTATCTATCTGCGACTCCACTTTCAAGGAGCTATGAAGCTGCACTCCAAGGTCTCTTTGTTCAGCAACACTTTCTAGGACCTTACCATTAAGTGTATAAGTCCTGCTAAGATTTGCTTTCCCAAAATGCAGCACTTCACATTTATCTGAATTAACCTCCATCTGCCACTTCTCAGCCCATTGGCCCATCTGGTCAAGATCCTGTTGTAATCTGAGGTAACCCTCTTCGCTGTCCACTACACCTCCAATTTTGGTGTCATCTGCAAACTTACTAACTGTACCTCTTATGCTCGCATCCAAATTATTTATGTAAATGACAAAAAGTAGAGGGCCCAGCACCGATCCTTGTGGCACTCCACTGGTCACAGGCCTCCAGTCTGAAATACAACCCTCCACCTGCCAACTTTATTTAGTCCGGCCTAAACGTGAATCCAGACCTACAGCAATGCGCTTGTTTTAGGAATTGGTCTCAGAAGCCATTCAGTTCAAAAGCAATTAGGGCCAGGCAACTGGTCCTTGCCAGCATCCCACGAAAGAATAATAAAAAAAAAACATGCATCATATCTGCCCAGGCCAGCTTGGTGGCCAAATTCCCAAAGTATAAAGTTGGTGTTGAATTGTCCTCACATTTATTCAAAGACATTCTGCTGGCGCGGCAGCATCGCCATTGCACCGACGCTAAAAATAAGTGTCTCCCAACACTCCAACTTTAAAATAACCTTGAGCAAACGTCAGTGGCAGGCTACAGGATGAGTCAAGAATGTGCAGCAAACCCACACACTGCCAAGCTAACAGCTTTTAATAGAGGAATTGGCACAACGATATTCCTCTTGGTCAGGTGGCCTGAAGTGATGGATCAAAGCATGTGCCAGAATCGAGAAATATATATGCCCTTAAAAGCTGTGAATACTCGATCGAGCTCCAGCTCAGCTGTTAGTCAGATCTAGATTGAAACTGTGCTGCACAATGCAGTTTATAAATTAGATCATGGATATTTGGTTTAAGGAAAATTCCTTTCAAGTATTTTTAAAAACCTATTTTTCGATAAATCCAAACACATATATCAAAGGATGTAGGAATGTAATGTGAATTGGTCAGATCTTGGAAGCAAAGATTTTAGAAAATAGGATAGAGGTAACTCTTATATTAGGCAAAAGTGAGGACTGCAGATGCTGGAAACCAGAGTTTAGATCAGAGTGGTGCTGGAAAAGCACAGCAGGTCAGGCAGCATCTGATATTGTCTATATTAGAGTCCTTCAATCAGAAATTCAAGAATTTTACAGAACGAGGCCATTTGGTCTATCTGACCTGACCTGAAGCCACATCCACCCGACTTATACCCCGTTCACTTTTAAATGATTCTTTTCCCAAAGATTTATCCTTTCTCATTTATAAAAATTGAGAACTCTTCCACCATTTCACAGCAAACATATTCTTTGCAATTTTTCCATGTGATGTGGGCTTCAATGTTATCAAAGCATTTATCATCCATCCCTAACGGCCCAGAGGGCAGTTAAACATCAACCATATTGCTGTGAGTCTGGAATATTGTGTACAACAGAAAGATGTTGCGAAACTTGAAAAGGTTCAGAAAGTATTTACAAGGGTGTTGCCAGGGTCGGAGGATTTGAGCTATAGGGAGAGGCTGAACATGCTGGGGCTGTTTTCCCTGGAGCGTTGGAGGCTGAGGGGTGACCTCAGCATTAGTGAACCAGTTAGATTTTAATGACAATTGACAGTGGTTACATGGTCATCATTAGGATCATTGAATCCATACAGTGTGGAAGCAGGCCATTATGGACATCAAGTCCACATTGACCCTCCAAACAGCATCCCACCCAGACCCACCCCCGACCTGTCCCTGCATTTCCCATGGCCAATCCACCTGACCTGCACATCTTTGGACAGTGGGAGGAAACTGGAACAAACCCACGCAGACACGGGGAGAACGTGCAAACTCCACACAGACAGTCTCCAGAGGCTGGAATCGAACCCTGGTCCTTGGTGCCGTGAGGCAGCAGTGCTAACCACTGAGCCACTGGGCTGCCCATTAGGCCAGCTTTCGTTTTAGTTGAATCATTATGTCTCCATCTGCCATGGTGGGGTTTAAACCCATGTCCCCAGAACAGCAGCCTGAGGTTTGGGATGACTGGTCCAATGGTAATACCACCATGTCACCACCTTCTTGACAGCCCAGGGTATAACACAACTCATTTCTTAGCCCCTTTCAGAGGAGATGTTAAACCCAGGTCCAGTCTGCCCTCTCAGGTGGATGTAAAAGATCCCAACGAACCATTTTGAAAAGCAGTTTGAGAGTCAACTGCAGTGTGTCCTGGACAATATTCATCCTGCAACCAATATCACCAGAACCAGGTTATTTATTCATTATGACTGTTTGTGGAGTTCACTGTGTACAAATTGCATCTGACATTGATTATATTATCACAGCAACTGAACTTCAACAAGTATTTCATCTGCGATAAAGTGATTTGAGACTTTGAGGTTATGACAGGAACTTTGTAAAGTTTGGATGAAAGATTGTCGAGATGAGAACATAGCTCTGTTTCTTCCTCCACAGACAATGCCAAACCCGTTGAGTATTCCCAGAATTTCTTGCTTTTATTTCAGATTGCCTGCATCTTCAGCCTTTTAAATTAGCGTGAGAAATTAGTGCCACTTGTGGTTCAGAAGGCCAGAGATTTTAATGGTTGCTTCACTTTGCTGTACCAATGTATTATTATTACTATTATGGACCTTTGGGAGATAATACCACTTCACAAATTGCAGAGACATCAGATTCCATCAAACACCTGGTTAAAAAAAGGGACTGAAGCCAGCAAGGAGTTATGCATCAAACACCACATCCTCTATCATAGTCAAATGGAAAATATTTAGACTGTAATAATTTAGCATTTATGGTCAACCACTGGACATGTCTAGACACAAATGCATCAATTACTGCAGATCTGAGGTTATCTAACAGTTGGAAGCTTCATCATTGTTACTAACAAAAGAACTTGCATAAGGAAGAGAAACAAAACTTGAAATGTTGCAAATTGGAAGCAAAATCATAAAAAAAACAGATCTACACAGTCATTTCAAAGACAAATGTCTAGAGAAAGAAGCTGTTGGTATTAATCCTTCTCCAGAAATGCTTTGTAATATTTTGTTAAAAGGATCTTTCCTTCAGTTATTTATCCATGGCTGCCAGGTGTATGTTTTTGGCGAGTAATTTTTCGAATTCACTGGTAGCGGCCACTAGTTTACTTGTGACGTAAAATAAGTCACTGGTCTTTGTAAATGTTTTCAGATGAGTGAATGCTTCAGCCATGCAGCCAGAGTATTCCTGATTTACTTAAGCGCTTTGATTTCTTGTTCACATCATGACAGTATGGATTTACACAGCACAACTGAGACCATTCACACCATCGGGTCTGTGCTGGCTCTTTGAAAGACTAATGCAATTAATATCACTCCCTGCTCTTTTCCCAATGTCATCTCAATTCTTTCATTGGACATTTTTATCCAACACCTTTTTAAAACATTTCCTGTCTTCACTGTCTTCCCGTTTAGTGGTATATTCACTAATGGTTAAAACAGTTACCTCATGCCAGGGAGTGGAGTTTGCACCCATTCTCCCCGTGTCTGTGTGGGTTTTTTCGGGTGCCCTGGTTCCCTCCCGCAGTCCAAAGATGCACAGGTTTAGGTGGATTGGCCATGCTAAATTGCCTGTAGTCTCCAGGGAAGTGCAGGCTAGGTGTGTTAGCCATGGGAAAAGTGAAGTTACAAGGATAAGGTGAGGGCTGGATCTGGGTGGGATGCTCTCTGGAAGGTCATTGCAGACTTGGTGGACCAATTGGGATCTATCTACACTGTAGGGATTCTATGATTCTAGTAGACTAGTAGTCCAGAGGCTGATGCTCTAATGCTCAAAAGCCTACCATGGTGGCTGGTGAAATGTATATACAATTAATGAGATCTGGAGTTAAAAACTAGCCATCTATAATGCTGATCATGAATCTCTCATAAAAACTGCAGAAACCCATTGGCCATGAATGAGCCAATCTGCCAGCCTTAACCTCTGAAACAGCACAACAAGCCAGGATAATTATGGATAGGCAACAAATGCTGGCCTTGCCAGTGGATGGCAACATGGAAGAATAAAGGAGGCAAGTTGGAGATAATTGCATCAAGACGATTCTCCTCTCTCTTCTGGATTCTTTGAAAATCAGTCCACCGTCATTCCGCCAGTTTCTTCTTATTTAGTCAATCAAAACCTAGTGTTATTTTGAACACTTCCATTAAATCTTCCTTCACCTCTGCTCTTGTGAACAATCAAAGCTTCTTTAGTCTCTCCCTATGTTGAAGGCTCTCATTCTTATTATTCCAATAATCACTCACCAAGGCCCTGTCATCCCATTATTTCACTATTTTTGTTTGGGACATTTTTTTTTCCTGCCCTGCTGCAAAACAAAGGAGAGATCTGTGTCTCGAGGATTGGGAATGGCCCACATATTAAATGATTGGTTGTATCTTTCTCAATAAGGAATATGCTGCTGCTCACTGTGGTGAAAGAGGAGAGAATTCAGACCCTTGAAGGTTTTAAAATTGACAAAGAATGATGAGGTACTGAATATGCTGTCTGTGCTTCAAGTTGATAAGGCACTGGGACCCGATGAGGTCCAAGGATATTGATAGAAGTGAGAGTAGGAATTGTGAAGGCACTGACTACAATTTTACAATCTTTCACCTCACTCAGGGGTGGTGCAACAGGACTGGAGAATTCTGAACTCTGCACACTTCGACAGAAAGGGCTAGAAAGATAAGCCAAACAACTATAGGCCAATCAGTTTAACCCCAGCAGCAAAGACATTTTTGGAAATGACAATTTATGATAAATTTAAGAGTCACTTGCATAAATGCAAATCAATTAAGGAAAGCCTTCAATGGTTTTGTGAAGGGCAAATCAAGTTTAACTTTAAAGACGCTTGTGAAGGCACTAGTGAGGCTATTGAAAAGATTTTCAAGAGGAGCTCTAGAGATGAGGAACTTCACAGCTGTAGATGAGAGATTATGGTTTTTATCTGGAATAGCGAGAGGTTTTAGAGGCATTTAAAGAGGTGCTCATATCATGAGGGTTTGGCCAGAGTAACTAGGGTTGTTACCACCACTGAATTCCACACTATCAACATCCTAGGGGGTTACCTAGACCAGAAACCCATCTGAACTGGCCACATAAACACAGTGGCTCCAAGAGCTAGGAATACTGCGGTGAGTAACTCACTTCCTGACATCCCAAAGCCTGTCCACCATCTGGATGGGTGCAGCTCCAGAAATACTCAAGAAGTTTGACACCATCCAGGACAAAGCAGCCCGCTTGATTGGCACCACATCCACAAGCATCCATTCCCTCCAACACCGACGCTCAGTAACAGCAGTGTGATATGAGATTGTGATATGAGGAAATAATTTATAATGCAGCACATTGTTCGGCTGAGCCTGAGATTGTGGTAGAGGCAGGGTCAACTGAGGCTTTCGAGAAGTGTATCATATTTTAAAGGAAGATGTTCTCAGGGCCACAAGGTGTGTCACTAGGTGATTTCCAACTTCAGGGGGGGTCAATTTATCTCTCACGCTGTAACTATTCAATTTTCCCCGAACCTCAATTGCAGAAGTATAGCACAGGCACTCAACAGACCTGAGCCTCTGGAATATTATTTCAAAGCACTATTGCCACAGTTGGGAAGACAAATTTACATTTTAAGACTAAATGAAAAATTGGAAGATATAGAAATGTTTGTACATTTTCCGGATGTGTTCCCCATGTGGAATGTAGTGTGTGCTGTAAGCAACCTTTCATTTATAAAAAAACCAAGTGACTTTGGAAAAAAGCTTTCAAGGAATTGGATTTGGGGCTTATCACCCATAATTACTGGAGCCTCTCTGCTAATGGTTGCCAAATAACTCCTTCTGGATTTGGATTTCTGTTTTTACCAGCTTAACCCTGGTCAGAGTGCATTCGGAATATTGTGAGCAGCTTTGACCCCTGTATCGGAGGAAGGATGTGCTGGCCTTGCAGATGGTCCAGAGGATGTTGACAGTAATGATCCCCGGATGAAGACCTTGTCATATGAAGAGTGTTTGAGGACTCTGGATCTGCACTCGATGGAGTTCAAAAGGATGAAGATGGATCTAATTGATACTTACAGAATACTGAGAGAAGATCAGTAGGAGAGACGACAGACCCAGGGCAGTGTGAAGAATGGAGGTGAGGAGGAATTTCTTCTGCCAGAGGGTGAGGTATCTGTGTAACGCCTTGTCACAGAGGGCTGTGGAGGCCAATCATTCAGTGAATTTAAAATAGATATATACATCTTCTTGGTTTGTAAGAGGATCAAATGTCCCCTCAAAAGGGAGAAGGTCCCCTCAAAGCAGAAGGCAACAGAAAGGGGTTAAGAAACATTTCAACCAGGATTGAATGGCAGAGCAGATTTGATGGGCTAAATGGCCTAATTCTGCTGCTATAGTTTATGGTCTGCATTACTCAATAAGGAAGACACCCCAGAAGCTGAAGTGTTCCCTTCTGGTTATTTTCTCAGTTGAAGTTCCTAGGAACCCAATAAAGTTTCCAAATACATATATTAGGCTATTTTGTAAAACCTGGACTGTGACCAATTTCCAAAGACTCAGATCCAGGAATTTGCCAATTTAATGGAATATCGTCTACCTGTCCACAATTTGATTTTGTCAACAAGAAGCCCAATGCCTAGTGAGAATAATCAAACAGGTTTTATGACAATCAACAGTGATTCCATGGTGGCAGCTACCTTTATATTGCATGTTTAAAAAATGTAAGAGCTTGACGTCCCTCCATGGCAGATAGAAATATGCCCACATCAGATTAACCTAAGGGTCTGAATCACCAGCCTAGCAACATTACAACTGCCCCTTTCATTATCTTCTCTGATTTCCAATTCTGTCTAGAAATTAACTTCAGTTCTTCGCTTTTTTAAATGATCTGATTAACTTACATTGCCAATTAGGGTTATGCAATCAGTGTTAGAGTGGTCATCGCAGTAAAGGAGTTAAAAATCTGTCACATTCACCCTGCACTGAAATCAAGTGTAACCACATCTCTATGTCCACACCTTCCCTCTGTAGAATGGGTGTGGGTTTGTTACTCTTTGGAGGGTCAGTGTGGACTTTTGGGCTGAAGGGCCTGTTTCCCCACTTGGGCTTCTATTCTATAATTCACCCCAAACAACAAACAAACAGAACAAGTAATAACTTGTTGCACACCCTTTCTAAAGAACGTAGGATTAGTTTGGTTACTCTTAAGCCTGCACACAACTTACAATTAAATAATGTGCATCTGAAGAGAACAGATAATGGGGTTGGTAATCCATTATGTAGAATGGAAAAGTCTCGCCTACTCTGCATGTGTCAGTGCTCATAATACCTCACCTTTTTGTGAAACCCAGTTGCTAAAAGCCAACACAGGGCTGCTTCAGCCACGTCAATATTATCCTTTGCCATTATTTTCAACAATGTGACAGTACATTTGAGTTTTGGATTTCACAACTCTTCCCAGTCATCAGGAAGAGCCAAATTAATATATATCTATTTTCAGTCAGCCTGTTACCATTAGTACTGTTCACAAATCTTGCACATGCGATTTGCCTGAACGCTATAGCAGTACCTATTCAAAAAACAAAACCTCTTAGAATAATAATGTCTTTAGTGCGGCGTGCGGTCACATATTATGTGTTCAAGGTCTCCCTTGAGCAAAGTGATGGACGTGCTTTATACATAACCTTGGAAGCAGATTCTGGGAAGTTGCAGTTGATTTGAGTTGGCAACTGGCTAGCTTTGCTAAAATACCATATTGGGGCTGGATACAGGCTGGTACATCTTTGGGTTACAGTTGCCAACTCTGCAATTGGTATTCCTGGGGCTTTCAATAACCTAACCTCCTATTTGCAATTTCTCCACCTCCCCATCTCCAGTATTTTCGTAAGTGACAGAAATGTTCAAGAAAAATATTCAAAAATATACCACTTTTAAGAAAAAATCTGTTTTCTCTGCTTGCAACAGATTAAGATTAAGATTCAATTCCTGGGTGATCCAGTCAGAATCTGGAGGGTTGGAAACAATGTGTTGGGTGGAGTCATTCAGCACGGAAACAGACCCTTCAGTCCAACCCGTCCATGTCGACCAGATCTCCTAAATGAATCTAGTCCCACTTGCCAGCACTAGGCCCATATCCTGCTAAACTCTTCCTATTCATATACTCACCCAGATGCCTCTTAAATGTGGTCATTGCACCAGCTTCCACCACTCCCTCTGGCAGCTCATTCGATACATGCAACACCCTCTGTGAGAAAAAGTTGCCCCTTAGGTCCCTTTTAAATCTTTCCCCTCTCACCCTAAACCTATGCCCTCTAGTTCTGGACTCCCCACACCCCAGGGAAAAGACCTTGTCTATTTATCCTATCCGTGCCCTTCATGATTTTATATACTCTACAAGGTCATCCCTCAGCTTCCAATGCTCCTGGGAAAATAGCCCCAGCCTATTCGGCTTCTCCCTGCAGCTCAAACCCTCCAGCTCTGGCAATATCCTTGTATTTGTTTTCAAGTTTCACAACATCTTTCCAATGGTAAGGAGAGCAGAATGGAATGCAATATTCCAAAAATGGCTTAACCAATGCCATCTACAGCTGCAGCATGACCTCCCAGATCCTATACCCAACGCACTGACCAATCAAGTTGGAGAAATGCAGTCGGGGCAAGAAAGAATATTGACTCGGCTTAAGCTGTGGTGATTGGTTTTGGCTTTTATCAGGTGCACTTTGCAAAAGGATATGAGGTTTTGCAAGCACGCTGACTCGTGGACAGCAGGGTGAACATCATCAATTCCACGGGCCAAGATTGTAGCCAGAATGTCTTGGCTTCCACCTGAGCATTACATTCAGATTGTGAGGGCACAGCCGGTGACTGAACACTCTGAAGCAGCTGGTTTGTTACCGAGACAAGTACGTGGGTGATGATCATAAGATCATCAGAGTTTCTTGGCAGAATGGATCAGCATGCCTTTATATCTCATTTAAACACTACAGAAGATTCTGAAATTACATGGGATCTTCATTTGCTGAACCTGACCAGTTAAACAAAACAAAGACCTAGTGGTGTAGTTTGGTTTTAATCGTGGGTCTGTTTAGTCGGTCCCTTAAAATTGTTTTTCTGCTACTGATGAAACTTGCTTTTGTCTCGAGTAGCAGTCGGTCAGGTAAATTAGTCATTTTGGTGGTTTAATTGGGATTTTATACATTTTGTAAAAGCTTATGGATCAGTGGGGACTCTTCACAGTAATAATATCCCTATGCTGATCAAATAACATGGTCTCGTGCTGAGCAAAATCAACTCCTTGAGGGAGGCAAATGATGTTCTTCTGTTCAATAGAATCTCTTCACTGTTTTTAAGGTGAGAGGAGAGAGATTTTAAAAAGACGCTGAGGGCAATTTTTTTTTTTTTACACAATGTGGTTTGCATGTGGAATGAACTTCCTGAGGAAGTGATGGGTATGGATACAATTACAACATTTAAAAGACAATATGTTCACAAATAGGAAAGACTTGGAGGGATATGGGCCAGAGCAGGCAGATGGGACTAGTTTAGTTTGGGGTAATGGTCAGCATGGACTGGTTGGAGGGAAGGGTCTGTTTTCATTCTGTTTGACTCTATGATGCTGGATTAAAAGATGACTTCTGAACAAGCCATTGTACATGCTGAATAAATAATTCAGCCCACACTTGCTGTCCTTACCCATTAACTACTAAGTATTTCCAGCAATCAACAGATAAAAAAAACTGTGTGAATATAAACTAACACAGAGGTGTTTCAGCAGGAATGCTGGGGAAACCAAGGGGCCTGGCTTCCACATGTATATAGATTGGTCAAGTAGTTTCAGTGTCCAATATAATAATTGTGATATTTTCAACTTGGTGTTTCCAAAAAAAAAAATCAAGCATGGTGGCACAGTGGTTAGCACTGCTGCCTCACAGAGCCAGAGACCTGGGTTCAATTCCCACCTCAGGCAACTGTCTGTGTGGACTTTGCACATTCTCCCCGTGTCAGCGTGGGTTGCCTCCGGGTGCTCCGGTTTCCTCCCACAGTCCAAACAAATGTGCAGGTTAGGTGAATTAGGTGAAGGGGTAAATGTAGGGTTGCTCTTCAGAGGGTCAGTGTGGACCTGTTAGTGTGAAAACAGGTCCTTCGGCCTAAGTAATCTAATCTAATTTAATTGAGGTAACTAGGAGGTAACCAGGACTGCAGATGAAGCAATTTACAGTTAAGCATTTTCAAAGCAGGTTACAAAAGTAAGAACAAGCACTTTTGCTCTTAAATATTTTATTGAAAATAAATATAAGCCAAAGTTTTTGTTAAACCACCTAAAACTATTGTTCACATCAATAGCTGAACTGTGCACTTTCGAAGCTACAAAACTGGTTGAGTCATTCCAGCTGGATACAAAGGGAATGGGAGGGAGGTGCAGTAAACATCCATCTAACTTGGGAATCATTACAAGAAAGAGCTTGAAAAAAAAGATGTTATTGTAAATCAGGGCAAGGAGATGGCACAGATGTACTGGGTACACTGGAGAATTACAATGATCACAAAGGGCTGTACCAGTCTGCTCAATGCCTCCAAACACTGAGAAAAACAGCAATGATAAGAAACAAAAACAGAAATTGCTGGAAAAGCTCAACAGGTCTGGCTGTGTCTGTGGAGAGAAATCAGAGTTAATGTTTCAGGTCCAGTGGCCCTTCGTCAGAACTCTGCTGCCGGACCTGCTGAGCTTTTCCAGCACTTTGTTCTTCTTTCAGATTCTGCAGTTCTGTCATTTTTAAAGAGGATTCTCACCTCTAATTCTTTCCCAGTTCATGTGTAAAACCTAAAGTTATCTCAAGAATGTGACTTAAAAGAAGTTCTGTGATTTATATTAATGAACCGAAACCTGCAACCCATTCTAAAAGATGAAAGATTTAACAGCAATCCGGGTTTGTTCAATATAGCATTTCAGTTGCATGGCACTATAATATTTTGCTATAAACTGTGTCTTATGATCCTGCGCCACAGCTACCTTGTGAAGGAACAAAGCTTCCAAAAGCTAGTGCTTCCAGATAAATCTGTTGGACTATAACCTAGTGTTGTGTGATTAATAACTTTGTCCACCCCGTCACCTCCAAATCATTTTTATCGAGAGTAACCTTGGAAAGGAATTTTGATGTGACCAAATAACCTCATTTCACATCTTAACAGCAGTCTTAAAGTCACTTCCCTGTCACTTGTAAGGATTTTATTCTTTGGGTTGTGCATTATCAACTATATTTTTTAAGTAAAAGAAGAGATTGTGTAGCCATGGATACAGGGTCCTCAACTGGATATTTTCCTATTAATGCAGTGCAATCAAATCCTGATAAACCAAACCATTCTGATGTCATCTATGAGAGCAACAATCTTGCTTATACCCAATGACAGAAACATTCCATTTCCAGACTCCCCTCCAATAGATGCTTCAATTGTCTGGGCCAGTAAAGTACACAATGCCATCAGTCCACTTGGTTTCTCCTTGACACAGCCTTCATTTACTTCTTTCAAGTGGAACTCATATTTCAAGGCTATTGGACAAACCATAGAAACACAGCAGAGGCCATTCAGCCCACTCTGGCACAGAACTCTCCATTCATTTCTCATTATGTTCTTTCCATTCATCCCTGCAAATGTCTCCAATTGGCTAATATTGAAAACACATGGCACATTACATATTAGCAAATGATCAGGTTTGTTGTTTTTCTCCCCCAATTGCTTGCAGTCTGCAAAAAAGAGGGAGGTGGGGAAATAGAGCGAGAGAGAGAATGGATGTGCGGGAAGAGAAGACGTGTGGGGGAAGAAAAGATGTGCGGGGGGGGGGAAAAGGAGAGAGAGAGAAAGTGGGTGGAGGGGGCAAAAGGGTGGAGAAGAGAGTGGAAATGGAGAAACAAAGAGGGAAAATTATAATGTGATGCTATCATAGTGATGTGGGGTGGGCAAAAAAAGAACAGGGGAATATCAAGTCAGAGATGGATTACGCAGAAAAACAGATCCTTCGGTCCAACATGTCCATGCTGACCAGATTTCCTCAATTAATTTAATAGGAAGAGGCTGAATAGTCTTGGGCTATTTTCCCTGGAGCAGAGACTGATAGAAGCTTCTAACATATTGACATGAGAGAGCACGGATTTAAGGTGGGAAGGGAAGGATTTAAAAAGGACCTAAGGGACAACTTTATCATGCAAAGTGGTGTGTGCATGGAATGAGCTGCCAGAGGAAGTGGTGGAGGCTGGTACTTAAAAGGCATCGGCTCAGTATGTGAATAGAAAGGATTCAGATGGATCTGGACTAAGTGCTGGCGAAAGGGACTAGATTAATGTGGAATATCTGGTTGGCATGGACAAGTTGGACTGAAGGGTCTGTTTCCATGCTATGGCATCTCTGACTCAATGGAAGGAATACTATAGATCCCTTTGCTAGCCTTATTCACTTTCAGAAAACAAATAGTGCTAAAAACAAAACTAAACAGCAATTTGGTAAGAGAGCCTTCGACCATTTCACTTCTCATCATTGCTGACCCAATAAAGGACAGTCATTGGCAGAGCTGATGCTGCACTATAGAATGTGAATTGACAGGTAACAGAAACCTGTTACTGCCTGGGAATGGCAGGTTGTAAGGAACAGCCCACCATGTTGGAGGGAGTGAAGGAGGGCAGAATTCAATGTCACAAATCTTAATAGCTGGCCGCTATTTCTGCATTCACCTGAGACTGCTCCAACTCAGGACTTATTTCAGTATGACATGGGGAAATTACCTTGCACTTTAACATGCTGCCAGTCCCTGTCCACCCCCCCAAAAAAAATCACAGAAACAACTGATGCAAACTTTGATCCAAACCAATAGAGTAACAGGATCGAAAATGCTGCACACTTGAAATAGGATAGGTGAATCTGACCCTCCAGCAGTACACAGTGACAGTTAATTAGGTCTGAAACAGCTGCTACACTCATCGGTCAATATCCTCAGTGTTCAAGTTTGATCATTTGAAGGGGTTGTAGTCTCCATTTTATACAGTAAATGGTGATGGCTGATAGTTGGTGAAAGGGGGGTGGGGGGGGCGGAGGGGTGAAGAACAGAAGTCCAGTAGTGAGAAGAGATTCCATAGTCAGGTCCTCAGATAGGCACTTCTGTGGTTGTAATGATTATTTGGAGATGCCGGTGTTGGACTGGGGTGTACGAAGTTAAAAATCACAACACCAGGTTATAATCCGAAAAGATTTTAATTGAAAAGCTAGTGTGCCTCCAACTAAACCTGTTGGACTATAACCTGGTGTTGTGTGATTTTTAACTCTGTGGTTGTAGGTTGTCTGGTGCCAGGTCAAAGAATGCCACAAGGTGGCGACAGGAGATTCTTCTGGCAGACAGTGATCATCAAGAGGTCATAGCCCACGTTGGTGCCAATGATTTGGGTAGCAGTAGGGATGAAGGCTTGAAAGGAATTTTTCAGAAGCTGAGTAGGAGTGAAAGGCTGGATCTTGAAAGCACTAGCAGCAGGATTACTCAGTCCCACATTCTAAAAGGATAAAGAAACAGGAAAGTTGAGAGATTGAATACATGGCTGGTGTTAGAAGGTGGGTGTCAGATTTCTGTGACATTGCAACTGGTTGTGGTGAAAATGGAACTTGCACGAGCAGGATGAATTGGACTAGGATAAACATCCTCATTGGAAGATTCGCTTGTGCTATTGGAGAGGTTTCAAACTAGAGGCATGAGGAAGAGAATCCAAGGGTTCAATTCAGAGCAGGGAATGGGAGGGAGAAACTTAATGTGACTCTGAAAGACAGAAGTAGAGGTTAAAAACAAACATACAGCACAGAAAATTGGCAGCAGTAAAAAGTAAATGCACGAAGTACAGTGAAGGAAACCAATGAGTTAAGGGTGCAGATGACACATGATAGCATATTATCATTGCTATCATGGAAGGTTAAAGAGTCAAGTTGTGGAGGGATGATACACTAAATCTTAGCCATATAGGACATGCTCAGAAACAAAAATGAGACAGCCACTCTGCTCAGTGTATGTTAGGCTGCCAAATAGTAGGAGGGAGTTAGAGGAGCATAATTACAGGCAAAGTTCTGTGTTGAAATCAAAAGGGAGTTCAATTACTGAAATATTAACTTTTTAAAAATTTATTCATTTGTGGGATGTGGGTATCACTGGCAGACCCAGCATTTATTGCCTGTCCCTAGTTGCCTCTGGAGAAGGTGGGGGTGAGTTGCCTTCTTGAACTGCTACAGTCCACCTGCTGTGGGTTGACCCACAATGCTATGGGGTGGAAATACCAGGATTTTGACAGTGAAGGGACAACAATATATTTCCAACGCAGGATGGTGCAAACAGTGTGAAAGGCACAGCAGACAAATCTTGAACTGCATTCAAGAGAACTTTTAAAAAGCCATCATGGAACAAGCCCAAAGGAAGGGAACAATCATAGATTTTATTTTAGGAAATAAAGCTGGGCAGGTGAATGAAGATGCAGTGAGTGACCACAAGGAGATAGTGATCATAACAGAGTGAGATTTAGCCTCATTATGTAAAAGGAACAAAGATAGAACAGGAATAAAAAAAGTAGTATCAGATTGGAAGAAGGTAAACTTTACAAAACTGAGAGATGATCTGATTTTAAAAGAAAGAGATTACAGGAAAGTTAGTCATGACGTGGAGGCGCCAGTGTTGGACAGAGGTGGACAAAGTTAAAAATCGCACAACACTAGGTTATAGTCCAACAGGTTTATTTGGAGGTACTAGCATTTGGAGCACTGTTCATTTGTCAGGTAGCTGTGGAGCAGGATTGTAAGACACAGAATTTGCGAAGGTTAGTGGAAAACCAGCAAGAGGTATTCAAAAGTGAAATTGTCATCACAGTGTAGACCTGTCCCCACAAGGAGGTTGGGAATAAAAAGTGGCAGTGCAAATATGGAGACCCGGGGTAAAGCAAAAAAAAAAAGACGCTTTAAGATAATCTCCAAAAATCCAACACTTTAGGAAGCTTAGAGGACTATCGAAAGGGTGGGAAAAGACTTACCACCCTACCTATCCATAGTAGACCCACACAGAACATAGGAAAGCAAACTTGGCCAAACTATATCAGAAACAGCCAGAAAGCCTCAGTAGTGACCACACAGGCTGACAAGTGAAGCCAGATAGCACTCTCAGACAAGGGAATACACTAACAATACCTGGTCAACACAGCTGTCCCAAAGTCCAGAGGGCAATCTCATAACACAAACGATACCAAAGCCACACAAAGGACAGGTCAGACGGAGAGGCACCACCAAGGACATCACTCCAAGGACAGGGATAATGGAAACACCTTACTGTTTGAAAAGAGACATCATCACCCACCTGCAAAGAGAGCTGGAATCTCCTGACCCCATCAAGAACGCATTGATACGGTCAGGATGTTACATTGTATCAAGAATCAGGACATTCTTCCAAAAACTGTTTTTTAAAATTATCATTGAAACTGGATTACTCCAGTTACACATACATTGTTTCTTTCCCCATTTTAATTAACCTTCTTGTACAAGATTCCTATAAAACCTGGCTTCATCCTCAGCTTGAGGAAGAGAACCCTTGACCTACCTGGACAGATTGGCAGTTGTGTCAGCCTAGTCAATTTCTCTTCCAGTGATATGCTTGTAATAATCAGCTTGTCAATTTCACCCAATCTGGTTTGTGTGGGCTCTGCTTTATTGGCTAATTTCTCTGACAAAGTACAGGGTTGAAGCTAAACAAAAAAAGGAGGTATTATGAAAGCAAAGAAGATGCAAAAAAAAAAATGTAGCTGCTAAAATTAAGGAAAATCCAAAGTGGTTTTTATCAGGCTATGAAGAGCAAGTGAATAACTAACTAAGGAAAGGGTAGGGAAAATCAGAGATGGACAAGATAATTTATACATGGATACAGAAGATGTAAACATGATGCTATGTACATATTATGGCCCTGTTTCAGAAGAAAGATCAGATAGGATCGTATAATTTGCCTCAGGAGCAGGAGGGGGCTGAGAGGTGGCGTTCATTAAAGGTGCACAAAATGAAAACGTTTGGATGGAGTGGACAGGGAAGAGTGGTTTCCCCTAGCAGAATTACACAGTAGTATAAATTTAAGGTGATGGATCGCAAGATTAGAGGGCTCATGAGGAAGAACCCTATTGCCAGGAAGTTGGTAGCTTTCTGGCATTTACTGTCCAGCTTGGTGTTTGAGGTGGAAACCCTCACTTCATTGAAATGGAACTTTTATCTGCAACTGAAGTGCTTGAGCCTGCAAGGATACGGACCAGGTGCTGGAAAGGTAAATAATCTATTCAGCTTGTGTAGACACAATAGGCTAATATAGAGGCCACTGTCACTGCTTCCCCTTTTCCATGGTCCTACAAGTTGGTGTGCCCTGTGTCCAATACTGGAACACTCAACCCTCAATCTTAATTTGCTGTAAAGGCTCAAAACAGAATATACATAATGCAAATAGATCAATCCCACATTAAAGATTGTGTAATTACATGTTTGATGTGTCCAAATCACTAGTCATTTTTAACACAAGTGCAGGGCAAGCTCTCAGAATCAGCTGTTTTTCATAAAATTGGCAAGCATGAAAACTTTTTTTTCACAAGTACCACCTCCAGCTAAAAATCAGAGAGGTACACAGATGGCACAGAAACACTTAGCAAAGTCAGAGAGCAAGAAATTTGATTTGTGTGTGGTTGAAATTAAACACTTGTGCCCTCTACATTTGAGAGAAATTGTCTCTTTCCACCTTACATCAATCAAAAATTCAGCTGGAGACAGCACTTTGGAAATGGGTTTGAGCTGAAAAAGGATATAAATCAGAAACTGAGCATTCCACGACACGTTAAAAAAGTCTTATTCTCCACACAATTGAAAAAGAAATACCTTCCCATTTAAAATGTTCAAGGAAAATCTTGAACAGAAAGGTAATTGGGTATCACTGACTACTTTCCTAACTTAACAGGATAAATGGATAGTTACTCAAATAAAACTTCTCTGGAAATCTGTTTTTAAAGGCCAAATCCCAAAAGTACCACCAATTGGAGACAAAGTAAGCTTTCAAATCAGACAACTGGGCTTTAAAAAAAAAGCAAACAGATGCCTAGCCATGAACATTTGCAGTGTAAACTGCCAGTTTCCAAATAGAGTTAACAGCTGGTGTTTACATGCAAGGTCTTCATATGTAGTACTTTGGAAATAGTTCAGAATAAATGAAATTTGCTGAGTAACATGGAGACATTCGAGGAAGCCATTTTGAACATTGATCTACAGCACTGAGAAAGGCCCTTTAGCTCATCAAGTCTGCCCTGGTCAAAAACCAACCAAACTATTTTAATTCCATTTTCCAGCACTTGGTCCATAGCATTCTATGCTTTGCCGTCACAAGTAAACATCTCAACATTAATTAGTATAAGGGGTTCCGCCTCTACTACCCTTACCCTCAGCAAGTTCCAGACTCTGTCAGGGTGAGAAAATACTTACTCATATCTCCTGCCTCTTAATCATTGATCCCTCCACCAAGGGGCAAAGTCCCTTCTTGTCCACCCTGTCTCTGCCTCTCAATTTTATACATTCCAGTTACGTCCCCCTTCAGTACCCTCAGCTTCAAAACAAACACCCCCAGTCTACGTAATCACTCTTACATAACTAACTCTCCAGCACAGGGGCAATGCCCTATTAATTCCTCTCTGCACCCTTTCCAGTGTAACCATACATGCAGTGATAAGGCTGCAAAGATAAATCAATGTCAGTTTTGTCCTTAAATGTTCTAACACCAAAGTACGTACAATGACTGCAAGACCATAATGAGGTTTTCATTTGGACTCTCAATGCGTCTCCACAGATATTTAACTGCTCAGTATTTCAGCATCATCTTCCTTCAGATTTCCAGCATCCACCTTATTTTGCTTTCTGTATTAAAACAATTCCATCTTATGACGTGTTTGGAGTCAAAAAGTCACACCCACCCCTGCCATCCCCAATCAATCAATTAGGAAAGGCATAACATTAAAACCCAAAGTTTCAAACAGCAGTTTCATCAGGGAATGTTATCTAATAGAAAAGACGGGTCTTTTTAATACAGAATAATTTCAGAATGCTCAGAGTGGTAATTACATGATATCACAAGCATTCGGCCTTAAACCTCGGTGTTCAAGTACAATAAGGGTTTTTTTTAAGCATGTTAGAACATCAGCTATCTTTCCAACTCCAACCAAGTGTTCAATTAAGTAACCCCAAGTTACTGATGAGTCAAGATGTCAGGTTTGAACAAGCCTGAACATGTGCCACTTCCAGACTTCCTTTCCACTGTTAGTCATTGTTAAAGATAGCAACTCAGACTATTAAAGAAAATGAGCTGCAGAGTTAAATTGCACAACAGCCCAATTCATTCATAATGCATGTGGCCATTTTCCTGCAGCAGTGATGGGAATACGGGCAGGGGAGGAGAAAGAGGAGTGGAGACCGCTTTAAACCTGGCCAGCACCCAGTTAATGCGGAGTCAGTGAAAACACTGAGTGCAGTTGTTAAAAAAGATACAAAAAAAGATGAGCCCACTGTCAGATTTGCAAAATTCATACAATCCCTATAGTGTGGGAACAGGGCATTCAGCCCATTGAGTACATACCAGCCTTCTAAAGAGCACCCACACACCCAGTCCCCCCTCTAACCCTGTAACCCCGCATTCCCCATGGCCAATCCACCTAACCTGTACAGCTTTGGACTGTGGGAGGAAATTGGTGCTTGGAACGTGATGCAAGCAGAGGTAGTAGAGGTAGGCATGGTAGATTCATTCAAGGTGCATCTAGACAGATGCACGAATAGGTGGGGAGCAGAGGGAGACAGATGCTTGGGAATTGGGCAATAGGTTTAGACAGTGGATTTGGATCAGCTCAGGTTGGAGGGCCAAAGGGCCTGTTCCTTGGCTGTAAATTTTCTTTGTTCATCCCACACATACCCAGCTCCCCCCACCCCAATCCCTGTAACCCCACCTTAACCTGCACATCTTTGGACTGTGGGGGGAAAACTGGAGTGCCCAGAGGAAACCCACAGAGACATAGGGAAAATGTGCAAACTCCACACAGACAGTCGCTCAAGGGTGGAATCAAACCCCAGGTCCCTGTTATGTTCCATAGCTGATGAGCAAGTTCTCACATTAGTATCTATACCTAGCATTTACCCACTCTCCAAATATTCCCAAGTTCAAAGGAGGGAACCCACATCCCATTCATCTTTATGAACCTTCCCTTTAAAACAAAAATTTAGATTAATTAATACCAATTTCCTTCACTTGCCTCCCATCTTTGCTGAACTTCCAGAGTCACTGGCGACATTGAGAACTCAGTAATACTTATCACATGAACTTTTAAAGGACACATGTTGATCAGTGTCGGCTGGGTTCTTCAATTTCAACCTCAGCAAATGTTTCTTCATTATTATGTTACAGGAGAGATCACATGATGGGAATGAGGAGCAGAAATTCTGCCCAACATCCTTCCTTCCTGGAGCATACAGACTAAACGTCCTATTCTCGCCCATCTGAGCATCGGGGTCAAATTCAGTATGGATGACTAAATGACTTTTTAAAACAAGTGCTTACACTCTAATCCTGCTGATAGACCTCTTAGTTTTCTTGAAAGCGTAAATCTTTTATTATCTTGAATGAAGATAATCTTCACTTTAAAATCAAATTTTTATCAAGTCTTCTATTGAATCAAAATTATAATAAAACTTGATTCACAACACACTATTTACTTTCACCTGCCATTTCCAGGTTTTATACAATAGAGAGGTTTGAAAACATATCAACATTAGATTTTTTTTGATGGACTTGGAACAGCTATAAATTAATAATCCAGGCAAATTTGGTTAAAAGGTTACACTAGAATATACAGGCACCCCCTCCTCTTATATGCTTAACTCAGGATCCAACATTAATGTCGTAAACAACAAGATTCAAACTGCAAAACTCTCAATCCACTCAGGTACCATGGGTACTAGGAAATTAAAATAATGGGCAAGATCAGCCATTCCTTTCTGGGGAAGTTTAGCATTTGCTTATTAGATGGACCTGCATGGCAAAATTCAGCTCAGAAACATCAACGCCAAGGATGATTAGTCAATGTGTCTGTAGATAGAGGTTTATTTTTATTCTCAACAGCAGAGGATTGCAATACCTTGGCTGTGATCATTGCTAAATACCACTAACAATGCAGTGGAGTTGTTGGCACAAGCATTTTGGAAATGCATATTTTCCACAGCACAGGACTGGGCACTGTGCTATGACTAAAATGCCATTAAAAACCAGGACACTTACACTTATCCAATGCATCTTACAATCTCAGGACATTGGAAACTGCTTTACAGCCAATGAACATCTTTCAAAAGTTCAGTGACTGTTGAAGGAAATGTACATCCAAATGGCAATGTGATAACCTCAGTCCAATTTGGCCCTTCTAAAAAAAATGTTGGTTAAGGCATAAATATCAGCTAGAAAAGTGATAATTCCCAAACATTCCTTCAAAATATCGCAACTGAATCTTTTTCACCTGTTTCGCCTCAGTTTAGCAGGTTTCATCTGAGCAGAGCACACATACCTCAGCCAAAGTCAAAACTAAATTTAGGGAATGTAAATTTGTTTTTGTGATGTCATTTAATTAATCCAGTTCTTCTGCTTCAAGGATATGTACACAGAATGATCGCACTCCCATTTTAAGAGTTGCATTTCTACAGGATCAGCATTTGACCAAGTGATAACCATTTTGCTAGTAGTGCCACGAAACATTCCTGAAGAAGGGCTTATGCTCAAAACGTCGATTCTCCTGTTCCCTGGATGCTGCCTGACCTGCTGCGCTTTTCCAGCAACACATTTTCAGCCACAGAAACATTAATCAATTGAATAGAGATATTAACAGAAAACAATGGGAAAACTAACTTAAGGGTTGAGAGAGGAAGATAAAAAAAAACGAGCAAGCAGTAAGTGGATCACATGTCCTTTTTTCCCCCAAAAGCCTACAAATGTTAGGATGGTGAAAAGCTTTTCAGATCCTGAATGAGGATATGTTAAAGTTGGAGGTGGTGTGACTAGCATGTGTGAGATGTTGAGGAAAGGATGGCATGTTTGGAAGTGTAAATGGTACAATTTGCATTTTCAGAAAGCACAAAACAAAATCACCAAAATTCGAGAAGCTAACATCAAAAGGTTACTATCACTGATCACCATCCAGGAGGTGATTTGAGCCTGGTCAGTTAGGGTACTTTGCCTACCCGCACAGATCTGCTTAGATTGATTCACATTGTATCTTGCCAGTCACTGCTCCCTTGAATGCTGCAGTCAGATTTTCCACACTTGATCTCGGTCACTGGATAAGTGCAGCATTGGCACAATTTCTAAATTGCTCCAACCACAAATTACATTAGCTAACATGACTATACACTTTGTCTAAAGGTCACTACGTTTAAAACAAAATCACAGCCTCAATGGATGTGTTAAACTCCATTATTATATCTCAATTAAAATTGTTTGCCTCTATACATTAGAACCAAGTCACTTTGTGGGTGGCACGGTGGCACAGTGGTTAGCACTGCAGCCTCACAGCGCCAGAGACCCGGGCTCAATTCCCGCCTCAGGCGACTGACTGTGTGGAGTTTGCACATTCTCCCCGTGACTGCGTGGGTTTCCTCCGGGTGCTCCGGTTTCCTCCCACAATCCAAAAAAGTGCAGGTTAGGTGAATTGGCCACGCTAAATTGCCCGTAGTGTTAGGTAAGGGGTAAATGTAGGAGAATGGGTCTGGGTGGGTTACGCTTCGGCGGGTCGGTGTGGACTTGTTGGGCCGAAGGGCCTGTTTCCACACTGTAGGTAATCTAATTCAAAAATCTAATTCAAAACCAACACTGCAAATAGCTTATTTTTTTAATTCATTTAGAGAATGTGGGCATCGCTGGTTAGGCCAGTATTTATTGTCTGTCCCTAGCTGCCCTCAAGGTGAAGGAGAGCTGGCTTCCTCTATTTAGAGGAGGTACTTCACAATGCCATTAAGGAGGGAGGGAGTTACAGGAGCCTGACCCAGCAAACAGAAGAGGAGAAAGTGAGGTCTGCAGACGCTGGAGATCAAAGCTGAAACTTTATTGCTGGAACAGCACAGCAGGTCAGCCAGCAAACAGAAGGACAATATATTTATAGATCAGGAGGCTTGAAGGGGAAACTTGCAAAGTGGTGGCATCCCCAAGCATTTGTTGCCTTCATCCTTTTTCGATAGCAGTGGTCAAGGATTTGGAAAGTACGAAATAGCTTAGTAAATTTCTGCAGTTCTTCTTGTAGATGATGCAGTGTTGTTACTGGCATCTATGGCAGAGAGTGAATGTTTGTGGATATTGAGCCAATCAGACAGGCTGCTTTATCTTGGATTGCGTAGAGTTTGAGTGTTGTTGGAGCTGCATTTGTCCAGACAAGTAGAGCATATTCCATCGCATTCCAGACTTGTAGATGATGCACAGGCTTTGGGGAGCCAAGAGTTGAGTTACTACAAGATTGCTAGCTTCTGACCTGTTCTTGCATCTAAATTATTTATATTGCTGGCTCAAGTCAGTTTCTGCTCAATGGGTTTAGAGGTAACAGACCTGAAGTAGTTTACAGAGTCTGAAGCAGATGGTTTTGTCCACATACTGCGGTGACTTCAAAAGCTCAACTCTAGGGTTAACAATATATCAAGGCTATATATGGCTTGGATCAGTATTGGTGTGTAGCTGGGGACAGCAAATCCTAACAGGAGATAAAAAAGGGTAATAGCTCCTGTCTGACCAAAGCTGAACTGCTGGCAACTGTGGCACATCTATGATTTCAAATTGTGCTCTTCAATTAATCAAATATTAGATTCTTTAACCTATCAAAAGACCAGCTTCAGCAGGACACTCACCGGAAACACAAGCTTTTAATTTAATACATAAAAATTAGCATAAAAACACATTATCTGAAGGAACATACAGTATTTTCTTTGATCAGTCTCATCGCAATCTGAATTGGCCTATGTCTAACTAATGAGCAACTCAAGTTGCACTGAAGAAGTGACAAAAGTGAACCAGTGAGATCAGGGTTCTGATCAAGGGTGCCGCTGTGCCATCTCATCTGGAAGCAGTCATAAAAAAGCCCATTTATGTAATACAGTTGACAACCACTCTTGGCAGCTCAGATACATTTTACTGAATCCAAAACAAGCAAAACGTGCATTCTTTCCATTCACCCACCCATGTTCAAAGTTTTACTTCTGAAATCAGATGCACCAGAAGAATTCTAGAAATCAAATAAAAACTAGAACAGACACATGAGCACGATAAAAATTAACCTGCCTTTCACATTACTAATTTACCTGCTGATTCTACTATTTCATCCATTGAGGATTGTAATTTCACATCTTAGATGAGCTATAGTTTGCTGCAGTTCAGCTTTGGATAGGCAGAACACATCAGCTTTAGGTGTGTCTTTTAAAACATTAATGACTCGCACCAACCTCGCCTCATCCCTTGTGCTTACAGCAGCAGATTCTAGGCTGCTGGGGATTGCTGCCAGGAGCTAATTGCAGCATCCACTCGCTGAGGAGAAAAATCTCTTTGCACTGACTATTACATTCAGATGCAAGCAAGGAAGCCAGTATGTGAAAGGCAGTAAAAGTCAGAACATTAGAAATAGAAAAAATATCTTTGAGCCCATTTACAGACTGACATTTCCACTAACAATCATTTGGCAAGAGGTGAAATATGGCAGTGCAAGGGTCAAACATTTTAATTTAAATACAGCACTAATGTTGTAGTAACCAGTCTCTGGTGATAAAAGCACGTCATTGGATATTGAGGAGACACGTACAAGGTAGGTTTTGAATCTTTCAAAGTTAAAAAAAGGCAATAAATGACAATCAGGAACATTATCCAATTCTACATACGCAGGGAGTAGGTCAGATGTGACAGACCCACTGGCTTCCAAACCTTAACATGAATAATTTTAGTCACACACAGGAATTTAACTTTGACAGAGACAGATCACAATAGACTGTGCAGATGAAAGGACTGCTCTTCCGACTTGTACAGAACAAAAAGATGACATCACTTTTATCCAAGCTGAACAGTGGATCACTTGATTCTTAGAGACAGAGCTTCAAAGTATTTGTGTACACACCTCTGCCAAAAGGAAGTTTGCTATTTATAGCTCAATTGTTTAATGCAAAAAGGAATAAGAATTAAAATCATATGATCCAAATCAGGGATTTCAAGGAATAGGCTTTGTTTTTTTTCCCCCTGTAGCTTTGGAGGCTGAGGGGCGATCAATAAAAGGCTTATAAAATCATGAGGGGCATGGGTAGGGTGAACACTCAAGGTCTTTGCTCTAGGGAGGGGAGTCCAAACCTAAAAGGTTTAAAGGGGAGAGAGGAAAGATTTAAAAGAGGGACCCAAGAGGTAACTTTTTCAGCAGAGAGTGGGGCAGGTATGGAACAAGCTGCCAGAGGAAGTAGAAGAGGTGGATACAATTACATTTAAAAAGGCATCTGGATGGGTAAGTGAATAGGAAGGGTTTAGAGGGATGTGGGTCAAATGCTGGCAAATGGGACTAGGTCAGATTGGGATGGCTGGTTAGCACAGATGAGTTGGACAAGTTTCGTGCTGTATGACTATGACCAGCAATTGATATCATTCGTGGAATTGTCAAAGGACTGGACTGTCCCATTTTTTCTTCCCCCTGAGTATTCAAAAGATGAATTTGAAAGTGAAGGAAAGCAGTAACAGTTTAAAAATATTTTCTTGGCAGACTGCCACAGTAAACCACACATTCAGATGCTTGCAACATGGTGGTACAGTTTCGCTTTACTCTGATGAATCAATATTTAAACATACTGTTAGGGCTTACACAGCTCCAGAAGTGAAAATACACTACATGGCACAAATTAGGAATTGTACCAGGCAGCTACCTGAATTGTATGGTGGAGGCTACTCAATGAAAGGGTCCCCACAGCTTATGAGGAATCCCTGCAATGGCTCAGGAAATTAATGAAGTGAAAAATGAGTGATGCCCGAACAGTGCTGCAAAATCTCTCACACCCAACCCATTCATGCCTGAACTTCCCACCTGACAGCCTGGTCTGTGTTTTGATTGTCACTTTGATGAGGTACACAAGGGAACGAGGCATCCATGGAGAATGCCAAGCAACCAATTAATATCTTCTGAAGGAAGGGGGAAGGAAATTGCTAAGAGAAAAAAAAAAGTGTGGTTAAGTCAATAACAGTGGGATGAGAAAATACTCCAATCTGATGTCAAGAAGCAGTGCAGCCAATCATGATATTTAAGTTTCTGAAGTCACACAATCAATTTTTTTTTTTAAATTGCACAAATCATAGTTAATAATCCAAGGCATCAATTTAAAACTGCACTTCAGGCAGAGACAGTCATCTTCTGGTAACCAAATCTAGCTGGAGCCAATTTGGAAGGAAGTTAGCTGGTCTGTTCAGTACAAACGGCGACGATGGCAATAAAATTGAAAATGCTTTTCAAAAGCAGCAAAGAAAACCAGAAATTAAAAGCAAGTCAACAAAATTTCAAAAAGAGCCAGCTAATTACAAGCCTGGCATGACTCCCTTTAATGCAAAACTTTCGACAATTCTTTTCAGCTAAAATAAATATTCCAAAAAAATCTTCAACACACTGCTTGGCCTCACCTTTAAAGCATCGCTAGTCTCACACGCTAAGTACAAACCCAAGTCTCTTTATCAGATGCTCTGATTACAGTGAAGCTGTCTTTAAAATGGTCAAACCCTGATGTTTTCAGTACAACTCTTTTAAGAGCGAGAACATTTATAAAACACAAGCAAGCACCACAGGGAAGAACTGCAGTTTTTGACCCCTACATGTAGTAGCACCACTATCAACTCTTTCTAGAAGGAGATTACAGTTTCACTGCACAGAGGTGAAAGCATTCCTTCGGGTTTCTTTATTTTGACAGAGTCTCAGTTACATATCTTTAGTAAAATGTTACTGCTTTCAGAGACTCTGGCATTGAGGAAAATCCCAGCAACCAAATCACTTTTTCATATACAGAGCACTCCATCAGTATTCAAATCCCTGAGGCCAGTTTAATACCTCACCGATTGTAGTAAAGTAAAACTCCTTCAATTGCCAGCGGACAAATCCTTCATCGTACATAATGTCTCCTAGTTTTAGTTGTATTTCCTCATTCTGCAGCGTGCAGGCTGGTATGTAGAACATCTGGGTTATCACAAATAAAAATTCATCTATACAAGATCTCCAAATTGACTATTGTATAAAAACCAACATTGTTAGATTCTTTGTACACCGTGGTAACGAGCACCAAGGTATCAATGAGAAAGTGGCTTCTCTCCAAAGCTATAAAATAAACATTTCTTTCCATTATGAGATTGCTTTTATCCTTTCAAAAAAAAAAGCAATGAGGAGGAGGAGCATTCTGCATATTAAACAGATCTGTTTGGCATTCTAAGTCTTCTTACACTTTTAATATCAGAGTGGATAGTGCTGTATCAATCAGAACCTAGACTGGTGTACAGAAACCCCTCATTCACTTAAAGAGCAACCCATTTATTTGCAATCACTGCAGCATCGGCTCCTTCACTACAACACTGCTAATTCGGAGGTTCTTATCAGACAAACAACCTAGATAACCAAGTGTGTTATACTGCTTCCCACATTAAAGGTTCTTTGAAGTTTGCTTTGGTGCATTTAAAGGTACAGTATAGTTTCCCTGTTTACAAAAACATCGTTCACTGCTTCTTTCAAAGAGGTACAGGGTTCCAAAATTGAGACACAGTCAAACAATAATCATTTAATTAGTGAACATCACACCTTTTCCCTTTATTCTTTGGCTGTTCTCAAATCCAAAAACCACGAGACACAAACTGTTGCCTTTTCCCTAAAGTGGGTTTGCTTTTTTTTAATATAAATGTTCTCTTTTGTGTCTCAAACTCTGTGCAATTTACTAACAGCATTTACTTTAAATTAAAAGCTTCAAATCAAGGCCGTTAAGCACTAGATCCAAAGGCAACAGTAGTTAAGTGGATGTAGTTGCAATCTACCCATATCAAGTACAAACAGGGTCCACTAGTGAATAATCCACCAATAAACACTTTTCTCAGGAGATAGCACCCTTTTCTGCAGATGAACAGCTGGGAGCTTTTCTGTCAAGGCACAGCAGTTGTCCTATGTGCGATTCATAGTCTGGAAGATTCTAGAAATCTGCAACATCACAGGACCTGTCTCAGGATCATTCATCCACTGAGTGCTGTTCAAAGGATTTTCCAGCATATCTTCAAATGCTGCAAGAAGGGAACACATTGGTGGGGATGGGCGGAGGAAGGTTTAAAAAAAACAATTAAATGGTAACATGATACAAATGAAATTCTACAGCAGATAATAGCATAGAACTCAAACCTTCCAAAATAATCTTAAAAGCAAATATTAATTTAAAACCATGAACTTTGTTGCAATCATTAAATAAACTTTATCTTTTAATTCATGTTTCTGTGATCAGTTATTTTGCAATTCTCAACCTAAATTAATCTACATTATTTATTTTAAGAAAAAACAAATTTAATATACAAGATGACATACTAATGTTACTTTCACACTTCTGTTTGGAACAGAAATGGAGAAATAAACAACTTTTGCAGAAAACAAAGTTAAACAGCACACTACACGTGGGAAAAGTTGTTGTTTCATTAGAGTCATACTGCTGGATGACTAAGTAGACCTCCCCAGAAACTAAGGATGCAAAAGTATGAGCAAAGCTCACCCACCAAGTCTAAAGGCATTCTGGTGAATAAGGGCAGAAACAATTCAGAGCAATCAAATTCCTTGAGAAACACAGCTGAGCATTTTATAAAGCAAGAAAGATATTTCTTTCTCCCCAGTAAGATTGTGTAGCATAAGTGAAATGAGTCAACAACCTTTCTTCCTTTTCCAGACGAAAAGGAACTTTTAATCCTTGCTCACGGATCTCTGCTAGTTCAATTGGCTGCTACACAGTATCTTACATGAAGAGAATGCAGCCGGTGTTGTGAGATAGTGTTTATAATAGTTTCATTGTTGACTGCACTATGGAAGCCCACAGACATGATCCAACAATATAGACTCAGGAACAGTGCAAATGCAACAAAACAGCACAGATTATTTTGCTCTGAAGAGTCACACTGGACTCAAAATATTAACTGTGTACTTCTTGCCACAGATGTTGCCAGGCCTACTGAGTTTCTTCAGCATTTTCTATTTTAACATTTGCTTAACATTAGAAGAGTTATATCTCAAATAATATTCCTATATGAACTTTCCTCATGAATTAAGTATGGCATTTGAGCGTGTTCAAATGTTAACTAGTTGACAACAGCTGCCATAGAAAATCAGGAGCACAATCACAGCCAGTGTTGGACTCCATATGAACAGGCGTCCACAGGGAATGTTATTTTTGCATCCACATTATGATTCATGCAGTTTTTCACACGGAGGCTCATTTTACTCAAAAACACCAACACTCCATTAGCTCAATGAATTGACCAATGTTACTGTAGCACAGGCACCCACTGCCACAGAGAGCCCTAGGAATATATTAGTGCTGCCGTCACCATGTACGTTAAATGTAATACAAGACTGCAATTTATGGGAAATATGAAGTGCATACTGACCATCGAAGCTCTCACTTTATTATCTTACGCATCAATGCACAGTGAAACATCCCTGCTACAGTAACAAACTAATGTTAAACAATTAGTGAATCTCTGAAAATAAAAGGTAAAGAATGCAGGAAATTGTCAGCAGGTTTTGCAGAATCTGTGGTAGAGAACTGACAAAAGGTCACTGACCTGAAACGTTTAACTCTGCATCTCTTTCTTCAAATCAACATACAGGTGCCACTACGTTCAGAACATTAAAGACACAGGAGAAGCAGGCCATTCACTGCCACGGAGCGCAGTGGAGGCCAGGACGTTAAATGTCTCCAAGACAGAGATTGATAAATTCTTAATCTCGCAAAGAGTTCAGGGATAAGGGGAAAGTGCGAGTAAGTGGCATTGAAATGCCCAGCCATGATTGAATGGCAGAGTGGACTCGATGGGTCAAATGGCCTTACTTCCACTCCTATGTCTTACGGAGTTATTTGATCCATTGAGTTTGCTCTACCATTCAATGAGATTATGGCTGATCTGATAATCCTTAATTTCATGTTCCTGTCTTATCCCCATAATCCTGGATTCCATTACAGTTGGGAAATCATTCCACCTTAGCCTTGGATACATTTCACAACCCACTATGGTACATCTCCATTGTAGTAATGAATCTGTGGAATTCTACGCTCAAAAGAATTCTTCCTCATCAGTTTCTTGAATCAGTGATTCATTAGTTACTGAAGAGAAATCTGGCAGGACTTGGTTGTCGATCTCTAGTTGAAATGTGTGCGCATGCATCAGGTTGGACCCAGGGCTGGCTGCTGAAGAGCATATCGACACTTAATATATTTATTATAATCTTATAGATATACTGCATACGAACTCTGGGGGGAGTAAAAATACCAACCAACTACCCAGTAGTTGATAGACAGATAAAAATGACAGGAAGATAAAAATAATAAAAACCTGTTTGAACCCTAGCCTTACTTGATAGATCAAAGCATTTGAAGAAAGAAAACTTACCAAGTAGTGTTTTAGGATTAATCAGTCCCAGCTGTACAACAGGATTGTCCAGGATGGCTTGAAATAATGGACTTTCAGTGTCAATGCCTTTATCTAACTCCTCAGGGGAGGGCTTTCGATCACCCAGCAACCATTCACACTGAAAAATAATAATTCGTTACTGATTGGCAATTTGATAGATTTGTAGGGATTATGTTACACTCCAATGTGCAGCTAAGAACAGAGTTGCAGCCACATGTTGTTTCAGGTATAATTCAGTTTACAGCATCTACAAAACTGGTGGGGAGTAGTCGTCCTCAAATTCTTCATCTAGACAACATTTGTGGTAGTTCCATCACAACTGGGAGGTTCAGATTGAAATGAAAAATATTTCTGGGGCACACTAATGCAACAGGATATGGAGAGAGTTACATGATGTGCATGTTCATGTAATGGTTTCTTATTTAGGACTCCTTACAAATTGGCAAAAATCTCATCTGGACATTATAATTACCACACCAAAAGAGAAAATGATGGAAAATCTCAGCAGCTGATGTTTGGAGTCTAACTGACCCTTTTGTCAAAGCTCTTTTCTCTCCTTACAGATGCTGCCAGACCTGCTGAGATTTTCCAGCATTTTCTCTTTTGGTTTCAGATTCCGGCATCCGCAGTAATTTGCTTTTATAATTATCACAACTTTTGAAAGGTAGGGAAAAGAAAGCAACATGGCTTAATATACATCGGTGAGGCGAGAAAAGCTCTTAGCTGCAGTAAAAGCAAGCAAGTGATCATTGTTTTAGGCCCATTTGTACTTCTATCAACACACAATTATCTTGCCCAAGGTGGTCAACCTCTTGTTGGGATGTAGTTCCACACAATTAATGTTTTGGTCTAAACGGTGTTGTTACAGAGAGTGTTGCCATTTGTCAAGTAAGGGACCATTTTGGACTCTGGATTTCCCAATGAAAAAAAACTGGGAAGACTGCGCCCAAGTTCTCGAGTTTAGAAGATTGGGAAATTGTCATCTCATTAAAACATTTAAAATTCTTACAGGGCTTGATAGGGTAGATGCTGGAAGAGCATTTCATCAGGCTAAAACAAGGACAGTTTCACAGATTAACAGGCAGACAATTTTGGGACGGAGATAAAAAAACAATGATTTTTAAAAAGCAAAATTTGAGTGGTGAATCTTAAGAATTCTTTACCATAGAGGGGCCAAGGCTGCTAATAATTGTGCATATTCCAGACAGATTTAAAGATATCAAGTGACATGGGGTGTATTACAGGAAATCTTAGAGGTGAAAGGTCAGCCAAGACTCAGTTGAATGGCAGATCAAGGTTGAGGGGCTAAATGGTCTCCTGCTGCTCCAATTAGCTGTATTACAAATCCCGAAATCAAAAATGTTTAACTTCAACACATATATAAGATCAAGTATTTCAGAGTTTTGGTTTTCTTAAGTGATCTGTCCAACGTGCACTTACAGCAGCATCTTGTTGGTTATTGTTAACTCGTAAAGCATCTATCACCTCCTTTTCATCAAATCCCATTTCCATCAGAGCAATCATAGCCTTTAAAAGAAAAACAAAAATCAAATTATCAACTGTTTATCTATTTAGATATCACTTGTCTGGTCTTGAGCTACCAATTTTTAAAAATTCCTTGCTACTTGCATATAGTCTTTCGTGGAAGAGCTAAAAATTTTCATTCAGTACATTCAATATTCACAAAACAGCATACTTAGAAACAAAACTCTCTGCTCACATATAGCAAAATTATGAACACGTTCTTTTTGAAGGTGCAATGTCACAATAAATAGTAACCAGAACAATTCTGCACTGACCCACGGATGTCGATTGTGGTAAAAGCACATTCTTGATCATTCCTTGGCCCTCCTGACATGTACAGAAATTGGATTCTGGACTAGTGGTGCTGGAAGAGGACAGCAGTTCAGGCAACATCCGAGAAGCAGTAAAATCGATGTTTTGGACAAAAGCCCTTCATCAGGAATAAAAGGCAGAGAGCCTGAAGTGTGGAGAGATAAGCTGGAGGAGGGTGGGGGTGGGGAGAAAGTAGCATTGAGTACAATAGGTGAATGCAGGAGGGGATGAAGGTGATAGGTCATGGAGGAGGGTGGAGTGGATAGGTGGAAAAGATAGACAGGTAGGACAAGTCATGGGGACAGTGTTGAGCTGGAAGTTTGGAACTAGGGTGAGGTGGGGGAAGGAGAAATGAGGAAACTGTTGTACAGAAATTGATCAAAGTTTGTATAACACTAGTTCCTGACCAGTGATAAGATCCTCAGACAAGAACCTCACCGCAGCCTACCGCAGAGCAGAGAGCCAGTCTTCACAGGTAACCGGAGCTCCTTGCTTGTAGCCAACAAAATTACAGTTCAGAGTTAAAATGCAGAACCTTCAACATCACCTCCAGGTTGTTGCTCAACTGTGTTGAGGCATCTTACTCCTGGCAGAATTAGAAAGTGTCACATTTTAAAACTATTTGGTTCTTTCTCACTGTGATGTCTCATCACTGCTTGTGTAACTCAAACTGGACTTTTACAACATCTTTGAGGCACAATGACTTACCAAAGGGATGTGTACAATGACTGGAATCAACTCAGCTGGTTGAATTGATCATACATAGTACTGTGCAACATCAGGAAAATACTCATAATAGAGAGATAAAATGAGATTTTGAAGTGAAATATAATCACTTGCATAGCTCCATATTTTTCATAACTCTTTAGTAATACATTACATTTTTCAAAATCTATGCACTCTAACTTTCAATTGTGAATACCTATGGTGCTATATTAAGCAACAGATAGTATGCCAAAGTCCACAAAAACTAGACTTCAAGGTGCAAGCAGAACTCCATTCATGTCACACACATTCAAATCAATCAATTAATTCTGCTTACTCTGGGTTCTGGCCGAAATTCTCGTTTCCGCCTGATTTTCTTAAAGATGTCAGTCAATTCATCTTGTTTGGCAATTTCATGGACAGCTTCTGGCTTTGCATTCTTTGCAGCTGCTCTTGGCCCTCCAGCTGTCCCATCCCCAGGTAGCGGTGCGTCGATTGTTGGGTCCTCTGCATGCTCAATTAGCCACTCCATAGCCTGTGTTACAGACATACTGTAGAGAGAAGGGAACACCCACAGTTTGATATTTGATGGCAAACCTCAGTGTAGCTGAATGGATAAGCACTGCACTCTGCAGTTATACTGCATTTCCCATTACAGAACTCCAACTGGTAACACACACTGCCACTGGTTAGGTTCTTCCATTAAATAAAAAAGGTTTCAAGATTTGGAGCAGAGTCATGTTTGGAAATGCAACCAGATTCCTGCACCTCTTACCCGTGCATTCCAAATGTCACGGTTTTAACCAGCCTTAAAAACAGGTTTTTTTTTTGGGTGGAGTGAACGATCTTCAGAGTCAGAGCTGAAAGAGACCCTTCAGTCCACCAATCCATGCCAAATATAAACTAAACTTGTCCCACCTGCCTGCTCCTGGCCCATATCCCTCCAAATCTTTCCTATTCATGCATCTCTTCAAATGGTTTTTAAATGTTGTAATTGTACCCATATCCATCACTTTCTCAGGAAGTTCATTATCCACATGCAAACTACCCTGTGTAAAAAAATTTGACTGTTATATCTTTTTTAAATTCCTCTCCTCGCACCTTAATGTGCCTGAAATCCCCAATCCCAGGGTAAAGACAGCTACCATTAACTCTATCTACACCCCTCATTATTTTATAAATTTCTATCAGATCACCTCTCAGACTCCTACATTCCAGTGAAAGTAGTCCCAGCCTTTCTTTATAATTCAAACCTTCCATACCCAGCAACTCTTCTGAGCCTTCTCCAGCTTAAGATCCTTCCTGTAACAGGGCAACCAGAACTGGACACTATTCCAGAAAAGGCCTCACCAAAATCCTGTACAACCTCAGCATGACGACCCAACTCCTATTCTCAAAAGGACTGAGCAATGAAGCCAAACGCCTTTTTAACCACCTGTCTACTAGTGATGCAAACTTCAAAGAAAGAATTATGTACCTGCACCACTAAGTCCCTTTGTTCTACAATACTACCTAAGGGTCAAAAGGTGTGGTGCTGGAAAAGCACAGCCGGTCAGGCAGCATCTGAAGAGCAGGAGAGTCGATGTTTTGAGCATAAACTCTTCATCAGGAATGTGGGGGGCCCAAGGAGGCAGAGAAATAAGTGTGGGGGGGGGGGGAAAGCTCGGAATGCGATAGGTTGATGAAGGGGGGGGGGCGGGGAAAGAGTGATGGTGATAGATCGGGAGTGGAGAGTGGAGCAAATAGTTGGAAAGGAAGATGGACAGATAGGACAGTTCAAGAAGGCAGTGCTGAGTTGGAGGGTTGAATCTGGGATGAGGTCAGAGGATGGGAGATGAGGAAATTGGTGAAATCAACATGGATCCCGTGTGGTTGGAGGTTCCGAAGGCAGAAGATAAGGTGTTCTTCCTCCAGGTGTCGCGTGGCTAGAATTGGCGATGGAGAAAGCCCAGGACTTGCATATCCTTGGCGGAGTGGAATGGGGAGTTGAAGTATTTGGCCACAGGGTGGTGGGGTTGTTTAGTGCAGGAGTCCTAGAGATGTTCTCTGAAATGTTCCACAAGCTAGCATCCGGTCTCCCCAATGGAGAAGAGACCACATCGAGAGCAATGGACACACAGTAGATGATGCGTGTGGAGGTGCAGGAAAACCTCTGCCATATGTGGAAGGATCCTTTAGGGCCTTGGATGGAGGTGAGGGAGGGGAGAGATGTAGGTGCGGTTTTACACTTCACCAGGGATCAATGTCAATTTCACCAGTTTCCTCATCTCCCCTCCCCTGATCTTATCCCAGATCCAACCTTCCAACTTGACACCGCCCTCGAATTGTCCATCTTCCGTCACACCTATCTGCTCCACCCTCTCAATATCACCCCTCACCTTCTTCATGTACTTATCGCATTCCCAGCTACCTTCCCCCAGGCCCCCTTCCCATTCCTAATGAAGAGCTTATGCTCAAAACATCGAATCTCCTGCTCCTCAGATGCTGCCTGACCAGCTGTGCTCATCCAGCACCACACGTTTTGACTCTGATCGCCAACATCTGAGTCCTCACTTTTTCCTCCTCCTACCCAAGGCCCTACCATACTGTATGAGTCCTACCCTTGTTTGCTGTACCAAAAGGCAATATCTCGCATTCATCCAGATTGAACTCCAGGTGCCATTTTTCAGCCTGTTGACCCATTTGATCAAGATCCCTTTGCAATCTTAGGAAACTTTCTTCACAGTCTACTATGCCACCAATTTTGGTGTTATTTGCAAACTTACTCACCTGCCTTCTATAATCTCATCCAAATAATTTATATTTATGACAAACAAGAGAGAACCCAGAAATGATCCCTGAGGAACACCCCTGATCACAGACCTCCAGTTTGAAAAGCAACCCTCCACCATTGTTCAGTCTCCTGGCCTTAAGTCAATTATGTATCCAATTTGCAAGCTCACCCTGAATCCTATGTGAACAAACTTCACAAATGAGTCTACCATGCAGAACCTTGTCAAAGGCTTTATTAAAATCCAAATAAACAACGTCTGCTGCTCTGTGATCAATCGTTTTGGTAACTTCTTCAAAAAAACTCAAATCAAGCTTGAGAGATACAATTTTCCTACACAAAACTATGCTGACCACCTTTAATCAACTTGCCTCTTTAAATGTACATAGCTCTTATCTTTTATAATCACCTCCAACAATTTACCCACAACCAAAGTCAGACTCAGGTCTATAGCTCCCAGTTTCTCCTTACAACCTTTCTTAAATAAATGTTACAACATGGAGGTCGACCCCCTCTTAATTAAAACCAAACACCCAGAAAAGCTCACCTTGCTTTATAATCTGTTAAAATGTAAGTGACAGAGCACATAATTTCCACTATTTACAAAAAAAAATTTATTTTCTTAACTCTAATAGTGGACAGTAAACAAAAAGTATTCAAAATCCAAGCACTCCCCCACCCCACACCCTTTTCTTAACTTACTATCTGACCCCTAAAATCTAAAAATGCTGTTCCAATACCACAATTATTAAACATTACATTAAATTAATCTCAAGACCACATAGTCTGTCTTCTCCACTGTCTTCAATTTTCCACCTGCTGATCTCCCTGGGGTCATCTTTTTACTGAACGTTTTATGTGGAAAGGTACCTTTTATAGATAGTGTATCTTCTAAATTCAAGAGCAAAATTTTAGATGGACAGTTAGCTCTCTGGCTCTACAGCAGTTGCTCTGACCAATTTTCAAAATGCCCGCTTTTTAAAAAAATACCTTACCACCTCATTAGTCAAAATGTTGCCAAAATAATAAATTGAAACTCAATTTGGTTTTAGTATTTTGGGCATAATTTAAATTCAAATTGTCGTCAAAACAGCAACCAAACTCAGGTACCCATTTAACACAGTCATTTGCTGTATGTATCTATTGTGGAACAGTTCGCCTTCCAGCCTTTCTATTCAGGCAGCTGAGCCTGCACTTGAAATTTCCTTCAAAATTCAGAAAACACTTTCTATTTCAAAGTGAACATACATGCTTTCAACTTCGTAACACAAAAAGGTACAACATTAGCCACCCTCCAGTCATCAGGCACCTCATCCATAGTTATAGATGATGCAAACCTATCTGCAAAGGTTCGCGTAATTTCCTCTTGCTTCTCACAATGTTCAGGGATACATTAGATCAGGTCCCGGAGATTTATCCACTTTTATATTCTCTAAGGCCTCCTGCAATGTGAACTGTTTTTAAAATACCGAAGTTTATTTTCTCTGCATTCTCTGGACTCCATTTCTTTCCCCATGTAATATTCCTTCAGTATCTCTCCCACATGTGATTACTTTCTTTGGTTCCAGTCTCAAGGGTAGACTTATAAGAGAAATCAAAGCAGTTCAGCAGGGAGGCAGATTATTTGATAGCCCTCTGCTGGGATAAAATTAGCATTTTGCTTTTCTTGTAAAAAGATCTACAACCAGGTTATTTGCTCCTTAGTGAGCAGGAATAAATAGGGAGGAACATCCTTTGAGTAAACAAATCAACCAAGACCTTTTTTTTTTAAAAAAGTGTTTTATGACTGTGTAAATAAAACAGGTTTCCTACTGAACTCAAACTCTCACCATCTCCAATAAAAATCCTGCTCGTCAACCTTCAACACAGAGCAACCTAAAAGATACAGAACTATGCAATGCAAAGCACTATGTTTATGGGTAACCTCTACCGCTCAAACAGTTCATTTTAGAACCGTAAACATCCAAAAGGGAACACTCCTCCTAAAAACATGATTTGGACCTTCGGGTGACCATCCTCCAAGGTGGACTTCGGGACAGGCAGCAGAGAAAAAAGTGGCCGAGCAGAGGCTGATAGCTAAGCTCGGTACCCATAGGAACGGCCTCAACTGGGACCTTGGGATCATGTCACATTACAAGTGACCACCATTGCACTACACACACCCACCCTTACAGAGACACAAACTCCCACATGCACCCCCTCACAGACTTAAGACCACACAGAGTGAATTTGTACTTGCAGGGTTACATTGTACTTTGCTGAAAAACTGCATGCATTCATGTAGAACTCTGTTGTTATCTCACTTTTTAGATTAGAATCAATCATGGCATAGACAGAGAACACAGGGAGCCAACACCAACATATTGTCTAGCTATCACCATTGTTAACAGCTAACCCCAGAATGCAACTTTTTAAAAAAGAGGTTCTGTGATTTACACATGAAAGAAGTGAAACTATCACTGTATTCTAACAGATGAAAGGCTTAACAGACAATCAATTTTGAAATGTATAATTTCAGTTACATCACACTAAATTTTTGCTATAAATTCTGTTAGGATTGAGCCCTCCACTATCACCTGATGAAGGAGCGTTGCCCCGAAAGCTAGTGTGCTTCCAATTAAACCTGTTGGACTATAACCTGGTGTTGTGATTTTTAACTAAACATCAGACAGCAAACATCTCAAGACAGACTCACTGATTCAGCCGCAGTGCTTTTGCCGCTCGACTCTCAGGGAAGCCCATCTCAGTCAGCTGGCGCAGTGCTGCCTCATCCACCCGGTCCTCCTCATCTTCATCTAACATTGCTGCCAAAAGCAGGAAAATCATTAGTAAAATGTTCATTCTAGAATAATAAGTGCACTCTCAGCCAAGTCAAACTCCAGGACATTTAGGAATGGGCAATAAATGGGAGAGTAGTCAGCAAAATCCAGATGACATGAATATATTAAGAGGTATTAAGAGCAAGACAGACATGCCAAGGTTATTGAAAAGTGAACACTATTGTTTCCTTTAATATAAATCACACTTATGATGCTTCCTCTCAACTCCAGCGACAAATGGTGTACTTTTTCACTAACAGATGAGTGAGGGAAAGTCGATTGATTCAGGTTTACTGCCTCCTACTGCTGGAAAATGAATGGTCATAAATTAACCCATTCTCCTGGTGATAAATCAAGTCAAGTCTTCAAAAAAAAAGGTATGCCCCAAATAATGAGTTGATTAAAAAAATCCTATACTGTGCTATATTGTTCTATGTTCTATGCTACTCCTCAGCTGAACCATCTCCAGCCACTACGTCCCAGTCTGGCTTGGATTTGAGTGGAAGAATTCAGCAGCATTATGCAACGATGGAAATTATGAGCATTCTGAATTGCTTTAGTTTACATTCCTCTTTTATAACTGGTTTCCTAAAATGTCCATTCAAACAGCAATCCATAAATGCAAGTTGTTACACTCTAGCTGAGTTTTGAAATACCTAAAGTGTGTTAAACTAGCATAGTGCAATAATTGAATCACCGCTGCCATGTTACTTTCATGGGCAAGTGAAGGTTCCTTCGCTCTTGCGCAGGAGTTTGTTAGTAAAGTAAACAAGATTAGTTTGGCATTTCTGGTCAGCATAGACGAGTTGGACTGAAGAGTACTTCCATACTGTACAGCTCTGACTCTCAACTTTACAGTGCAAGTATTAAAATAGCCAGTACAATGACAAATCTGGACAAACATTTTACAAAACGGCTCAAAATGCTGAACAGCACTGATTGCTTTTGCTACATCAATAAGGATTGAACAGAGCTGCCTGGAATTTTATCTCAAATGCAGACACCTCTACAGTTTGAGTGTCAACTTTCTCATTTGTCTGGAGTGTCTCTATTACACAAATGTCTTGGGAATAGGTATGGTGTCACAGTTTTATAGTATATAGAATGGGGACAACTTGAAAATCACTTTTTACTTGGAGATAACTGTAAAAATTGTTTTTTTGAACTTCTACTTTTGGGTGAGAACTATAACCACTGGCACTCAGACCCCTGTAAATATGATATTTGCAAATGCAAACAATAAGTTCAAAAAGTCAGGATTCTCTTTACCTGGAAGGCACCTTCACTGTTTTGCAGTATATGTTTTCTGTCAGTTTCTAACAACATAGATAGCAAGCCAGCAAAGTGCAAAAACTTCCTGCAGTCTCAGGGGCCCTCTGAAATCCCTTCATGAAGTCAAAGAACTCATGACCCTCCTTTCCATTGCATAATGAGAACTACAAGGACAATATGCTATTAGAAGAGGACACAAAGTAAGGGTAAGCACCTGGATGATGGGATAGTGTAGGGGGACGAGCTGAGAATAGTTCACAGGTCGGCGCAACATCGAGGACTGAAGGGCCTGTTCTGAGCTGTATTGTTCTATGTAATAGGAAGAGCACAATTCACAGAACCATTTGGATACATTTTTCAGCTTTAGCTTTAATTCAACCATTGTTGCCTGTTTTCTTGCTCATGGTTAGTGACTCCTAGTTGAGTAAATTTGAACGTGTACCTCAGATCCCTGGAACAACATCTGAGTGGACTTTGCGCAGAGCATTTCATTGGAGTGCTTCCAATACTACTCAACATAGTGTGCAGCAGGAGGCCCAGCCAAATCCAATACAATCACTCATTGAAACACCATACACATTTCTTCTCACAGCTGCTACTGTTCAATATTCCCTGCCCCACCCCCCCCAGGCTCTGCGGATGCAGAGGATGATTGCATTGTTCTGCCACTGCCCTATTCAAATTGCCTGAGCAAACACATACCTTGGCCCTTTCTGATCTACACTTAGCACAGAGGCTTCAAGGACATATACAAACAATTATAAAAATAGTCAGGTACAAGGATATGTGGAGAGCAAATAAAAGCAGAGCCAGATATCAAGAGCTGAATTGGTCCTGCATAAGTAGATTAGTCTTCTTACCATTTGCCTTTTTAAATAATTCAACAGCATCTGGATTTAGAGCTAGCAGTTTCTGTGCCACTTCTATTAGGGAAACAAGGATTTTCCGTAGTTCTGTCTGAAACTAGAAATTACAGGTCAAGTTTACAAATTATTCTCAATTAATGAATTACCAACCGGTTCCTCCCATTCACCGCTTCCCCATCACCTCTAGCTCAAAACCTGATGAGTGCCCCGTAACTCATTTCCTGCAGTTGCTACTCATTACTTTACAAGGATGAAAGCAAAAGGAGGAACCACAGGTAGTCAGCATCATCTAGAAAGGAATGGTGATTTCAAGCAATGAGTTTGGTGAGTTGTCAATTTCTTCCTTAAAATGTGGCAGGTAGCTAGTGTTTAACTGGATTTTATTGTGTTTAGAATTAAAGTAAGCTCCTTCCATCCTTAGGCAGGGTAAACAAGCTCTACTGGAGAGTAGCTGATCAAGTGGCTCAGTCTGCTTTTTTCTCTATGTAGTTCTACAAAACAGGAGTACAAGTGACACCATGCAGTCTGCAAGTGAGAGTTCACATAGAAGAGAGTTTGTCCAGTAGAGGGGGGCATTCCTGATCTCTTTTCTTATTTCTTTCCTTTATCTCTTCTTCACCATCCAGAATTTGACTCCTGCTTCAATGCAGTGGAAGGACTTAGTTGTTATTCTACTTGCAATAAATGGTCTTTACAGTTCAAATATAGCACATCAGTTTGGCCCAGTGGAATATGACAAATAATGGAAATACCACCATGTGTTAAAGACAAACACACCTGCTGGAGGAGAGAGTCTACACAAGCTTTAGCTGGATTCTGGAATCCAGAGCTCAAGTCACTGTTGTGCATGCACAAGACAGGATTATATGAATAGTATGTTTCAGGATTCATAGCACTGCAGTTTAGGGGTGTACAGGAAGATAAGGAATCGGTGACCACCAAGCAGTGCATGAGAACAAGGCAGGTGGTGGAGGAGTACCCTGAAATGATCTCACTTGCAAATCAGTTTTCCTCTTTGGACCCTGACAAGGGAGATGGTTCTTCAGGGGAATGCAGCAACAGCCAAATGAGTAACATCATGAATGGTTCAACTGTACAGAAGGGAGAAAGAAGAGGGGAAGAACAGTACTAATATGGGATCCTTTTATAAGGGGAACAGGAAGGCATTACTTCTATGGCAACAAACATGATTCCAAGATGGCATGGTGCTTCCCTCTTGCTAGGTTCAAGGATGGCACAGAACATGTACTGGAGATTATTTAAGGGAGGGGGGAAACCAGTCAGTCAATGGTCATGGCTCATGTCAGAGCCAATGATTTAGGGGAATGAGGTCCTGGAAGAGGATTTCAGAGAGCTAGAAAAGAGACTGAAAAGTAGAATCTCCAATCAGCATTACTCCAAGTCCCACGAACAGTGAGCATAAAAACAAGAGAATTGAGCAACTGAATTTGACGGTTGCAGATTGGAATCCAGTCTTGATCAGGATGAATGGATTACGTTTTGGCAGGACCAGAACTAATAATGTCCTCACAGGGAGTTTTATTCATGCTTTTGAGGAGGGCTTAATCTATTTTGATGGGGATGTAAATCCAAGGTTGTTCAGAAGCAAAAACTAGAAAAAAAAAGGAAGCATCAAGAAGGACCACAATAGAGAGAACAATAAATTCACCCTGAGGGTGCGCAGCATTTACAAAAAGTTGAATCAAGCATAGAATGAAGTATACAGATATGTTTGTCGTTAGAGAAATGCAGCTACAGGTTAACTGAGATTGGAAGCTGAATATTCAAGGATATTCTATGTTTCTAAAGGAGGGACATGCAAAAGGTAAAGGAAGTGGGGCAGCACTCTTATTGATGAGATTAGTACATTTTAAGACCATTTAAGATCAAAACCATCAAGATGTAGAATTAGTTTGAATGAAACTATACAATAGCAAGTAGAAACAAATATTGCTGGAAGTTGTTAGTTTCACTCCAGTTTGGTGTCCTGTCAATACTATGACTCAGGAAATTAGACATGCATGTAATATGGGCAATACAATATAAAATCGGTGACTTCAATTGGCCTATTAATTAGGTAAGCCAAGTCAGCACTAAAGATGTAAAAGATGAATTATTTTAACGTATACAAGACAGGTTTCTGGAACAAGACATACAGATCCAATTCTGGAAAGCACTATTTTGGATATGAGGTTGTATTTTGAGAAAGGGCCAATTAGTAACCTGCTGTCTGGGACCCTCTGGGAAATAGTGAGGCATATTAAATTTTTATAGGAAACTTGAATGAGACATTGTTCATTCTGAAATTTGGGTCTTAAATCCAAGTGAAGGAAACTATCATACTCCAAGCTGGTAACAATAGAACCAGAGGACATAATGGGGAGGCACGGTGGCTCAGTGGTTAGCACTGCTGCCTCACAGCGCCAGGGACCCGGCTTTGATTCCCACCTCCGGCGACTGTCTGTGTTGAGTTTGTACATTCTTCCCCTGTCTGCATGAGTTTCCTCCGGTTGCTCCAGTTTCCTGCCACAATCCAAAGATGTGCAGGTCAGGTGAAATGGCCATGCTAAATTTGACCATATAGTGTAATTTAGGTGCATTAATCAAGAGTAAATGTAGGGTAGGGGATTGAGTCTGGGTGGGTTACTCTAGACGGTCTGTGTGGACTTGTTGGGCTGAAGGGCCTGTTTCCATACTGTAGGGAATTTAATCTCAGGATGACAGTACGCCATTTAAGACGGAGAGGAGAAGGAATTTGTTCATTCAGTGGTGGTGCAGATACTCAATTATTGAGCAGGTTTATGATAAATGTAAAAGTACAACTTATAGCATTAGGTATATGGGAGATAATGCAGGAAGGTGACATTGAGATGATCAGCCATTATCTAGAACAGCGAGACGGGCTTGCTGGGTTGAATGGCTTACTCCGATTCCTGTGTGATTCCGTTATGGCTGGGAGAAACCGGGCAGGCAGGCAGTTAAAAATAAAATCAAGCGGGACAGAAACGAAATGTCAGGTCAGAATCTTGCCAGTTGCTGTCAAGCTCACTTCCTGATCACTTCAGTTTTAACCTGGTCACCCAAAACTGCTTGTGCTTTAATTGACTAGAAGGGACTGTTCCTTTGGCAGCTACTTGCCACTCCATTTTCACCCAATAGACCCCCACCCGTTGCAACTCGCAAGTGATCTGGGGCATACAGGTAAGAACGCAGTTAAATTCACCCAGGCCTCAGTTGCAGAGTTTGGTGATATTGGCCCTCACCCAATTCTCACACCAAATTAAAAATTACATTGGATGTTTCAACAGCTGCTGCAATGGACACTGAAGACAAACTGAAGCATTAAGATGAGCAAGACTGCACAAGTAAAGCCAAATATTATCCACATCACTTGAACACAAAAAGGTATGGATCAGTACACTCAAGAGACAATTTAAATCATTCTTCCCCATAACAAAAATAGTGCTAATCGAAGAGAATTTACAAGAGATGTGTTCTGTAACTTTCCAACTGAACTGAAGCAAGTATCAGACTAAGAGACTGGAGTAAACCCTATGTTGGATATGAAAAGTTCAGAAACAACTGGAAAATGCAGACGAGTGTTGCATTTGATGCTCTTTGTGAACTGCACATGAGGAACCATGATCTAGTGCAAAAAAGGATGATAGGCTTGACCGAATGGCTTCTGCTGTGGCAGAACATACCCACTGCTTCCCTGTGAATGCTTCAAGCAAATGCTGATTCCACTACTGAAGCACAATTGGACTATAATGATCAGAAAGAATTTAAATCTACTTAATGATGATACAAAAGGTGGTTATATTTTACAGAGCGATTATAAGTTCCATACATGTATAAAAGATTCATATTAGAAACTGCTTACGTAAACACACTCCTCAGTGTGCTGGCAATATATAGAAAATAAGTGGATGGATTACAGTTCTAAAATTTAATTTAGATATGTTACAAAACATGCTGGGTTTTAAAAAATAAATTTTTCAAAAAGTCATGTAAATGAAATGAGTCACATACATCTCGCAGGTTGTGCTGGGTAACCACCCGATCAGCTTGCTGAGCAACAAGTTGAGCTGTTATCTTCATGATGGCCTCTTTATCTGGCGCCCTTTGCTCTTGTTTCTTCTGATAGAAAGAGAAAGGCAAAAGATACAATTAAGCTGGAGAGGGTCTGTTTCCATGTTGTATGGTGCTATGATTCTACGACCTAATAACGTCTGTGGCTTTTTCAGCTGACAGCCCTGATGTATTACAGAAAGTATAATGTGTTTCTTATTTTTTTCATATACAACTAGGATTTAGATAGAAACATGAAAATATAAAACAAAAAAATAAAAAAGGTTTTACCTTTTCTTCAGCAGACACATCGGCCATCTTCGGAGGAGCAGGTGCTCTCTTTTTAATTAATAATAAAACATCTTGAACAAAAGACAAAAGGTAACCATGAACACGCATGGCAGATAGTGCATTAGCCAAAGACATTACTCAGACGATTTTCCCCCCCACTTAACTATCACAAAACAATAAATGAGGGATAACACTACCCAGATCAGCAAAAGGAATTATCCATGGCATATTAAACACCCTCAGAAGATTAAAAATCACGCAACAGGTCATAGCCTAATAAGTTTATTTGGAAGTACTAGCTTTCAGAGCACTGCTCCTTCATCAGGTAGGTCCTCTCCACCCTGAGCCGGTAGTTGATGGCGTCGATGGTAGCCATGGTGTGGAGGTGCCGGTGTTGGACTGGGGTGGACAAAGTTAAAAATCACACAACACCAGGTCATATTCCAATGGGTTTATTTGGAAGTACCCAGTCCACAACCTGGTGTGGTGTGATTTTTAAACTTTGTTCATCTCAGTCCAACACCGGCACCTCCACATCATGACCCTCAGAAGGGTTCATAAGATACTAGCAGTCTCTCTACCTCCCGGCTAGAAGGCCCAGGTTCAATTCCCACCTACTCCAGATGGATCTCATTACACACCTGAGAGGTTGGATTAACAGTGTCTATTAAACATGCTTAAACTAATAAAAACAAAGAACTTTGTACAGCAGATGGTGGAGATCTGAAATAAAAGCGAGGTATTGAAGCACTGGAAGCGGTTCAGAGAAATTTTACTAGACCAATACCTGAAATAATCAGACTGCCTTATGAGTAAAGGCTATATAGAATAGTTCTGTATCCTCGAGATTATAGAAGAGTCGGAGGTGACTTAATTGAAACAGGAGATTCTGATGGGACTCCACCAAATACACGTGGAAAGGATATTTTCTCTTGAAGGAGAATCTTAGAACTAGGGGTCATAGTTTAAAAAAAGGGTTACCTCTTAGAGAGATGAAGAGCATTTTTTTTGCCCTGAGTGTCTTTGGAATTCCCTTTCTCAGGCAGTGAATGTAGAAACATTAAATATTTTCAAGACAGAAGTAGACAGATTATTGATTAGCATAGAGAAGAAAGGTACACCCATAACCTACAGCAACTGGACTGTAGCAGTTCAAGAAAGCAGCTCACCACCACCTTGTCAGGGGCAACTATGCATGGGCAATAAATGTCCACAGAGCCAGTGAATGTACAAAACAAAAACTATTCTTGTAACTGCCTTCATCAGATACTAGTGAGAATCATAAGTGAATACTCCAACCCAAGAATGCAGAGAATTACAACAGCTTTACTAAGATGAAAACCCTAGCTCAGCACCTCACCAGCACTTCTTACTCACTTTACTGTCTCACCCCCTGCTTTAACTTCAGTGGTTTAGTTTCCAACACGACATGTGAAACTGCCCGGCAAAATCTCATATCTGAGTTTCAAACTTCAAAAGCAAAGTTAATAATTTAAAAAAAAAAGGAGGAAACCACCCAATGAAATTTGATAAAAGTAATACATTACAAAGATCTTTAAGATGCAACACATTCTCCAAAAGGTGGTTGGCTGAAACAGTCAGTCACTTAACTGATCTAAACCACTGAACCATACTACCCATCCCACCATCTGTTACGCTCCATGCAAGACACTCCCAGCCATCTGTTACTCCGCAGATCACTGTAGCAGGAATAAGGCTGAAGACTGACAGGGCCATACATTCACAAATGAACTTGATGCTCATCCAAAATAGAGGCTGCCTCATTTCAGAAAGTGAATAAACAATTCCATGCACCCTCTGCTGCCCACCGCACCAAGACATCTGCTCTATTCATTATACTCAGGCACTCACCTTTATCCTGGAGGTTCTCCTCAATGACCGTCTTTGTGTCTGATAGGACCCTCTCTGATGTAGCATGAATGAGTTTGTGGTGTGTTATCGTCTTTGGATCTTCTAATCCACCTTGTGCACACTGCAAGACATATCACACATTATTACAAAAGAGATTTCAGAGTATTATGAATTGCAATCCTGTGTATATCCCTTTACCAACATAATACTGAAAGTTACCAGTGCTGTTGCTAGACCCAGTTAGTGTACTATCAGGGAAAGGGGAAATAAAATAACGTAAATATTCAACATTACCCCAATACGCTTCCCATGAGTTCCTCTCTTTCCCACCAACTCTCCAAAAGACATCTACTGTACTTGTGATCAGGATACAGATCTTTACAGGGTTATGGGGTGAAAGCGTGAGAATGGGATTGAGAAACCTATCAATCATGACTGAATGGTGGAGCAGACTCAATGGGCCAAATGGCCAAACTTCTGCTCCTATCTGATGATCTTTAGGCACTGCAAACTAGGAAGAATATATAAATAGCGAAGCATGCAAGGATAGTAAAATGAGCTGAAGCTTTAAACAAGAAAGGGCTAATTCACATAGGGTTAATGTAAGGTATTATTACACATCACTTACAAACTAATACTTTTAGATGAAAAGTGATTTTCTTTTGGTAAACCCTGCACCATAGAAATGAGTTCACCTATGGAAGGTGGACTTCCTGGCACAGCTGAAGCTGACCAATCAGAATTCTAGTTTATACTGTTTTGTATAAAAGATGTTACACTTCATGGGATATTCTCTTATTACATGAGGTAGAACAAGAGCAAGCTGGCAATGCAGGAACTGTTTAAAACACTGGTTATTCACAGTTGGGAGTCCTGTGTGTGGTTCTGGTTACCACATTTATAAGGAGGATGTGATTGCACTAGAGAGGGTACAGAGGGGATTTACCAGGAATCTGCATGTGCTGGAGTGTTTTTGGTAGGAAAAACTTTGAAAGACTATATAAATTAGGGGAAAGAATTCTAAAGAGGGCGCAGGAGCAGAGGGACCAGGGTATATGTGCGCAGATTAATGAAGGTGGTAGGACAGGTGGACAGAACAGTAAATAAATCATACAATGCCCTTAGCTTTATTAATAGAGACAAAGAGTAAAGAGTAGGGAAGTGAACTTGAAATTGTACGGAACACTTGTTAGACCCCAGCTGGAGTACTGTGTACAGTTGTGGGTACCACATTATAGAACATAGAATGTTAGAGCAGTACAGGCTCTTTGACCCTCAATGTTGCACCGACCGGTGAAATTAATCTGATGCCCATCTAACCTACACCATTCCATTATTATCCATATGTCCAATGCCTATTTAAATGCCCTTAACATCAGCGAGTCTACTACTGTTGCAGGCAGGCTGTTCCATGCCCCTACTACTGAGTAAAGGAACTACCCTGATATCTGTCCTAAATTTATCACCCCTCAATTTCAGGCTATGTCCCCTCATGTCAGCCTTTCCCTCAGCCTTTCCTTCCCTACTAGGCAACATGCTAGTAAATCTCCTCTGAACCCTTACCAAAGCTTCCACATCCTTCCCATAATGCAGTGACAAGAACTGTACGCAATACTCCATGATCAGCCACACCAGTGTCTTGTACAGTTGAAGCATAGCTTCATGACTTCGAAACTCAACCAATAAACACCAACACACCATATGCCTTCTTAACAACCCTTTCAACCTGGGTGGCAGCTTTCAGGAATTTATACACCGAGATCTCTGTTCATCTACACTGCAAAGAATTTTACCATTAGCCCTGTACTCTGCATTCCTGTTATTTCTTCTGAAGTGAACTGCCTCACACTTTTGCGCATTACAAAGAGTGAACTAAAAGCTTGATCCAAGAAATAGGTCTTTAGGAGACAATCTTAAAATGGAGAGATTGCAATATCTGCGGTTTAGATGGCTTAAAAGGGGAGGCAAAAGGATAGATAAGTAACCAGAGTTGGAGGAATGCAGAATCCTTGGATGCTGGCAGAGCTACAGGAGATTACAGATAGGGAAGATCTGGAGGGAGGTGAACATATGGATTAGAATTTTAAAATATGAGACATTGACGGACTGGAAACTAAAGTCTTTGAACACAGCAATATGTATGAAAGAAACCTGGAAGGTGGGTTCAGATATAAGCAGCATATCTTTGAGCCCACATGAGTGTACAGAATAGCTGGCCAAGAGAGCTACACCAATAACAACATCCCTTAACACAAGGGGGCTCATTTTAGTTAATTCACTTGGAAAATGCCTGCAGCATCCCAACCACAGTATTCTTTTACTAAATTCTAACATCACCTTCTAGTCCACAATTTTAATGCTGTGAAGTGATATTTGTCCACTAGTAACCATGAAGGGCTTTTGCCTGAAACGTCGATTTCGAAGCTCCTTGGATGCTGCCTGAACTGCTGTGCTCTTCCAGCACCACTAATCCAGAATCTGGTTTCCAGCATCTGCAGTCATTGACTCTACGTTTGCTAGGTAAAAACAATGAAATCGGTGAAAGCGCTCTCCTGATTAAAGACCTAGCACTAAAAGTGATAAATGTAGTAGTTGGAGGTCAGTCATCTCAATTTCTGGACATCTCTAAAGGAGTTAGGGTGGTGTTCTTGACCTGTACCACAACTCCGAGTACTGAAATAGTCTATAGACAAATGTTGCAAGGAGGAACAATAATTTATCATTCCTTCATGGTCACAGGGTCAAAAATCCAGAGAACTTCCTCCTGAACAGCATTCTGTGCACATACATCAAATGGACTGTGGCAGTCAAGAAGTCGTTTTGTCACGACCTTCTTGACAGCAATTAGGGATAGTCATTAAATGCTGGCCCAGCCAAGAATACTCCCATCCCAATGCACTTCTATTTTATTGAAATCATAGGAAGTAAATATTTCTACATCACAGCTTAAAACAGTCTTTGAGCATACACAGCAGGAAGTTTGATCGTTACGTTGTGTTGAGTTAACCACTTACAGCAGTGAAGTAGAAAGCTATAATTAGTCTCAACAGGACTGGGACACAATAAGACCATAAGAAATAGGAATGGAAGTAAGGCCATTCAGCCCATCGAGTCCACTCCACCATTCAATCATGGGTGATGGGCATTTCAAAGCCACTTACCTGCACTCTCCCCGTAGCCCTTAATTCCTTGCAAGATTAAGAATTTATCAATCTCTGCCTTAAACATTTAACATCCCGGCCTCCACTGTGCTCCGTGGCAATTAATTCCACAGGCCCACCACACTCTGGCTGAAGAAAGGTTTCCTCATTTCCGTTCTAAATTGACTCCCACTAATTCTAAGGTTCTGCCCACAAGTCCTAGTATCCACACCTGACGGAAACAATTTCCCAGCGCCCACTTTTTCTAAGCCATGAATTCCCTTTAAGTTTCTATTAGATCTCCCCTCATCCTTCCAAACTCTAACGAATACAATCTCAGGATCCTCAGCCATTCATCGTATGTTAGGCCTACCATTCCAGGGATCATCTGTGTCAATCTCCGCTGGAAATGCTCCAGTGCCACTATGTCCTTCCTGAGGTGTGGGGCCCAAAACTGGACACCGTATTCTAAATGGGGCCTAACCAGAGCTTTATAAAGTCTCAGTACCACATTGTTGCTTTGACATTCCAACCCTCGTGATAAATGACAACATCACATTTGCTTTCTTTATCACAGACTTAACCTGCAAGTCAACCTTGAGGAAATCCTGGGTTAGCACCGCCAGATCCCTTTGTACTTTGGCTTTATGAATTTTCTCAATTTATAAAATAGTCCATGCCTGCGTTCTTTTTTCCAAAGTGCAAGACCTCGCATTTGCTCACATTGGTCCAAGAAATGGCTGATAAAATTCATTCTCCTAAACTGTTGAAATCTTTCTGCAGCTGAAAATGTGTTGTTGGAAAAGCACAGCAGGTCAGGCAGCATCCAAGGAGCAGGAGAATCAACGTTTCAGGCATGAGCCCTTCTTCAGGAATGAGGAAAGTGTGCCAAGCAGGCCAAGATAAAAGGTAGGGAGGAGGGACTTGGGCGAGGGGTGTTGGAAATGTGATAGGTGGAAGGAAGTTAAGGTGAGGGTGATAGGCCGGAGTGGGGGTGGGGGGGCGGAGAAGTCAGGAAGAAGATTACAGTTTAGGAAGGTGGTGCTGAGTTGAGGGTTGGAACGGAGACAAGGTGGGGGGGGGGGGGAGAAAATGAGGAAACTGGAGAAATCTGAGTTCATCCCTTGTGGTTGGAGGGTTCCTAGGCGGACGATGAGGCGCTCTTCCTCCAGTCGTCGTGTTGCTATGGTCTGGCGATGGAGAGTCCAAGGACCTGCATGTCCTTGGTGGAGTGGGAGGGGAGTTGAAGTGTTGAGCCACGGGGTGGTTGGGTTGGTTGGTCTGGGTGTCCCAGAGGTGTTCTCTGAAACGTTACGCAAGTAGGCGGCCTGTCTCCCCAATATAGAGGAGGCCACATTGGGTGCAGCGGATGCAGTAAATGATGTGTGTGGAGGTGCAGGTGAATTTGTGGCGGATATGGAAGGATCCCTTGGGGCCTTGGAGGGAAGTAAGGGGGGGGGAAAAAAAAAAAGGTGGTGTGGGCGCAAGTTTTGCATTTCTTGCGGTTGCAGGGGAAGGTGCCGGGAGTGGAGGTTGGGTTGGTGGGGTGTGTGGACCTGACGAGGGAGTCACGGAGAGAGTGGTCTTTTCGGAACGGTGATAGGGGAGGGGAGGGAAATATATCCCTGGTGGTGGGGTCCGTTTGGAGGTGGCAGAACTGACGACGGATGATACGATGTCTCTGGAGGTTGGTGGGGTGGTCCGTGACGACCAGTGAGGTTCTGTCCTGGTGGCGATTGGAGGGGCAGGGCTCAAGGGCAGAGGAGCACATGCAGTAGACAGCATCGATCATGTCTGGGAGGAAATTGCGGTCTTTGAAGGAGGCGGCCATCTGGGTTGTACAGTATTGGAACTGGTCCTCCTGAGAGGAGATGTGGCGGAGACGAAGGAATTGGGAATATGGGATGGCGTTTTTACAGGGGGCAGGGTGGGAGGTGTAATCTAGGTAGCTGTGGGAGTCGGTCGGTTTATAGTAAATGTCTGTGTTGATTAAGTCGCCCCAGATAGAAATGGAGAGGTCTAGGAAGGGGAGGGAGGAGTCCGAGACGGTCCAGGTAAATTTGAGGTCAGGGTGGAAGGTGTTGGTAAAGTGGATGAACTGTTCAACCTCCTTATGGGAGTACGAGGTAGCACCGATACAGTCATCAATGTAGCGGAGGAAAAGGTGGGGGGTGGGGCCAGTATAGCTGCGGAAGATGGATTGTTCCACGTATCCTACGAAGAGGCAGGCATAGCTGGGGCCCATGCGGGTGCCCATGGCTACTCCTTTGGTTTGGAGGAAGTGGGAGGATTGGAAAGAGAAGTTGTTCAGTGAGGACCAGTTCAGTCAGTCGAAGGAGGGTGTCAGTGGAAGGGTACTGGTTGGTACGGCGGGAAAGGAAGAAGCGGAGGGCTTGGAGTCCTTCATGATGGGGGATGGAGGTGTACAGGGACTGGATGTCCATGGTGAAGATAAAGCATTGGGGGCCACGGAAGCGAAAATCATGGAGGAGGTGGAGGGCGTGGGTGGTGTCCCGAACGTAGGTAGGGAGTTCTTGGACTAAGGGGGACAGCACCGTGTCGAGGTATGCAGAGATGAGTTCGGTGGGGCAGGAACAGGCTGAGACAATGGGTCGGCCGGAGCAGTCAGGTTTGTGGATTTTGGGCAGGAGGTAGAAATGGGCTGTGCGAGGTTGTGGGACTATGAGGTTGGAGGCTGTGGATGGGAGATCCCCTGAGGTGATGAGGTTATGGATGGTCTGGGAGATGATGGTTTGGTGGTGGGAGGTGGGGTCATGGTCAAGGGGGCAGTAGGAGGTGTCCGCGAGCTGGCGTTAGCCTCAGCGGTGTTAAGGTCGGTGCGCCAAACTATTACCGCGCCTCCCTTGTCTGCCAGTTTGATAGTGAGGTTGGGTTTGGAATGGACGGAGTGGAGGGCTGCACGCTCCAAGGGTGAGAGGTTGGAGTGGGTGAGAGGGGCGGAGAGGTTGAGGGTGTTAATGTCATGGCAGCAGTTAGCTATGAAGAGATCGAGGGCAGGTAAGAGACCAGCACGGGGTGTCCAGGTGGATAGGGTGCGTTGGAGGCGGGAGAAGGGGTCGTCAGAGGGTGGGCAAGAATCCTGGTTGAAGTAGGCGCGGAGGCAAAGGTGGCGGAAGAATTGTTCGATGTCACGCCGTGTGTTGAACTCATTAATCCGAGAGCATAGGGGAATGAAGGGGAGGCCTCTACCGAGGACTGATCTTTCATCCTCAGAGAGGGGTAGTTCTGGAGGGATGGTGAAAACACGGCAGGGCTGGGAGCTAGGACCTGGTGTGGGGGCGGGAACGGAGATCGGCATGGGAGCGGGATTAGGCGTAGTGACGGAGATCGGCGTGGGGGCGGGGTTAGGTGTGGCAACAGAGATCGGCGTGGGGGCGGAGACGCATGCGGCGTGGTCGTTGTGCAGGTGTGATGTCACTGGGGGCGGAAGTGGCTGCAGCGACGGCAACCCAGGGGGCGGAAGTGGCTGCGCTTTCTGCAGCCTCCCTACCACCTCAGAACTACCTGCCTGTCCACCTAACCTCGTATCATCGGCGAACTTTGCCAGAATGCCACCAGTCTCTTCACCCAGATCATTAATAAAGTGAACAGCTGTAACCCCAACACTGAACTCTGCGGGACATCACTAGTCACCAGCTGCCATTCCAAAAAAGAACCTCTTATCCCAACTCTCTGCCTGTCAGACAGCCAATCCTTATTCCGTGCCAGTAGCTCACCTCGAACACCATGGGCCCTCACCTCACTCAGCAGCCTCCCTTGAGGTACTTTATCAAAGGCCTTTTGGACATCTAGTAGATTTTCATCAGTTCATCTCATGCCCTTGTAATTACCTTTATTTAACAGTAACACTATTGTATCCAATTTTGTCTTTTCTCTTTCGAACTGCAGACTGAACTCTACCATATTATGATCATTGCCTCCTAAATGTTCCATGAATATAAGATCTTTTAGAAAGTCTGGCTCGTTACATTGCACTAAGTCCAGAATAGCTTGCTCCATCACAAGCTGTTCCAAAAAGCCATCCTGTAAGCATTCCATAAATTCCCTTTCTTTGGATCCACCGGCAACATAATTCACCTAGTCCATTTGCATATTGAAGCTCCCCATGATCACAGTGACTTTACCTTTCTCCCCATCTATTTCCTGGTACATCTTGCACCCTTGATCCGGACCACTGCTGGGAGGTCTATACATAACTCCCATGATGGTAGTTTTTGCCTTTGTGGTTCCTCAACTCGACCCACACAGACTCCACATCATCTGACCCTAAATCTATGGTATTAGATTATATAATTTCATTCTTAACTAACAGGGCAACCCCACCCATTCTGTCTCTTCAATAAGTTCTAAATCCTTGGACGTTTAACTGCCAGTCCTGAACCCCTTGCAACCACGTCTCTGTATTGCCTACCACATCAATCATTTACAATTTGTAATAACCAATTTATAATGGTTAAAAAGTTAACGTGTGTCCAGCATCTCCTCCGAGAAGGGCATTAATACAGTAACTAAAGACTGTAGATGACAGGGGAGTTTCTTTATATGAATTATCAGGGGCCAGGGAGTGACTAATGTCCTCAGTGCTCCCCTTCAGGAAACGAGTCAATAACTACTGGAGGGAAGAAATGAAAACTTACAGCATTTTTAATCCTATGATGTGAATTTATTCACGTCACAGGCACACATTTCTCACTGACCCAAGACAAAAGAGATCTAGGTAATCCACAATGCAGAGCCTAACAATACTTTAACCACTGGTTTCACTGTTTACCATTGCAAATTTCCCAATGCAGTTAACTTAGAAAAAAACTACACAATGTTTTAATATAAACAGCTGTTTTGCAGCTCAGCACATTCCTCAAAGACCTTTGTAGAACATTAAAATGCCTCATAGAAAAAGTCACTTCTCCAAATTCTCCACCTTCATATGACCCCAAACCATCTCCCAGAAGCCGAAAGATCAGCAATAGTGACCCATGTTCAGATAATTAATAAGACTGCAAATACCTACTAGGACCACTAGTAAGCAGAACCTCCTTTCCTAATTCATACAAAATCAAAAAAGGTATTTCTTCAATACCAAAGTCTACATTTCTCCCAGTACACACACAACCACAAACAACTCAAGTTCATCAAATGACATTTGCCACCAACCTAACACAACAGCTTTCCAAAATAGAAGACTATGAACTCAAAAGATGAATAAAAAAAAACATGAAATAGGAGGTGGCTATTCAGCCAATCAAACTTGCCCTGCCATTCAACAAGATCATGACTGGCCTCAACCTCTCCTTCATGCCAGATCAGCATAACCATCAGCTTGCTATTTCAAAAATATAACTCCTCTTTAAATACTTTATGATCTAGTCTCTACACGTTTTGGGGGAAAGCACCTCAGATATTCACTAACCCGAGAGAAAAAAAATTCACACCTCAGTTTTAAAATCACCAGACCCGTTATTCTGTAACTAAGTTCCTTAGCTCAAGATTCCCTTAGAATTAAAAACCATCTTCTCAATATCTGCTCATCAAGTCCCCTCAGAATCTTATATACTTCACTAAGATTACCACTCATTCTTCTAAACTTTAATGAGTAAAAAGGTTTCTTTAACTGTTCTCAATAAGTGAACTCTGCCTCCCCAGGTATCAGCCTAGTGATTCTCTTTTGGACAGCCTCCAATGCTAGCATATCATTTTTTTTGAAAACAGGAAACAAAAACTTACAGTATTCCACGTGCAGTCTCACCAATAGGCTGCAGAGTTGCAACACGACTTCCCTATTTTAAACTACAATCTCCTTGCAATAAAGTATAACATTCCATTTGCCTTCTTCATTACTTACTGCATAGAAACTTTGAGTTACCTCTGCACTACACTTTTTGGGAGTCTTTCTTCACTTAAATATTAATCTGGATTCTTACTAAAGTGCATAACCTCACATTTTCTACATTAAACTCCACCTTCAAAGTTTTGTCCACTCACTCAAACTGCCTATACTTCATCTATTTCTTTCTTAAATGGATTCTTGCCTTTTTCCAATGACAGATGTTAGGCTAACTGACCTGTAAATTCTGGCTTTTGGTTTCTCTCCATTCTTGAACAGCACTTTTTGAATCTGCAGGACCCTTCCTGGAATCCACCAAGTTCTGGTTAAAACATTGAACTGCATCTCACTATCTATCGACTAAATTGCATACATAATGGTCTACAGTATTTCTCACATTTCACAATTAGAATCCAACACCCAGCCAAATAGAGCAGAAAGAGTTTAAACCCATTACTACATTTAAATTAGAGGGAATTCTCCTTGATCCTGCTTCTTCCACCTCAAAATGTGCAATCAATTTCCGACTAAATCAATAATGTCTTTAAATAAATAAACATTCAGAACCAGGAAGGTTAAAAGTCTTCCAGTTTTTCAGGTGGAAGATACCTGCCAGCATTGTTTGTCAGGTGATATAATGGATGGGGCAGAGAATCCAATACGTGTTATGTCAAAGGAACAATTTGATTCAATTTCATTCAAGCTTTAGGGTGTGTTCAAACCATTTGTGATGCATTCCAATGGCAACAGCTCTTAGTGTTTATTTTAATCACCACAACTCACTGCACAGTATTACTTCATCAAATAATTTCTACACTATGCATTCTGGAAGGAGCCCAAAGTAGCAAACAGTTTTGGATGACAGTAAGAGTCCAATAGTGCTCAGTATGACCAGTCAAATCAGCTGATGAATTGCTAAACTAATTGGCCACTATTTCAGTCTGCATCCTTTGGGTTAAAAGAGGAGCAAATATGAGGCCCAGGTAGGGGGAAGGGCAAGAGACAACGAGCTGAGAGAGAGAGGGAGAAAGGACTTCACTGGGGTTAAGAGCAGGAGAATACTGCAGAACATTGGCCTGGCAATTAGGCCTTGATTAATTTTAAATCAAGGAAAGCTTTCAGAATGCTATTTCCAATTGTCTGTCATAGCAAAGGTTTGTTTTAGCCAGTCAGACTGCAACACAGCTTTCTAGAATCCAAATATAATGCTGGTGAGGCAACCTGGGTCCAAGCCACAATCCAATTAGATTAAGCCAGGATTTCAAAATTTGCACCTGGCGAAGAATACAATCCAAATACTGGAACAGTGTACATGTCTTCAAAGAACTGAACTCTGCTTCTATTATAAGAATGTCACATATTTCCTTCTAAAAACTGAAAATTTGACAAAAACAACAGAAACAGATGATCAGGGATTGAGAAAACAGCAATGTGGGGCAGTTGCTGATTTATTGAAGTTAAGCAACACCCAACAATCATACCCCAAGCCAAAAAGGAATATTATACATATCTCAGCTGTTCACTGGGAAATCTCAGCACTCAGGTGAAGAACTAGGTTCTGAGCTGGATGAACTCACTAACCCCTGCAAATTTAAATTACTCCCAGACTCCTGTCCAAAATCAAAAGCTAACCAACAAGATTTCAACAATATTCTAACAGCAAAACTATAGCCATTGTCATAGCTTTCTGTTGGTCATGAAGATGTTCGAGGATGGTGCATGGCAACACATGACAGATTTCTTGCCTGTAGCAGCGACAAGCAAACAACAGCAAGAAGTTTGGAGGTGGATTATATCAACCTCACTAGCTATTGGGCAAGGGAATGTAGATCCTCCACGTGCTGTACAACCTCAAAAAGCCTGCAGTAAAAACTACTCCAACGCCAACTTAAAATTTCTTGCAGCACTGCCAAAACACTAACACCAGTTATATTACAGATTCAACTTCTGCAGCACTGTGCCTTTAATTTCTATTAATAAAGATACAAGCTTCTACTGTCACAGCCTCTCACCCAAAGTGCACAGTTCCATTCTCTAAGATCTACTCAGATCAAGGGACTTGACAGTCAAATCTGTTCCCTCGTTTTCAAAGTTATAATGACCTTCTTCAGCTTTATGCCCCTCCAGTGTCAATGTCTTCAGTCATTAAGCATCTCTCATCCCTCTAACTCTTACTTTAATCAACTCCCGAATCAAACTTTCAGCTCCTTCAATCCTCTGTTTTCCCTCCATGAACATTTATTTTCACCAACTGTAAAAGTGAATTGAGAGGTTTCTTTTCCTTTATTTTTGTCATGGGATGTGGGCATTGCTGGCCAGGCCAGCATTTGCTGACCATCCATACATGCTTTTGAATGGATTGAGCTTCAATGCTGCTTTAGAGGACAGTTAAGAATCAACCAGATTGCTGTGGGTCTGGAGTTACATATCAGCAAGACCAGCTAAGAATGGCAGATTTCCTTCCCAAAAAAGAAAGGAGGGAAGTAGATGACATTTGCTTATTGCTGCCATGGGCACTATTATTGGCTCTAGCTTTAAAATTCCAGATTTAAACGTTACTTTTCATTTACTTATTTCCTGCTTGTGCTCATTTCACCCTCAGCTGATCAGATCTCTTTTACTTACAGCTCGCAATCCTAAAATATTGCCGCCCTCAGGGTGACCTGGAGTTAGCTATATTTAGTTTCAAGGATGCACTAATCCAATGGACATTTATGATACTGTATTGATAGGTGATGATAACAGTTGCAGCTCTCTGCTGCTACTTACAGGTCCTGCTTAGCCTTTCACTGAGTAATCCCAACAGCTTATTATACTTTTACCTCAGCTACTGACTAAATCTCAGGTAACGTTCTTACCAGAATTCACTGGCAAGCAATTGTCCTGTGAAGGACTTCATAGTGGAGCCCGATCCTGCTTTCACACATGCATTTATTAATACACAGTCTCACATGCTCATCACTTCCACCAGACCTTCAAGGTTCTCTGCATAACCATTAAGGATCAGGCTGACAACTCCCAGATGAAGTCTACAACATGGAGGCCAATCGTTGCATGCCCCAGGACAGGATCAGGCAGAAGATATTTTTCCTATACTGTTTAGTTACATACTTAGCAATATGTTTATCTGTTGTTGAACTCGCAGGTTCCAAACCAATTTTAGGACAATGTACATTGCAATGAATTACAGAAATGCACATATGTGGAGATAATTTACATTTTTTCGTGTGGAATACTCCTCCTCCGGGATGAGAGATGAATCAACTTCACAGCACAAAAAAGTTACCGGTCTTCCAAATTGTAACCTCTAAGGTGCTCATTGTATTTTTTTTGACAAAAATGCTCAACTATTAGATGAAAGCAAAAATCAATAAATCTTTGATATACACTGTACGTAAACATCACATTTCACTTAACAGGAACTTACTGGATATCCAATTAGTAAGAAAAAAGTTATCGCTTGAAATGTATTCATATTTCCAACACCTGTCAACAGCATAGTGCACACACATTTGACATTCACTATCAAATGGACAAATAAAACAAAATCAAAATCATACAATGGATGTAATGAACACTCTTGGGACTACCCAGTAATTTAATAGCAAAAAAGCAAGCAATATACTAAAAATAATTTCATCCTGATCTTATCTTCCCTTAAAGATCAGACATGAAATTATTTGAAGCTATACATTTTGTGATGAAAGACAATTTATATTAATATCTTTCCCAGAGCTTGCATTTCAAAATAGTGACATATGGGTGTCAGTTATTTGTGAAATGGTTTTTTTTGAAAAAGCAAGGTCAGAGTGTCCTTCTGGAACAGTGACACAATCCAATATGCAAAGTGCAGGGGACTGCAAACCCCTGCAAAGTTAATGGAAAAATGTTTTTACTGTGACAGTTGCAACAAGTAAACATGTCGGCCACTGACTGTTTTCCATTCAGAAGAAGAGCACTTTTTAAAAAAAAATTCAGTTTAGAAGCAAGTTTTTCAGTTCTGTTCAGAAGACATGAAGCATCAAGTTCAGAGATAAGCTTAATTCCTCTCCTAGAAGGGTTAGGGCAGTTCATGGAACAAGTTACTTCAGCAGAAGGGTTTAACTTGTGAAACTTCCAAACAAGGAGAAGTTGGTTAGAAATGCGAAGGTTATTAGAACCAAGACAGCTTAGGCTTTTGGGTTTATGGCAAAAGCTCATGTCAGCAGATTTGGAAAGGACTCATTGAATTGCTTCCCTAGTCCAAAGCCAAGTAGGAGTCGGTTAAATAGAACTCTAGAGAGTTGAGAAATGGGGTGTAATTTCTCAGGGCTGGAGTCTCTGAAATAGACAGTATTAAGAAACAATTTGAACTGTTGTGTTGTGACATCATTCTAAACATTTTTTCTAGGTTTACACAGCTTGTTTGTTGGTTAATTTGTTCTTTTGTGTGATAAACTTCTGTTAAAGTAACCCTGCAGCCTCTTGTAATTAACTCATTAACATAGTAAAACCTGGCTTGATCATTTTATTTTTGTTTGTCTCCAAAACTATCAGTGGATGCTAGAAATCAGAGAAAAAAAAGCAGACCTGCACCCTGGAGGGTCACTGAAATTGTTTGAGGCACCTTTTAACTGATTAGATTACTTAGTGTGGAAACAGGCAAGCTCAGAAGATACATCAGAACACAGTTTACTGAAACAAAAGCATTTATTATATAGGAAATCTAGGTCAGGCAAAATCTGTAGAGAGAAACAGATTTCAGGCCATGATTTTCCATTGGATGCTGGGAAGCTTTGAAGCCTTATAGGAAAGTGCTACAATCTATCAAGACCAAAGTGAAGACAAAATTACACCTGAAGAAGAATGTTGAAGCTGCACTAATTGCTCACATGAGAACTCAGATATAAAAGGCTCAAGAACCACCTCTCCACCTTGTAGCTTGCTCACCCCAATAATAAAGTGTCAAGAAAACCATGATAACATTCCTGATCACGTTAAATAACAGCTTGCTACAGATGGTTAGCAAATGCTGCTAACTTGGGTGCACCTTGACAAGCATTCTGTCCCTTTGATGCAAAACTTAGTACACCAACACAAAGCAGGTTTCACTCTGGCCAACTTGTGAAATACCTTTGGGAGAAGACCAAACTGACAGTTCAGACTGTGACTTGCATCTAGTTATACTGACTAACAGCTACTGTGAAAAGAAGCTGAGTAATTTCCACCTTTATGACCTGTGGTACATAATGGATATATCCCAGTTAAACAAAGTCATGAATGTAGCACTCTGCTCAAAACAGAGCCCCCAGGTCTATTAATTCTGAGCAAACAGTAATAACTTTGCTGGTTCAGACACATCTGGAGGATACAAGAGTGTCGCAAACTCAAGCTCCTTCTGTGTGTTGAGGCAGTCAGAGGCAAGCAAACTAAGGCTGCGTCAAGGAACCTTGAAAGTGTGACGTGGATCTGAAACACCGACTATCACACCAAGAGTCTGTAACTGATGAAACAGGAAAATTAAAGAAGCTCCTGTGTTCAAGGTGGACCATAACGACCAGTGGCAAAGCAAGGGCTGACCAGTATAGCCATCAGCAAAACGCTTAGAATGAAGACCCCCCCCAACCCCTGAAACATAGGCACGTCCATCATTGCACCGATTAGAAGTAAGCCAACTCTACCTAGCACCCTCTAACAGCACTTCATAAATAACAGCAAAATGACACCACCTAGGTTATAGGAAAATGCCCATGGGACTGAGAAGACAGTCAGTGGGGGGGGGGGCGGGGAAGAAGTGAAGGTTGGGAGGGGGGGGGGAGGGGCAGAAGCAAAGGTGGGGTGGGGTGGGGGGGGGGGGGAGGGGCAGAAGCAAAGGTGGGGTGGGGTGGGGTGGGGGGGGGGGGGAAGGGAGAAGAAAAAAGCGAAGGTGGGGTGGGGGGGGAAGGGGGAAGAAAGAATCGAAGGAAGAAGTGAAGAGGGGGGGGGGAGGAGGGAATGAAGAGGGGGGGCGAGGATGAAGTGAAGAGGGGGGGGGAGGATGAAGTGAAGAGGGGGGGGGAGGATGAAGTGGAGAGGGGGGGGGAGGAAGAAGTGGAGAGGGGGGGGGAGGAAGAAGTGAAGAGGGGGGGGGAGGAAGAAGTGAAGAGGGGGGGGGGGAGGAAGAAGTGAAGGGGGGGGGGGGGAAGAAGTGAAGGGGGGGGGGGAGGAAGAAGTGAAGGGGGGGGGAGGAAGAAGTGAAGAGGGGGGGGGGAGGAAGAAGTGAAGAGGGGGGGGGGAGGAAGAAGTGAAGAGAGGGGGGGGGAGGAAGAAGTGAAGAGGGGGGGGAGGAAGAAGTGAAGAGGGGGGGGGGAGGAAGAAGTGAAGAGGGGGGGGGGAGGAAGAAGTGAAGAGGGGGGGGGAGGAAGAAGTGAAGAGGGGGGGGGAGGAAGAAGTGAAGAGGGGGGGGGAGGAAGAAGTGAAGAGGGGGGGGGAGGAAGAAGTGAAGAGGGGGGGGAGGAAGAAGTGAAGAGGGGGGGAGGAAGAAGTGAAGAGGGGGGGAGGAAGAAGTGAAGAGGGGGGGAGGAAGAAGTGAAGAGGGGGGGGAGGAAGAAGTGAAGAGGGGGGGGAGGAAGAAGTGAAGAGGGGGGGGAGGAAGAAGTGAAGAGGGGGGGGAGGAAGAAGTGAAGAGGGGGGGGAGGAAGAAGTGAAGAGGGGGGGGGAGGAAGAAGTGAAGGGGGGGGGGAGGAAGAAGTGAAGGGGGGGGGGGAGGAAGAAGTGAAGGGGGGGGGGGAGGAAGAAGTGAGGAGGGGGGGGGAGGAAGAAGTGAAGGGGGGGGGGAGGAAGAAGTGAAGGGGGGGGGGAGGAGGAAGAAGTGAAGGGGGGGGGAGGAGGAGGAAGAAGTGAAGGGGGGGGGAGGAGGAGGAGGAAGAAGTGAAGGGGGGGGAGGAGGAAGAAGTGAAGGGGGGGGAGGAAGAAGTGAAGGGGGGGGGAGGAAGAAGTGAAGGGGGGGGGGGGAGGAAGAAGTGAAGGGGGGGGGGGAGGAAGAAGTGAAGGGGGGGGGGAGGAAGAAGTGAAGGGGGGGGGGAGGAGGAAGAAGTGAAGGGGGGGGGAGGAGGAAGAAGTGAAGGGGGGGGAGGAGGAAGAAGTGAAGGGGGGGGGAGGAGGAAGAAGTGAATGGGGGGGGAGGAGGAGGAAGAAGTGAATGGGGGGGGAGGAGGAGGAAGAAGTGAATGGGGGGGGGGAGGAAGAAGTGAAGGGGGGGGGGGGAGGAAGAAGTGAAGGGGGGGGGGGGAGGAAGAAGTGAAGGGGGGGGGGGAGGAAGAAGTGAGGAGGGGGGGGGGGAGGAAGAAGTGAGGAGGGGGGGGGGGAGGAAGAAGTGAAGGGGGGGGGGAGGAAGAAGTGAAGGGGGGGGGAGGAAGAAGTGAAGGGGGGGGGAGGAAGAAGTGAGGAGGGGGGGGGGGGGGAGGAAGAAGTGAAGGGGGGGGGAGGAGGAAGAAGTGAAGGGGGGGGGGAGGAGGAGGAAGAAGTGAAGGGGGGGGGAGGAGGAGGAGGAAGAAGTGAAGGGGGGGGAGGAAGAAGTGAAGGGGGGGGGGGAGGAAGAAGTGAAGGGGGGGGGAGGAAGAAGTGAAGGGGGGGGGGAGGAAGAAGTGAAGGGGGGGGGGGAGGAAGAAGTGAAGGGGGGGGGAGGAAGAAGTGAAGGGGGGGGAGGAGGAAGAAGTGAAGGGGGGGGAGGAGGAAGAAGTGAAGGGGGGGGAGGAGGAAGAAGTGAAGGGGGGGGGAGGAGGAAGAAGTGAAGGGGGGGGGAGGAGGAGGAAGAAGTGAAGGGGGGGGGGGAGGAAGAAGTGAAGGGGGGGGGGGGAGGAAGAAGTGAAGGGGGGGGGGGGAGGAAGAAGTGAAGGGGGGGGGGAGGAAGAAGTGAAGGGGGGGGAGGAAGAAGTGAGGAGGGGGGGGGGGGAGGAAGAAGTGAAGGGGGGGGGGGGGAGGAAGAAGTGAAGGGGGGGGGGAGGAGGAAGAAGTGAAGGGGGGGGAGGAGGAGGAAGAAGTGAAGGGGGGGGAGGAGGGGGAGGAAGAAGTGAAGGGGGGGGGAGGAAGAAGTGAAGGGGGGGGGAGGAAGAAGTGAAGGGGGGGGGAGGAAGAAGTGAAGGGGGGGGAGGAAGAAGTGAAGGGGGGGGGAGGAAGAAGTGAAGGGGGGGGGAGGAAGAAGTGAAGGGGGGGGGAGGAAGAAGTGAAGGGGGGGGGAGGAAGAAGTGAAGGGGGGGGGGAGGAAGAAGTGAAGGGGGGGGGGGAGGAAGAAGTGAAGGGGGGGGGGAGGAAGAAGTGAAGGGGGGGGGGAGGAAGAAGTGAAGGGGGGGGGGAGGAAGAAGTGAAGGGGGGGGAGGAAGAAGTGAAGGGGGGGGGAGGAAGAAGTGAAGGGGGGGGGAGGAAGAAGTAAGGGGGGGGGGGAGGAAGAAGTGAAGGGGGGGGGGAGGAAGAAGTGAAGGGGGGGGGGGAGGAAGAAGTGAAGGGGGGGGGGGAGGAAGAAGTGAAGGGGGGGGGGAGGAAGAAGTGAAGGGGGGGGGGAGGAAGAAGTGAAGGGGGGGGGGGAGGAAGAAGTGAAGGGGGGGGGGGAGGAAGAAGTGAAGGGGGGGGGGGAGGAAGAAGTGAAGGGGGGGGGGAGGAAGAAGTGAAGGGGGGGGGAGGAAGAAGTGAAGGGGGGGGGAGGAGGAGGAAGAAGTGAAGGGGGGGGGAGGAGGAGGAAGAAGTGAATGGGGGGGGGGGGAGGAAGAAGTGAAGGGGGGGGGAGGAAGAAGTGAAGGGGGGGGGGAGGAAGAAGTGAAGGGGGGGGGGAGGAAGAAGTGAAGGGGGGGGGAGGAAGAAGTGAAGGGGGGGGGGAGGAAGAAGTGAAGGGGGGGGGAGGAAGAAGTGAAGGGGGGGGGAGGAGGAGGAAGAAGTGAAGGGGGGGGGAGGAGGAGGAAGAAGTGAATGGGGGGGGGGGGAGGAAGAAGTGAAGGGGGGGGGGAGGAAGAAGTGAAGGGGGGGGGGAGGAAGAAGTGAAGGGGGGGGGGAGGAAGAAGTGAAGGGGGGGGGAGGAAGAAGTGAAGGGGGGGGGGAGGAAGAAGTGAAGGGGGGGGGAGGAAGAAGTGAAGGGGGGGGGGAGGAAGAAGTGAAGGGGGGGGGGGGAGGAAGAAGTGAAGGGGGGGGGGGAGGAAGAAGTGAATGGGGGGGGGGGAGGAAGAAGTGAAGGGGGGGGGAGGAGGAAGAAGTGAAGGGGGGAGGAGGAGGAAGAAGTGAAGGGGGGGGGAGGAGGAAGAAGTGAAGGGGGGGGGGAGGAGGAAGAAGTGAAGGGGGGAGGAGGAAGAAGTGAAGGGGGGGGAGGAAGAAGTGAAGGGGGGGGGAGGAAGAAGTGAGGGGGGGGGGAGGAAGAAGTGAAGGGGGGGGGGAGGAAGAAGTGAAGGGGGGGGGAGGAAGAAGTGAAGGGGGGGGGGAGGAAGAAGTGAAGGGGGGGGGGAGGAAGAAGTGAAGGGGGGGGGGAGGAAGAAGTGAAGGGGGGGGGGAGGAAGAAGTGAAGGGGGGGGGGAGGAAGAAGTGAAGGGGGGGGGGAGGAAGAAGTGAAGGGGGGGGGGGAGGAAGAAGTGAAGGGGGGGGGAGGAAGAAGTGAAGGGGGGGGGAGGAGGAGGAAGAAGTGAAGGGGGGGGGGAGGAGGAGGAAGAAGTGAATGGGGGGGGGAGGAGGAGGAAGAAGTGAATGGGGGGGGGAGGAGGAGGAAGAAGTGAATGGGGGGGGGGGGGGAGGAAGAAGTGAATGGGGGGGGGGGGGAGGAAGAAGTGAAGGGGGGGGGAGGAAGAAGTGAAGGGGGGGGGGAGGAAGAAGTGAAGGGGGGGGGGAGGAAGAAGTGAAGGGGGGGGGGGAGGAAGAAGTGAAGGGGGGGGGGAGGAAGAAGTGAAGGGGGGGGGAGGAAGAAGTGAAGGGGGGGGGGGAGGAAGAAGTGAAGGGGGGGGGGAGGAAGAAGTGAAGGGGGGGGGGGAGGAAGAAGTGAAGGGGGGGGGGGGAGGAAGAAGTGAAGGGGGGGGGGGAGGAAGAAGTGAATGGGGGGGGGAGGAGGAAGAAGTGAAGGGGGGGGAGGAAGGAGGGTGGTGAAAAGACAGTGATCCCTGGAGCTCTCTGTCGAGCAGCAGGCCTGTCGCTGTCCCCTTGCCCCAGGTTGCCCCGGGCCCTGAGGCCTGCCCTTACGTGCTTCAAGCAGCGCTCCTTGATGCTCTCGACGCTGGTCTCCTCGGTGACCTCCTCCAGCCACTCGGCCCCCTCCATGGTGCAGATGTGAAGCCTCAGCACCTTCCCTGCGAAGATCTTCTCCTCCTGCACAAACATGGCCTCCTTTCCCGCCGCCGCGGCTCTCAGCTCCGAGTCACGGCCCGCTCCTGTCGCCGGTCACCATGACACTCGGTGCGTCCGCCGGCCCCCGACCTCCCGCTCCCGCCGCTGTCTCCACAAACCAGTGCGACCTTTCACCTCCCACCGCCACCCGGCGGGGTCAAGTCCACTGTGCGTGCGCGCATCCCGCAATGCATCCTGGGCGTTGTAGTTCCCACTCTCAACTGACACTGACACTGACACGCATCAAGGCTTGTATTTCAGATACACCTTTCAGGGCCTCCCAAAGTGCTTTACAGCCAATTACAGACAGCTTTTTAAAGCATTGTCTCTGATGTCACCGGGGCAACACTGCAACCAATTTGCACACAGCAATCTCCCACAATGTAAAGTCACCATAGTCTTACCAGACCATAGGGCTGCTCTGTCATTAGATGGAGATAACTGATGATGGTTTAACATGAGGGTTACTGTACCTCAGACATGGAGAGTGGTTGAGAAGGAGAGTTTCTCATAGTAATCTCAGCCAATGTAGGAGTTGAACCTCACACATCCTTGCTATTATTAACCAGTTGCCCAGCCAACTGAGCTTATTGACCCTATCTCCCACTATATAACTTTGAAAACAACATCACAAGAAAATCTGCTCCCCGAATGACCAAATTTTCTTGTGATGTTGTTTGAGGGTTCCATATTCACCAGGGATAATGCCCCTCCTCGGTTTAGAAGTTGTGCCTTTGGGATCTTCTAGACAAGTCGTCAGAGCAAGATTTCACTTTAAACTCTCATCCAACAAATAGCAGCTCCAACATTATAGTATTCCCTTCAGTTCTACATTGGAACATTAGTCTATATTTTTGTGCAGAAGTCTTAGAGTGGGACTTGATTACTCAGAGATGTAACTGTCACAGCATAAAAGGACATTACTCAAACCATTATGTTCTTTCAGAAACTTGTCCTTTCTGAAACTTGTTCATGAGATATTTTCCTATTTCCGCCACTAACTAGAAGAGGTGTTGGAGTAGTGGTAATGTCACTCGGAGTCCAGTAACCCCAGCTAATATTCTGTTGAAAACATGGTTGTGAATCTTACCATGGCAGATGGTGAAATTTGAATTCAATAAAATCTAGTCTAATAGTAATCCCTATCTCTTGGCATTAAAGACACATCTGATCCATTAATGTCCCTTAAGGAAGCAAATCTGCTAGACTGACTTCATGGTGCTTACATATGACTCCCGTTGGGAATGAGCAATAAATGCTGACTAAGAGGGCTCTTTAAGTAGAGTAGTAGCGCCCCTACCTCTGAGCTGAGGATGCCTGGATTCAAGTTCTATCTGTTCCAAATGTGTGTAACAACGTTGTGGGTTAATTAGCTCACATAGTTAAAGTGGGGTGTTAATAATGCCAAGTTTGTGTGTTCAATCCTAGGTTTGTCATAGGGATTTTCAAGTTGCGGGTTCACGCTCGTAGGGTATGCGTTTGTCATTGCTTTATCGGGGTGGCACATTGGCTCAGTGGTTAGCATTGCTGCCTCACAGTGCCAGGGACCTGGGCTGATTCCAGCCTTGAGCGACTGTTTGTGTGTAATTTGCCCGTTCTCCTCATGTCTGTGTGGGTTTCCTCCCACAATCCAAAGATGTGTCGATTAGGTGAATTGGCCATGCTAAATTGCCCCTTGTGTTCAGGGACGTGGAGGATAGGTGCATTAGTCAGGGGTAAATGTAGAGTAATAGGGTAGGGGAATGGGTCTGGTGGGTTGCTCTTCGGAGGGTCGGTGTGGACTTAGAGTCATAGAGATGTACAACATGGAAATAGACCCTTCGATCCAACTCGTCCATGCCAACCAGATATCCCAACCCAATCTAGTCCCACCTGCCAGTACCTGGCCCATATCCCTCCAAACAGCAGTACAGTGGCTCAGTGGTTAGCACTGCTACCTCACAGTGCCAGAGACCTGGGTTCAATTGGACGACCGTTTGTACGGAGTTTGCACATTCTCCCAGTGTCTGCGTGGGTTTCCTCCCTCAATCCAAAGATGTAGAGGTCAGGTGAGTTGGCCATGCTAAATTGCCCATAGTGTTAGGTGCATTAGTCAGAGGGAAATTGGTCTGGGTAGGTTACTCTTTGGACCTTTTGGGCCAAAGGGCCTGTTTCCACACGGTAGGCAATCTAATCTAATCTAATCAAACCCTTCCAGATGCCTTTTAAATGTTGCAATTGTACTAGCCTCCACCACTTCCTCTGGCAGCTCATTCCACACGTGCACCACACTCTACATGATAAAGTTGCTCCTTAGATCGCTTTCCCTTCTCAATCTAAACCTATGCCCTCTAGTTTTGGACTCACCCACCCCAGGGAAAACACCTTGTCTATTTACTCTATCCATGCCCCTCATGATTTTATAACCATCTATAAGGTCACCCCTCAGCCTCCGGTGCTCCAGGGAAAACAGCCCCAGCCTGTTCAGCCTCTCCCTATTGCTCAAATCCTCTAACCCTGGCAACATCCTTCTAAATGTTTTCTGAACCCTTTCAAGTTTCACAACATTGTTCTGATAGAAAGGAGACCAGAATTACACGCAATATTCCAAAAATGGCCTAACAAATGTCCTGTACAGCCGCAACTACTGTATTCAATACTCTGACCAATAAAAGAAAGCATACCAAATGCCTTCTTCACTATCCTATCTACCTGTGACTCTACTTTCAAGGAGCAATGAATCTGTACTCCAAGGTCTCTTTGTTGACAACACTCCCTAGGACCTTTCCATTAAGTGTATAAGTCCTGCTAAGATTTGCTTTCCCAAAATGCAGCACCTCGCATTTATCTAAATTAAACTCTGTCTGCCACTCCTCAGCCCATTGGCTCATCTGATCAAGATCCCGTTGTAATCTGAGGTAATCAGATTACAATTTTGAGCTCATCTGCAAACTTAATAACTAAACCTCTTAAGCTCACATCCAAATCATTTATAAAAATGACCAAAAGTAGAGGACCCAGCACTGATCCTTGTGGCACTCCACTGGTCACAGGCCTCCAATCTGAAAAACAACCTTCCACCACTACCTTTGAGCCAGTTCTGTATCCAAATGGCTAGTTCTCCCTGTATTCCATGAGTTCTAACCTTGCTAACTAGTCTCCTATGGGAAACCTCGTTGAACACCTTACTGAAGTCCATATAATCACATCTACAGCTCTGCCCTCATCAGTCCTCTTTGTTACTTCTTCAAACAATTGTTGGACCGAAGGGCCTGTTACCACATTGCAGGAATTCTGTAGTAATTCTGTAGTAACATACCTAAACAGGTCAATTAAAATATCTAAATACATCTTCCATCTCTGAGTCATGAGCAAAGGGTTTTTTGCAAATAAATTAGTGTGAGAACATTACTGGCAAGGCCAACATTTATTGCTCATCTTGAGTTACCCTTCTAAAGATGGTGGAATTTGATCATTAATTCAGCACCACAAATGTTACACTAACATACTAGAGAAATGAATTCCACTATGCTGTTGTTTCCCCACAATCTTCTCATCCCTTCTCTTTCAATTGCACCCAATTTCCTTTAGAAGTTATTTTTGGAATTCTGTCCACTGTCGTCTCAAACTGTGCCTTCCAATTTCCAATTATAGGTTTTAGTGGATGGAACTGGAGAGTCCAGCTGTGTCTGTTGTCATGACCAAGTAGCTCTACTTATTTTTCCCTTATTTATTCTAGCATGCTAAAGTCTTTCAAGCTAAATTGACTTCCTCTAATTTTGCTGTGCATCTTTGTAGTAGTTTACGACATGCACGGATGCAGATCAAGAAGGCAGCTCATTGCCAAGTCAATTTGGGACAGACAATAATTGCTGGCCTAACCAGAGACAGCCACATGGCATGAATGAATTTGAAAAGTACAGTACTTTGGGAAAGTAATCACTGTTGTAATGTAACGAATGCAGCAGCTATTGCATACAGCAGGTTCCCACAAAGAACAATGAAATAAATGACTGGATCATCTGTGGCAATTGAGAAATAAGTGCTGGCGAGGAAGGAACCACTAACATTCATCATAGTGTCATAGGATCTTTAACCTCCAGGTAAGCGTGTAAATAGTGCATTCGCAGTGCTGCAGTAGGTTACTTTCTCCCATTTATGGAACAGGATTTGGATCCATAATCTTTTGATTTAAGGCATTAAAGTGCCACTCACTTTGCCACAGGTAACATGCTAGATCACGTCCCTTTCCCAGCCATTCCTGACAATATGGCTTTGTGAAAACTCCATTAGATAAATAAGAAGAAATAGAAGTTAGCTACCAGAGAAAAAAACTCAGAAAATATAGGTCAATAAAAACTCAGGTATGGTAGGAGCGTGCAACAGTGAGGAATTAGATTTTTCACCTCTCATGAACAGAGGATCTAAACGTTTTTCACATACATAAATTAGTTTTATATATCTGATTTAAGTATTGAAAAACAAAAACACGTGTGGAACCTGGTCAAACTTGAAAGCTGGCTGACTTAAATCTCTTGTTTGCAAATCCTTTCCTGGCCTGCAGGGGTCAGTCTTTCCTCAGGCTTTCTCTACAGTGAGTTGAAACAGTTTTTGCTTTCTACTTCTTGAGAAAGGTTTCTACAAAGCATTTAGTTGGAATACAAAAATAAGCAGATGCAAAACAAGAACTTGTAACATTGAAAGGGGAAGATCTGGAAAAAGCATTCACTCTCGGTCACAGGTGCACAATGGCGGCAGTGGGTACCATCTAAATGAAGCACTACAAACATTTGCCAAGGTGTCTCCATAAGCTTCAATCACCTCCATAGAGAAGCACAAGGGCATCAGGTAGATGGGAGCACTTCCAAGTTCACCATTAACCTATACATCGTTTTGACATGGAACAATATTTCTGTTCCTTCATTGTCATTGGGGAAATAACGTGGAGCACATTTTCTCTCAGCACTGTGAGTGGCCCCTGCACCACATTGACTGCAGCAGTTCGAGAAGTTGCCTCACCACCCTCTTCTTAAGAGCAGTTACAGTTGGGCAATAAATACTGATCTTGTCAGTGAAATTGGCAACCAGATAATGAACAAAATAACACAGAACTTTTGATCTTTACAACTGTACCAGACATGTTTGTAGAGTGATCAAGCCGTCAGGAAAGGTGTTAATGCCAGGCTCATCAGCCGCGCTCAGAAGATAGTGCAGAAAGTCACCCAAACAACTGGGAGAAAGTGAGGACTGCAAACTGGAGATCAGAGTCAAAGCTTTGGTGCTGAAACAGCCCATCAGGATAAAGTGCTTATGCCCAAAATGTCAACTCTCCAGTTCTATGGATGCTGCCTGACCTGCTGTGTTTTTCCAGCACCACACTCTTTGTCACCCAAACAATGCAATTCATGCTCTCAAAACCAATTACAACATTGTCATCAAACCAGCTGACAAAGGAGGAGCCATTGTCATATAGAATAGAACAGACTACTGCAAAGAAGCAAACTGACAATGAACAACCAGTAACACTACAGACAACTACCTGCTAATCTGACCAAAGAACACACCCATCAACTGAACTGACTGATCAAGACCTTTAATCCAGTCCTTCAGAGCTTCCAATGCACTCTCATCCTATGAACTTCCTGCACAGGGGACTTCTACTGCCTTTCAAAGATACACAAAGCCAACACACCTGGACATCCCATTGTATCAGGCAGTGGGACCATGTGTGAGAACCTCTCTGACCATGTCGAGAGCACCTTGAAACCCATTCTACGGAGGACCACCAGTTTCTGTCGTGACACTCAGACCCACGGACCAGTCGAACCAGGAATATTCCTCGTCACGATAGACGTTTCAGCACTATACACCAGCATCCCTCACGATGACGGCATCACTGCAACAGCCTCAGTACTCAACACCAACAACTGCCAATCTCCAGGCCCCATCCTAGAAATCATCCGCTTCATCCTCGACAATAATGTCTTCACCTTCGACAACCAGTTCTTTATCCAAACACATGGAACAGCCATGGGGACCGAAGTTTCACCCCAATATGCCAATAATTTCATGCACAAGTTCGAGAAAGAATTCTTCGCTGGGCAGGACCTCCAGCCAATGCGATACACCAAATACATCAATGATATTTTCTTCCTTTGGACCCATGGCGAGGAATCACTGAAACAACTACATAGCGATATCAGCAAAGTTCATCCCACCATCAGACTTACCATGGACTACTCTTCAGAATCAGTCTCATTCTTGGACAAAATGCATCTCCATCAAGGATGGACACCTCAGTACCTCACTCTACTGCAAGCCCACAGATAACCTCACAATGCTGTACTTCCCTGGCTTCCACCCTAAACATATTAAAGAAGCCATCCCCTATAGACAGGCCCTGCACATACACAGGATCTGCTCAGATGAGGAAGAATGTGATGGATACTTAAAGATTTTGAAGGATGCCCTCATAAGAATGGGATATGGTTCTGAACTCATCAATTGCCAGTTCTGACATGCCACAGGGAAAAACTACAACAACTTCCTCAGAAGACAGACACAGGATACGACCAATAGAGTCCCCTTCGTCATCTAGTACTTCCCCAAAGCGGAGAAACTATGCCATGTTTTTCACAGCCTTCAACATATTATCAATGACGATAAATATTTCATCAAAATCATCCCTACACCTCCACTTCTCACCTTCAAACAACTGCCAAACCTTAAATAGACCATCGTTCGCAGCAAGCTATCAACCTTCAGGATAGCATCGACCACAACACCACACAACCCCGCCATGGCAACCACTGCAAGATGTATCAGATCATTGATATGGATACTACCATCACATGTGGGAACACTACCCACCCCATACAGAGCAGATACTCATGTGACTCGACCAACGTTGTCTATCTCATACGCTGAAGGCAAGGATGCCCCAAGGCTTGGTAAATTGGTGAGACCAAGCAGATGATATGGGACAATGGATGGATGGACACCGTGTAACATTCCTGATGAAGGGCTTATGCCTGAAACGCTGATTCTCCTGCTCCTCCGATGCTGCCTGACCTGCTGTGCTTTTCCAGTACCACACTCTTGACCACTGCACATTTGCCACAAAGGGGTGTTCCCTCCCAGTCGGGGAACACTTCAGTGGTCAGGGACATTCAGTTTCCGATCTTTGGATAAGCGTTCTCCAAGGCGGCCTTCAAGATACATAACAACGCAGAATCGCTGAGCAGAAACTAATAGCCAAGTTCTGTACCCATGAATACGGCCTGAACTGTGACCTTGGGTTTGTGTCGCGCTACATGTGACCCCACCACACTGCTCCCCTTAGTCAAAGGTCCAAGAACAAGGGGGCATTATTTTAAAGTGAAAGGCAGGAAGTTTAGAGGAGATTTGAGGAAAAGATGTTTCATCCAGAAGATAGTGTGGGTCTGCCATGCACTGTCTAGGAGGGTAGTTAAGGCAGGTAACCTCACAACCTTCAAAAAGTACTTGGAAGTGCACGTGAAGTGTGATAACATCTAAAGCCGTGGGACTAATGCGGGAAAGTGGAGCTTGTGTAGATAGTTGGGAGAAAGTGAGGACTGCAGATGCTGGAGATCAGAATTGAGTGTGGTGCTGGAAAAGCACAGCAGGTCAGGCAGCATCCGAGGAGCAGAAGAATCGACATTTCAGGCATAAGCCCTTCATCTTCCTGATGAAGGGCTTATGCCCGAAACATCGATTCACCTGCTCCTTGGATGCTGCCTGACCTGCTGTGCTTTTCCAGCACCACACTCTTGACCTTGTGTAGATATTTGTACATTTTTGTTGGTACAGACTTGATCGACTAAAGGAATTCCACTGTACTGTAAGATTCTACGAAACAGAACTGGGTAAAGGAGTAAAATCATTACAGTAAATCAAACAGTGGAAAATGTGTCAGCCTCAGTTTCCCCACCCAATGGGAGCAAAGGGGAAAGGTCAGCTTTGGTTCTTTGTGATGAGAAGTGTCATTGTTTTTAATGCAGTGAGCGACGATCTAGAATTCACTGCCTCAAAGTGTGGTGCAAGAAGATACAAAAGTAACTTGCAAATTTGGAATTGGATAAATGCTTTAAAAAAAGGAAAAAAGGCTGGAATATTGGGAAAGGGGAAAGAACAGGAAGAGAGGAACTAATTGGAGAGCTCTTTCAAAGAGAGATCAAATATGATGGGGCAAAAAGCCTGTTTCAGTTTTACATAATTCTGGAGGCTCTTAGATCTGCTAATGTGACAATTAATGGGTGCTCCTCAAGATCAAAGTTCAGAAGGAATTCACTATCACAGAGAGCAGTTGGAGCCAAAACTTTATGTGATTTCTAGATGGAGCTAGATATAACACTTGTGTTTAAAGGGATCAAATGTTATAGGAGGAAAGTGGGAATAGGCTAGTGTATTGGATGATCAGCTCTGATCATAATGTATGGTGTATGGTGGAGCGGGCTCAAAGGGGGAAATGACCTACCCCGCTCCTATTTTCTACATTTCTATAGTTTATAAGAGAATATGGCAATTTTTATGGGCTTTCTCCTGGTGAACCAAACAATGTTTTGCAGGTTTATCGTAGATGAAAAGAGATTTTTACTGTGATGCGCACTGACTACCAGTGAGACACGGATGTAATTAGGTCTCTTCCTCCCATCTTGTCGGCTATTTTTCTTTATTGATGCTGCCCTGCTAGCAGCGATCACCTTTGTGCCAGAGTTACCTGCCATCCTGATGTCACACTGGCAAATGATCGGCCAACACTGTAGCAAGTGCATTCACATTAATACTCTGGGCTTGAGAGCTTCAATTGTCCTGGTATCCACAGCCTTTTAGAGATGGAGAGACTTCCAGCTTTCCTTTGTGTCCAAAGATGTTTCCTGATTCCACCCCTAAGAGGCTTTGTTCTAACAAGGGTCCCCTCAATCTTGATGCTCTTTCCAGTCATTATGGCACAGAGGGAGGCCATTGAGACCACTGATTTCATGTTGGCTCCCTGTACAGCAATACAGTCAGGCCCACTGTATCCTTATCGTCCAACAGGTTATGGCTCTACAGTGCCTATTCAATTTCCTTTTGAAAATACTGATCCAACCACTTATTTGGATCCAATATATTTTGCGAACTAGTCTTTCCATACATCTTGCTACCTTGAGAGATCCACGTGCATTAAAACTCTCCTCTGACTCCAGGACCCTAGGCTTCCCTGCTCCTGTAAACTCTTTAGAACTGTGCCATTCTCTATTGATATCTCTGTCAAAATGCATCACCTGATACTTCTCTATACTGTGCTAAATTCCATCTGGTATGCTTGCCTATCGATGGGTATTAACACACAGTCAGCCACATCTCTAAGTTTGATGTGGAGGCTTTGGACTGAGGTGGACAAAGTTAAAAATCACTCAACACCAGGTTACAGTTCAATAGGTTTATTTGGAAGCACTAGCTTTCAGAGTGCTACTCCTACCTGATGAAGGAGCAGCAGTCCGAAAGCTGGTACTTCCAAATAAACCTATTGGACTGTAACCTGGTGTTGTGTGATTTCTAAGTCTCTCTAAGTTTGATATTGTTGGCAAACTTTGAAGTCTTACACTTAAAATAAAACAGAACCATTGTTGTGGGGCGGCATGGTGGCTCAGTGGTTAGCATTGCTACCTCACAGAGCCAGGGACTGGGGTTTGATTCCATCCTCGGGTGACTGACTGTGAGGATTTTGCACATTCACCCTGTGTCTGTGTGGGTTTCCTCCCACGGTCCAAAAATGTGCAGGTTAGGTGGATTAACCATGCTCAATTGCCCACAGTGTCCAGGAATGTGCAAGTGGATTAGCCATGGGAAATGCAGGGTCACAGGGTTAGGGTGGGTCTGGATGGGATGCTCTTTGGAGGACCAGTGTGGACTCAATGGGCTGAATGACCTGCTTTCACACTGTAGAGATCTTCTATGCTGAGAATCTGAAACAAAAACAAATTGCTGGATCTGCTGAGTTTCTCCAGCAATTTCTGTTTTTGAAGTTTTACTCCAGTTTATAAATACTTGCAGAAAAGAGAGGAAGTGACTTTCCCACATCTCCCCTTGTCCAGTTTGTTATCTGAATCTCATCACATCCCTCGACCTCCTAGAGTTAAAGGAACACGAGCCCAATTTACGAAACAAAAGCAGAAATTGCTGGAGAAACTCAGCGTATCTGTCAGCATCCGCGGAGAGAGAGAAAGCAGATTGACCGTTCCAGTCCAGGGGCCCTTCCTCAGAATTTATCCAAATCTATGGTGCCTGATTTTATCATTTCCTTCTATAAGGCCGGACCTACATTGCAATCACTTCATAATCTTCCAAAGGCCCACTATGGAGCCTAGGTGCTCCCTGTCATAATGGTAAGTTGCTAACATACTATGTGAAGCCACGTTGAAAGTAACAGTGAAAGGGGTTGGGTAATAAAGTCTGGCTTTTGTTGCATCTTTGATTCCTGTACGCTCTGTCCCTCCCTCCCTCCTGCCAGAGGTGCACTCAATTATTTATCGATGGGCGATGATCCTGTTGCTGTTGCCTAGACGCCAGAGAAAGGTGTCAGTGATCCGCTCGAACTTCTCCCAACAATTAATCATTGTGGAGAAAATGTAGATATATTTGCTTTTATCCCAGAATCCGTCGATGGATTAAACGCGGAGAGGCTTCAAGGGTTTGACTCTCCCTACTCCCATTCTTGCATCCTGATATGTTTCCTTGGAAAATCTGCAATTCTCGGCGCTTTTCATAACAATGAAATTTGCACAACATTTGTCGGCGCATCTAACGCCGGAATGGAGGAAGCAGTACATCGAATACGAGGTGGGGGGAGTTTTGGTGACTTCTTTTATAAACAAAAAAACGACTCATGCTTGTTTTGTTGTATCTGGGTGGTAACCCAATGGAACTCGCCGACCCAATTTATTCCCTTCTCGCAATACTCTCTGGAAACTTACTTTGAGACATTGACTGGGTGGCGGGGAAGATCTTAAAGTTGCGTTGTAACCTGTGTCGTGTGTGTGTGTGAAAATCAGATCATGCCCTCTTGTCCCGTCGGGATAATCATGTATAAAACTTAGATCTGTTTTAATTTTAAGAGTTTCTTACACTGTGGTTGAGGCAAGATCTGGTATCTTTAACCGTATAGTTCTAAAGAACTAGTATGAGAGATTTTTTTCGTCTTTGTTTACGTGTGTGGGGTTATTGCATATGATGTACTCACAGAGACTGTCAATCATTCAGGGGAAGTGTTAAAAAAAAGGCAATGAATGCATAAAGATGTCTTGCTGAGATATTAAGCATGTGGAATCCAAAGATGTGCAGGTTAGTCTTTGCTAAATTGCCCATAGTGTTCAGGGATATGTAGGTTAGGTGCATGAGGCAGGTGTAAATATAGAGCAATAGGGTAGGGGAATGGGTTTGGGTGGGTTACTCTTGGAGGGTCGTTGTGGACTTGTTGGGCCAAAGGGCCCGTTTCCACACTGTGATCTATTCTATGATCTATTCTATGGAGTGTATGTATGTAAATGAGATAGGCTGCAGCTGTTAAAGAGGACAGCTCCAACCACCTTGGGTGATAAATACCAGGCTGAAAATGTGTTGCTGGAAAAGCGCAGCATGTCAGGCAGCATCTAAGGAACAGGAGAATCGACATTTTGGGCATAAGCCCTTCTTCCTGAAGAAGGGCTTATGCCCGAAACATCGATTCTCCTGTTCCTTGGATGCTGCCTGACCTGCTGCGCTTTTCCAGCAACACATTTTCAGCTCTGATCTCCAGCATCTGCAGCCCTCACTTTCTCCTGATAAATACCGTGCCCATGTCCCATGAATGAATAAAAGACAGCAGACACTTTGGATCAGAATACAAGCACGTATTCTCAAGCTAATGCTTGAGTACGGACAGGTACTGCCTTCCATGAGATGCTGTGTTTCAGAGATGCTAAATCAGGTTCCCCCTGCCAGGCAGCTTTTAAAGATCCCATGAGTGTGAAGCAAAAAAGGTCGTGGTGTCCTGGCCAACATTGCGACCAAACACCCCTGCCCCTCTGCCCCCAAGCGACAGACTGTGAAAACCACTCAGCTAGCCATTCATCTCAAGTTTAATCATAAGGATCTCAAGATGTGCAAATGGCTGCTGTGATTACCAGCATAACAGCAACTGTGTGGAGGGGGAAGGGAAGGACCAATGGATGACTGGCAAAGCAAAGGTGCACTGTGCCCATCCACTGAGGTGGAAGTGCCAATTTCTCCCACCTTGGCAGTGGACGAGTGTAGACAGAGGCTCTGGGACAACAGAGCAGACAGTGCAATTGAGTCCATGAAGACCTGACTCATGATACCAATGGAAACAACTTTGGGAGGACCCCCAACCATATACATGTCACAGTTTCAGCAGTTCCATCCCTATTATCCCAGGCAGCTAGCTATATATAGAGGAAATGACCTGAGTATTTGCCAGGGACGTTAATTCGAAAGGCGACATTTGGACTGTGATAATAAGACCAGCAACCTCAGGCAGTTTAAGCAGCTGCTCGAGAGTTATCTCACTGATCTTCAACTTGCTGCACTGCTTTGATGTCCCTGATTTTACACACTCCATCACGGATAGCATTGCCAAAATGGTCTCTCGGTCTCTTGGCCACTCTATCTTTCTCTCCTTGTAAAGAAACAGTCTTTAAAACCTACCATTTCGACCAAGCATTTGATCACTGTTTTTAATATCTCCTCATCTGGATCCGTATCAAATTTTGCTGATAATGCTGGTTAGGACAGGGTAATGATTAAACAAGCATTAAACCTGGCTAATGTAGTAATGCTGTACATAATACAAGCAGTAGTTACTTACTTGAATCAGTTCTTTGTTCAAATTGATTTCTGAAATACATTGTCAAATCCAGTGCTGGCAATTCAGGAATTGATGATCAGACAATATCACCACACTCTAACTGCTGCTATAACAGAAATTACAGAGAGGTATGATATGACAGAATTTTACGTTATGTTAGCAAGTGAGATAGTTCATTCTGAATCAAGGGTGTTAAATTTGAATAAGGAAAATTATGAAAGCTTGAAGTACAAATTGGGTAAATACTTTGAAAGGAATGACTGTATATAGCAATTGTTAGTCTTTAAAGAATTACTGCCTGCTTGACAGCAACTATACATTCTTCAAATAAGGTCAGTCAACTGCAGTCAATAAGGAAAGTTTAGGATTGCATAAGATTAAAAGTAAAGCCTTATGAAGTTGCCAGAAATAGTAATTCTGAGGTTTGGGAGGGTTTTAGAATAGAACAGCAGAAGAGCTGGATAGTAAATGTACAGACTTGATTATATGAAAAATAAATTTCGATGTCTGGATGTAAAGCAATGTAATGTGTGCACAAGAATGGCATGACCAATTGTATAGAGATCCAAATAATTTTATGAATAAAATATATTTTTGAAATTAAAAAAAAATTTAGAATAGAACAAAGGTGTATCAGAAAAAACTGGCAATGAAAGGGAGAATAGAATATGAATGCAATCTAGCAAAAGCATAAAAATGGACTGTAAAAGCTTCTGTGGGTATGTAAAAAAGAAACAATTGACTAAAAGTAAGAGTTGCTCCCTCACAGGTAGCATCAGGAGAATTTAAATTGGGGATTAGAGAGCAGCTAAAGATTACTTTGCACTTGTTTTCACTGAGGAGGATATTAGAAATATCCCAGAATTAGAGATCCAAACAGACAATGAGGAGTTGAACAAAATTAACATGAGTTTAAAAAATCATACTAGAGGAATTAATGAGGCTGAAAGTTAATAATGAACATGATGGTCTACTTCCTAGAGTGTTGAAGAATAGTTGATGCATTGGTGATTATCTTCCAAAATCTATAGGTCTTAGAATAAATCCTGCAAACCGGAAGGAGCAAATGTTACCCCAATTTTTCAGAAGGGAAAAAGAAAGAACACAGGGAAGAACAGATCTGTTAGCCCTATATCAGTAGTAGGTAAAATGCTAGAATCTATTATAAAGGATGTGATAAAACAGACAGCTAGTTGATAATGATTTGATTTGGAATGGTCACCATGGATTTGCAATGGGAATTTGTGTTTAATGAACTTGTTGGAGTTGTGTGAAGATATTGCTAACAAAATTGATAAAGGAGGGTTGATGGATACTTAGATTTTCAGAAGGCTTTTGATGAAGCCCCCCCCAGTGGAAGCTGCATAGAAAGTTTCAAGCATATGTCATGGATTAATAGACAGACACAAAGAGTAGAAATAGCTGGTGGGCTGTGGCTAGTGAGGTACTGCAAGGATCAGTACTTGGGTTCCTGCTATTCATAATATATGTCAATGATTGTGGGTGGGGATGGAATATAATATTTCCAGATTTGCAAATGATATAAAGCTAAGTGGAAATGTGCACTGTACGGAAGCTGTAAAGTGGTTTCAGGAGAATTTGGACAGACTTAGTGAATGAGAAATAACAATATAATATGGAAAATATGAAATAATCCAATTTGTAGGAGAAATGGATTTGCAGAGTATTTCTTATATGGTAAGGGGTTGTAAAGTGTAGATGTACAAAGAACATAGGTGTCCTTGTGGATAAGTCACTGTAGGTTAACATGCAGGTGCAGCAACCTATTGGAAGGCCTGTGGCATTTTAGACTTTATTAGAAGATTATTTGAAAATAGGAATCATCAGGTCTCACATCAATTGTTTGAGAGCTTGGGTAGACTGCACTTGAAGTGCAGTTTGGTCTCCTTACTTCAGGAAAGATATTATTATCATAGAGGAAGTGCAACAAATGATCACCAGACTTGTTCCTGGGATGACAGGATTGTCCTATGAAGAGATATTGGGCAAACTGAGCCTATATTCTCTAGAGTTTTGAAGAATGAGAGATGATCTCATTAAAAATTACAAAATATGCAAAGGGGTAAGAAGGGTAGATGCAGGTAAGGTGCTTTCCTTGCTTGTGAAGGAGTCGCAATTTAAAAATAGGTTTAAGATGAAGAGAGATTTCTTTCACTCAAAGGATTTCAAACCTTTGGAATTCTCTGCCACAGAGAGCTGTGGAGGCTCAGTCTTTCCGTAGGTTTAAGGTAGAGATGGATAGATTCGGATTCCCAGTGGTTTACAATGTTAAAAGGGGTGAGCAAGTGTTCTATCAGCCATGATCATACTGAATGGTGGTACAACCCAATGGGTTGAATGGCCCACTCCTGTTCCCATGTTTCAAAATTAATGATCATTATGACAAAGAAACAGATGCAAACTTAACAAATTCCCAATCCATTTTATTACTTTCATCCATTGCATTTTTATTACATAAAAATGGGTAAAATGTACAACACAGAAACAGCCATTTGGCCAATAATCTGTGGCAGTGTTAATGTCTGGCACAAGTCTGCATCCATCCTATTTCATTGAATCCTCCCAACATAATTTTCTATTCCTTTCTGCCTTTTGTCCCTATAACTTCTATTGTAACAACCATGAAACTATGGCATTTATTGCCTGAAAACTGCCTTCACCATTTCCTGACCTGCCGGAACTGAGTTTGACATAAACTTAGGAAAATTCCCATTAATTAATCGAATACCTCAACTACATCATATGCTAGCAGTCTGTCAAATCTCTGAGTAAAGATGTCTCTTCTGAAATTTCTTAAGAGATTTATTAGTGACTACCTAATATTTAAGATCTCTAGTTTCTGATTCCACCATAAGTGGGAAATTTGATTTTGGTCCAGCCTGTTAAACTCCTTTGTAACTCAAAAGACTTTCACTCCATTATTCTCTTTTCTCAAGAAGAGGTCCAGTTTCCTGGACAGTTATGAGAGCTCTGTTTTGGTAACATTCTTGTGAAACTTTTTCTTGTCCTTTCTCTGGTGCCTCTATATAATTTTCTTATAGTTATGGAGACCAAACTGTGCAGAGGCTGAGGGCAATAACGTTTCACTGCTATCCAACTTTATTAAATTCACTAGCATTTTCTTTGTGATTTCAGTGGGATGAGGAGGCAGCAGGAATTCAACCTGTTTTGGCCAGGGCTGTTCCCTCATAGAAGATGTTATTGTCGGCTCTCGTGAATGAACTATTCATTGAGTACTTTACGCAACTTTCACTCACATGAATGTGCCTATATTGGCGATTGGGATTGTAGCACATTAAAGAGAGCATGATTGAATGAGAAAAAGTCAATGTAGCCCAATTAACAGAGAACACTAAGGTGCCTACCAACCATATCTCCAGTTCTGAGACACTTCCGAGTTGGTGATTGTCTTCACTGGAAGAGTAGGCGAAAGTGAGGACTGCAGATGCTGGAGATTAGAGTCAAGAGTGTGGTGCTGGAAAAACACAGCAAGTCAGGCAGTATCCCGAGGAGCAGGAGAATCGACACTTTGGGCAAAAGCCCTTCATCAGGAATGAAGCTGGAGAGATAAATGGGAGGGGGGAGGGACTGGTGGGAAAGTAACTGAGAGTACCATAGGTAGATGGAGGTGGGATTAATGGTGATAGGTTGGAGAGGAAGGTGGAGTGGATAAGTGGAAAGGACGATTGACAGATCATGAGGGTGGTGCCGAGTTGGAGGGTTGGAACTGGGATAAGGTGAGGGGAAGGGAAATGAAGAAACTGGTGAAATCCACACTGATGCTGTGGGGTTGGAGGCAAAAGATGAGACTTTTTCCTCCAGGCATCGGGTGTTTAGGGAGTGACGATGGAGGAGGCCCAGGACCTGCATATCCTTGGCGGTGTGGGAGGGGGACTGGAAGTGTTTGGCCACTTGCCGGTGGGGTTGGTTGGTGCGGTGTCCCAGAGATGTTTTCTGACGCGCTCTGAGAATAGACGTCCTGTCCCCCCAGTGTAGAGGAGAGTAACCTTCCAACTTGGCACCGCCCTCATGATCTGTCCTATCTGTCCATCTTCCTTCCCACCTATCCACTCCACCGTCCTCTCCGACCTATCACCACTACCCCCACCTCCATCTACCTATCGCACTGTCAGCTACCTTACCCCCCTCCCATTTATCTCTCCACCCCCTTGGCTCCCAGCCTCATTCCCAATGAAATGTCGATTCTGCTGCTGCTTGGATGCTGACTGACCTGCTGTTTCTTTCCAGTACCACACGCTCGACTCTTCACTGGAAGAGTGCCAGTATTGAGTAAATTTTAAAGGTGTCTGCTGTCAAGTGTGGCAGTGCCCATCAGCTGTAGTCAAAAGTACACCAGGTCTGATTCAACCACCTTGCACTTGCCTTGAATAGATGATCCCAAAAGGCAAACTGGATCATAGTCCTCATAAGAACAATCTATTTCAGCAGCATTATTTACCATGCAAAGGTGCCAGTTTATGTCATATATATATGTTACACATACACACATTTTCTACCTACTTCTCTTGTTATGTAGAAAAGAAAAGATTCTCAAGAATTTTAATGCTTCTTTAAAATCGGAAAACTTGAAGTGGTGAGGAGTGCCCAACGAGAAGTATCTTTAATTTAGTGAATCTTCCCAACGCACTTCACGGAAGTGAAATCAGGCAACATTTGCTAGCAACCAACTAAATATTTAGACAGGTGATGAAAAGATTGGTCAATTGGTTAAACAGTATCTTAAGATACAAGAGAGAGGTGGAGATGTTTAGAGAATGCATTGAAGAACTTGGTATGCAAGCAAACTGGTTATAAATGGTGAGGGATGATGAAAATGGGGTAGACACCAGAGGCCACAATTGGATGACCACAGAGTTCCCAGAGGGTTATAGGATACACCAGGCTTCAGCTATAGGGAGGGACAAAGACATGGTGGCATTTATACATTGAGTTGAGATCTTTAAGTTAGCGATATTGCTGAAAGAGTTTGCACAAAATGAACATGTAAACAGGGCTTAGTGCAAGTTAGGATATCAACAATAGAGTTTTAGATGGACTTTAATGTTTACAAAGGATGGAAGATATGAAGTCAATTAGAAGATACCTATTAAAGACATCCATTAAAAGCTCCTTGTGCTTGGACAATGCATGGAGATTGTGATCCATAACCAAAGTATTTCTTTAAAATTTGAAGCTGGAACATTAATATCAAGCCTCTTCAGTCCTCTATTCTTGCAACTTCGAGGATTCCTAAGTGACAGTGAGCTCAGTGTGTGAACCCAGTTAATGCTGATTGCAGGAAGAGTTATTGAAGCTCTCTGATTTTCTTTCTTACATAGGAATTCATGTATTTCACTTACCCTGCTTTGATTGACACTGAAACCCTGCTATGAATTTAAAGATAGAGGTGGATCTCACATACGTGCTCAAAGTAACACTCAGACTGAAAGATCTTTAAAGTGATAATCTCTATATCTTCCTCATCTCAAGATAATTGAAGATCACTTCCTACTCAATTGTTACATTGATACATGGAATTAGATAGAACAGAAAAACATAAAGTCTAGCTAGTCCATTCATTGCTTTTGCATAGTGCAGGTTTTCTCCCAGCCCTCTTTGTCTAAGCCAATCAACACAACCTTTGGTCCCTCTATCTTGCATGCATCTATTTAATTTTCCTTAAAATAATATGCGATTCACTTCAATCACTCATGAATTCCATACCATTCATTCAAATATCCACATAAGTTTCTTCTGAATCCTGTGTTGTACTGTTGCCTCCTAGTATCTTAAAGAGGTAGCAACAGAGATAATGCTCATGTTGTTTTGTGATTTTTTTCCAAAACACATTGGGCTCTGGAGAAGTACCAGAAGATTGGAAAGTTGCTCATGTCACACCCCTATTCAAAAAGGGAGAGAGGCAAAACGTGGGTAATTATTAGCTGATTAGCTGAACATATTTTAGATTAGATTCCCTCTGGTATGGAAAATTACTGGAATCAATTATTAAGGAAGTAATAGCAAAACATTTGGGAAATAATAGCCTAATCAAGCAGAATCAGCATGGCTTCATGGAAGAGCAATCATGTCTGACTAATATAGAGTCATAGAGATGGAGAGCACAGAAACAGATCCTTCGGTCCAATTCGTCCATGCCCACCAGATCTCTCAACCCAATCAAGTTCTATCTGCCAGCAGGCGGCCCATATCCCTCCAAACCTTTCCTATTCATATACCCATCCAAATGCCTTTTAAATGTTGCAATTGTACTAGCCTCCACCATGTCCTCTGGCAGCTCATTCCATACAAGTACCACCCTCTGCGTGAAAATGTTACCCCCTGAGGTCTCTTTTATCACCCTAAACCTATGCCCTCTAGATCTGGACTTCCCCACATCAGGGAAAAGACTTTGTCTATTTATCCTGTCCATGCCCCTCATGATTTTATGAACCTCTATAAGATCACCCCTCAGCCATGAATGCTCCAGGGAAAACAGCCCCAGCCTATTCAACCTCTCCCTATAGCTCAAATCCTCCAACCCAGGCAACATCCTTGCAAATCTTTTCTGAACCCTTTCAAGTTTCACAACATCCTTCCGATAGGAAGGGCACCAGATTTGCATGCAATATTCCAAAAGTGGACGAACCAATGTCTTCTACAGTCTCAACATGACCTCCCAACTCCTGTACTCAATACAGGAATTGGGAGGTCATGTTGCGGCTGTATAAGACACATATTAGCATTTTTTGGAGAGTTCACAACTCAGAATGGAGAGAGGTGAAGCAGTAGATGAGTTGCATTTGGGTTTATAGAAGGCATTTGACAAGGGTACTTCAAAAAAGGTTAAGTTATAAGATAAAAGCCCACAGTGTTGGAGGTGGTATATTGGCATGGATAGAGAATTGGCTAATAGGCAGGAAACAGTGAGTGGGGATAATGGGTTCTTTTTCAGCTTGATGACCCGTGATCAGTGAGGCTCCACGGGGATTGGTGCTGGCATCGCAATTGGTTACAATAGATATTAATGACTTGGAGGAAGGAAGCAAATGTACTGTGGTCAAGGCAGGTTCTGAGTGGATACACACAGTTTACAGAGAGATATTGATAGTTTAAGTAAATGGGCACATGGTGTGGAAAAATGTGAAGTTGTTCATTTTGCAAGGGAGAACAAAAGAACAGAGTGTTATTTAAAAGGAGAGGAACTGCAGAAAGCTGCAACACCAAAGGGACTTGAGCACGAAACACAGTAAATGAGCATCCAGGTACAGCAACTAATCAGGAAGGCTAATTGAATTCTTGGCCCTTGTCTCAAGTGGGTTGGGGTATAACAGCATGGAAGTCTTCCTGCAACTGTACAAGGTGCTGATGAGACCACATCTGGAGTCCCATGAGCTGTGAGTTTTTGTTTCTCTTATTTAAGATATCATTTCATTAAGGCGGGTTCAGAGACAGTTCACTAGGATGATCCCTGAAATGGAGAGGTTGTCTAATGAGCAAAGGTCAAACAACTTGGTATTCCAATCAGAATGAGAATGAGAAGAGTGAGAAATGATTTCAGTGAAGGATATAGGATTCTTAAGGAGCTTGATAGGGTAAATGCTGAGGGGATGCTCCCCCTTATGGGACAGTCTCGGACCAAAGGACATCATTTCAGAATAAAGGGGTGCCAATTTAAGACTGAGAGGAGGAGGAATTTCTTCTCTCAGAGAGTTGTAAGTCTTTGGAACTCCTTGTGTGTACTTATGGCTGAGGTAGATAGATTCTTGGTCAGTCAGGGAATCAAGAGTTACGGAGAAAGGGCAGGAAAGTAGGTGTGAGTAAAGTTGGAACAGCCATGACCCTATTGAATGGCAGAGCAGACTTGAGGGGCCAAATAGCCTACTCCTGTTGCTACGTCTTATGGCCTTATGATCTTATTCATGGCTATACTGTATTCATGATCACTTGTTCTTTTCTGCTGCACAAGTGGAAGCACCTTCTCTGCATCACCCTAACAAACCTTTTCATCACTCTTCAGGTTACCCCTCAGCCTTCTCTTTCCTAGAGAATAGAGTCCCAGTGTGTTACTTAGAGATACTTTAATGCCACATGGACATCAATCCCTCTCAAATTTATACTTTCACCATTGTTATGAATCTTTGGCAACAGACTGTGGATATACAAGGATGTAACATATCATTTGAAAGATGTCTCGGTGGCAGCTACATGTATAGAACATAAACGGCATTTCTGCATTCTGTTATCATTGGTCATAATGACCATGCAGGTAAAGACTTACATTGGATAGTCTGCACATGCCGCATGCGTCCCTAGATACAGTTTTACATGGTTGAGTTGGACCAAAGGGTCTGTTTCTGTGATGGATAACGCTATGACTATAACTCTATGGTAATGAAATGATAAAGGTAGCTTTGCAAGAAAGTAGCTGCAAAGATTACTGCTGATCTAGCTCATAATTTTTCTGGGATTGGACCAACTTGGATGGCAAAAATCACAGATTGATTTAGTTTGGAGATTCCACAAGATCATCTTCTTTGGATTGGTCTTCCAGTTCATTTCTAACCTCGTCCTTTTTGAATACCATAGGCTCCCTGAATGTTCATGTGGACCAGCAAACAGGATTTCAGTTAATTCTTTCATTCATAGGGAACGAAAGAATTCATAGGGTGCCAGCCAACGTCATGCACTGAGATTGAGAGACAATACTGGTTAAACATTGGTTAGACAGAATCCATGCATGTACTTTTCCAGTCAGAGTTTTATTTCAACTCACATCACAACTATTCCTGTTCCACAGTTCCATGTGACCCCAATCATCACTGCCAGATCCTACCAATGAGTTTGATCCCTTAGTCCCAATATTACTCTTTCCACACAGACCAAATATGTTCCCTTTTCAAATTTACATCCAATTTCCTTTTGAAAATTATGATTGAATCTGCTTCTTTCACACCTGCTGTGCATTCTTGACTATAACAACTAGCCACTTGAAATACCTCTCTGTCACCTCCTCCCTTTTAGTTCTTTTGTCAATCACCTTAGAATCTGTGATTTAGAGTTAATAATCTCCCTGCCAATGAGAAAATAGTATCCGCTTATTTATTATTATCAGCACCCTTTACAATCTTGAACATCGTGACTAAATCTGCCTTTAACCTTTCCTGATGGAAATTAAACAATCCCAGTATCCCAACTCCCTCAAAACTTCTTTCACTCCCTCCTAGTTTAATCAGACAGTGCCGTTCTGTTTTCACTCTTATCTTAAATTAATTGGGAAATGAAATTCTGGAATTTTCTTCCAGGCAAGCCCTGTGTGTTTACCTACCCCACAAAGACAGTAGCGGTTCAAGGGTGTGGGTCACCACCACTTTCTCAAGGGTCATTAGGGATGGGCAACAGTAACACATAAAGCTAAGTTTACAAACTCTAGTGTGTTCTGGTTGTAGCATCAGACATTGGCAATGGTGTGGAGTCACAAGTAGATAGTTTTAACCATTGCATTATAACACACCTCTGGAGCAGGTGGGATTTGAATGCATGCCTTCTGTCTCAGAGATAGGGACAATACCACTGCACTAGAAGAGCCCCATTGGAGCAACACATACCATAATGCACATCATGCTGCTAATTTAGCATTATTAGCTTTCAGCATTTTTCACCCAGAGGTTGGAGGGAACTTGGAACACACTGCCTGTAAGGGTGGAAGCGGCAGAAATCCTCATCATACCAAGAAGTATTTAGATGTGTGCTGGTGATGCCAAAACAGACAAAGCTATGGGCCAAATGCTAAAAAATAGAATTAAAACAGTTAGGTGGTTGCTTATGGGATGCAATGGGCTGAAGAGCCTCTTGCTGTGCTGTACATTCCTATGATTTTATGAGTTTCTTCCATTAGGAGACATGAAGAACCACATCACTCTTAAGGTGGAAATACACACACACAATCACGGAATTCACTCTTAACTCTTAATCTGTATTTTTCTTTCCTTTTAACAGGGTCTGAAAAAGATGCTGTACATGGCCCAGAATCAAGCCCCATTGCCAGGAGGTAAGATGGGATTGGTCTTGCTATGTTTGGAACCACAGCTGCCTCTATCACAGATACAGCTTCCCTTAACCTGAAAAGAATATCCTGACTCGCATCTGACATTATGCCAGCTTCTCATCACACTCAGTAACCAGGGCATTAATATTTAATGCTGAAATATGATTTAATTTATATATAATGAAAGAGGTTTTAGCTTCAAGGTAGTTCCAAAAACAAGACAGATGTTAGACTTCAGTATGAATCAGAAGTTCTTTTCCTTCATATAGTTTTGGCATAGAAATGCATACGATTCTCTGAGATGTCTAGGTCCCAAACTCTTACTGAACCCCTCACCTCTCTCCTCTTTGAAAGACACTCCTTAAAACCTAGCTTTTAGACAAAAATGTTGATTACCTATCCTAATTCTTTCGCTTGCTGTCAAACGTTTGCCTGAATATGAGCCTGTGGACCTTTCTTTACTCCCATTAATTGTGCTAAATAAATGCCAATTGCTTTGTTCACTTTACTTTGACTTTTAATCGTGGTGATAAAATACAGGTCAGTGATGAATAATTAATCTTTTGAATGTGTCCCCATCAGGCAATGGCGATGCTCGAGGATTTAATTAATAATCACCTTCTACGCTGGTTGAAATATGAAATCATTCTTTCGCATCAATAATTTAACAAGGCAAAATGTTGTTCCACTGTTTGCAATTACAATTTCAGACATCCTGGCACAACTGCAGAAAGGATATTTAAAAGCCGACTATGCCTTGCTAGATCTGCACTTCTGTAAAAGAGTTTGGATTGTAAGGAACATTAATTAAAAGAGTGCTGAAACATTAAAGTTCAGTACAAGACATGAACATGCATTTTGTAAAGAAATTCTAGGAGGAAATACTTCAGAAAAAGAATGAAACTGGGGTTCTGACGCATTGTGATTTTATTCTGTAAAATGAGTTTGCTAAATATCTACAAGGGGGGAGATCTTACACATATTACACTGCATTATTTTTCATTCATGTATTTGCAATGAAACTGCTGCATTCATTAGTATCTGAGACATCTTGTCAAAAGCAAGCCTTTAGATGGCAGCAGTAAGCAACCTGAGATGTAGTACCAACAGATATCAACACCAGATTGTGTTTTTCAATGGCCATCTGTTGACTTCACTGCATGTACAGCACTAAAATCACAACCCTATTCGTATGTATCAATCAGTCTTGAAGTAAGTGTGCCATTGTAGGATCCCATTCAATCAGCATTCTAAGGATTGCCATCATAGTGAAAGCACCTCTAGGGAGCAGTGATCATAATATGATTAAATTTCACATACAGTTTCGGGGAGAGAAAAGTGGGTCTAAAATTAGTATAAATTTAAATAAGGCCATGAAAGCAGAGCTAGAATAAGGGAACTGTTAATTTATGTTGAGGGAGAGGCAAATAGAAACACAATGGTGGACACATAAGAGGATAACACATAGAATAGATTCAAGCGGGAAAGAAAATATCCAAAGATTTACTATCTGTGGTTAATTATAAAAGTTAAACATAGTATTCAACTTAAAGAACAAATATATAATTACATAATGTGGAAGCGGGCCATCCAGCCCATCAAGTTCACACTGATCCTCTGGGGAACATCCCACATAGACCCACCCCATCCCTATACTTCCCTTGGCTCATTCACCTAGCCTGCCCACTATGGGCAATTTAGCATGGCCAATCCATTTAATCTGTACATCTTTGGATTGTGAGAGGAAACCTACAGAGACATAGGGTGGACATGCAAACTCCACACAGAGAGTCACCCAAGGATGGAATTGAACACAGGTCTTTGACACTGTGAGGCAGCAATGCTAACCACTGAGTAACCATGCAACCTATGAAAAGATGGGTGGCAAGTCAGAAGTTTGGCCAGAATATAAATAATGGTAAAGAATGACTAAAAGATTAATAAGGATGAAAAAAATTAAAATACAAGAGCAAGCTAGCTACAATTATAATTCCAGATATTAAGACTTTCTATAAATACTTTAAAAAGAGAGTTAACAAGCATTGATCTAATAGGAAATTAGTCTAGGGAATTAATAATGGAAAATAACAAGATGGCAGATGAATTGAACCAATATTTTGTGCTGGTCTTCCCTAAAGAGGATTCAAGTAACTACCCAGAAACAGCTGTCAGTCAGGAATTGGAAGAAATGAACTCCAGGAAATTATTAGCACAAGGGAAGAAGTACTTTGCAAATTGTTAGAACTGCTGGTCAATAAATCCCTGAATGCAGATAGCTTTCTCACTAGGAATTTTAAAGAAGTGGCTAGTGAGGTTGTTGATACATTAGTTTAATTGTTCAAAATTGCCTAGATTCAGTGAAGGTTCAATTAGACTGAAAAGGAACAAATGTAATTCCTTTATGTAAAAGGGAAGAAGACTGAAACAGGAAACTATAGACCAGTTGATTTAACATCTGTCATCAAGAAAATATTAGATGCTATTATTAAGAATGTCATAACGGGGCACTGTTAATTAATTCAATACAATCAGACAGTCAATATGGCTTTGTGAAAGGGAAATAATGTTTAGCCAATTTATTGGAGTCATTTGAAGAAGTAACACGCACTATGAATAAAGGAGAACCCATGGATGTAACGTAATTAATGTTTTCAGAAGCATTTGATAAGATGACACGTCAAACATTGTTGCAGAAAATAAAAGCTCTTTATGTAAGGGATAACATATTGGCACAGATTGTTGATTGGCTAGCTAACAGCAAACAGAAGTTGACATAAATAGTTTATTTTTCAGGTTGGCATGATATAATGAATGGCATGCCAGAGAGCTCAGTGCTGAGGCCTCAAGTTTGAAAGTTGAAATGGTGTGGATCAAGGAATGGAAGGCTAAATGTGTTGCTCACACAAAAATAGGCAGAAAAGTTATGAAAAGGCCCATAAGGAGGCAGCAGGTTAACTGAGTGGGTAAGATGTGGCAAATTGAGTAGAACGTGGGTAAATGTGAAATGTTCCAATTTGAATCGGTGAACAAAGACAAAGCAAATTATCACAGTAGTGAGAGCTTGCAAAGCTCTGAGATGTAGCAGGACCAGGGACCAAGTGCATGAAGTGCAAAAGGTTAAGACAAACGTACAGCAAGTAATTAATGTTTTCATTTTGTGCAAGGGGAATTGAATACAAAAGTAAGGAGGTTATGCTTTTGTTATTGAGTGCATTGATAAGATGCAGAATCTGGAGCACTGTGTACAATGTTGGCTTTTCTGATTAAAGAGGGAGGTAAATACATTGAACATCGTTTCAAAGAAGGTTTACTGGACTAATACCTGGAATGGGTGGGTTGTCACATGAGAACAAGGTAGATTTGTATCCCTTGAGTTTAGCAGAGTAGTATAGATCACTTGATTACAACATACAAAATTCTGAACAGACTTGACAGTTTGGATGTTTCCTCAGCTGGGAGAATCTAGAACTGGAGGTGACTTTAAAAATTAGGGGCTGCCATTTAAGACAATATTTTTCTCAGAAGTTTGAGTCTTTGGAATTCTCATCCTCGAAAGGCAGTGTTGAGAGAAACTTTGAATATTCTTAAAGCAAACCTAAATAGATTAATGAGAAGCAAAGGGCTAAACAGTTATCAGGGGAGGCTGGTATTTGAGGTTGAGGTTAAAATCAAATTAGACATGGTCTTATTGTTTGTTATATACAGTCACCTTGAGTATTAGCTCAGGAAATCAATTCTCATGATTTCAGTGCTTTTAAAACCACAGTATGAAAGCATCCCATGTGTACAATATCAAAGAGCACAATGTGAGGGTTGCTGATGAGAAATACTGATGTGTTATGTACTCACCACCAAACATGATGTAATATTGGTAGAGTTTAATCCAGTGTGAGAAAGATTGTAGAAGCAGAAAGTCAAATCACAGTACTGACCGAGAATGAAGCTAGCTAGTAACACAAGGAATGGCACGGTGGCTCAGTGGTTAGCACTGCTACTTCACAGCGCCAGGGACCCAGGTTCGATTCCAGCCTCAGGTGACTGTCTGTGTGGAGTCTGTACATTCTCCCTGTGTCTGTGTGGGTTTCCTCTCATAGACCAAAGGTGTGTGGGTAAAGTGGATTGGCCATGTACATTGTCCAGGGATGCGCAGGCTAGGTGGATTAGCTCCAAATAATACAGGGTTACTGAGATATTATAGGGAGTTGATGCTCAGTCATGGTGGGATGCTGTTTGGAGAGTTAGTGTGGGCTGGATGGCCTGCTTCCACAATGTAGAGATTCTATGAAAAGGCTGAAGATTGGAACTGGAACCTTTCAAGGTGGATCTCAAATCTCAGATGAAAAGTAGGAAATTGTGAGGGCAATTCTCCAAACTCTTCTGACTTTGCTTTGCCCTTGTCCAGTTAGCAGTGGTGGAATGAGGCAATTTGTAGGAATAAGTATATAAGGGAGACAGCAAAATAGAATGATATGTAAAATGAAAGGGTATGAGGAGTTTTGTATAAAACATAAACATTAACACACACTAATCGTGTTAAATATGTATTACTTCCTATGTAATTCCACGTAACTGTTTCCTGTGGATTCATAAACTTGACCCTAGATTATGATGCAATTAAGATTTAATGCTGCAATCAAATGTAGATGAACTTAACTACATAGATTCCTCTGAAATGTCTAAGCTATTATACTTTAATTTAAAGTATTGAGCCAATTTCTAAATACAGAAACATTGTATTGGTGAAGGCACAAGTCGCTTCCTAATCCCTGACCTTGCTGCTTTAGCACCAACACAATGTGTAACTCAGTACAGTGAAAAGGATTCTGAACCTTAAAGAACCAGCCTTGCCTGGTTATGTTAACACGCTCGTTAATTTTCACTTTGTAACACAAGCCTGACATTACTTCCCTGGCAGTGAACCAATTAAAGCCTCACAACATCTTACACTTTGCTGTTGTGTTACTTGATTCTTCGAAATCTCATTCTCACAGGTTCAAGACAGTTCCTTTCTACTGCCAGCCATCCAAATAATCCAGCTGTTTGCTGTGTGGAAATGTGCCCTTAACCTTGTACACTTCCTTCTCCCTAAACTGATGAAACTGCATTGAGGGCTGTGTTAACTCATTAACACTTGACAAATTACAAAGACTTGAATTTACGTAGCTTTAAGTTTTCAGGATCACATCAAAATGCTTCCCAGCTAAAGAAATATTTTTGAATTGTTCCCATTGTTGTCATATAGGAAGCATAATACTCTCCCCTTGCCCGGATGAGTGCAGCTCCAACAACACTCAAGAAGCTTGACACCATCCAGGACAAAGCAGCTGCTTGATTGGCACCACACCCACAAACATCCACTCCCTCCCCCACTGACTCTCAGTAGCAACAGTGTGTACTATCTACAAGATACACTGCAGAAGTTCACCAAAGGTTCTCAGGCAGCCCCTTCCAAACCCACGGCCCCTTCCATCTAGAACAATAGGGCAGCAGATAAGTGGGAACACCTTCAAGTTCCCCTCCTAGCCACATATCATCCTGACTTGGAAATATATCGTAGAAAAGCTCTGGTCTCAGCCCTGCCACTCTGCCGCCATCTTGGAGTTGGCGTTGTGAATTGATTCCTGACTGGTTACGTTTGCTGGCTCACTCCCAGGCTATTTATATGCCTACACACCTTCACATCCATTTTTAACCTGACTTTGATTCTTGTTATCAATTTGTCATCATCATCCACGATCATTTCGCAGGCTGATTTTAGGCCCAGTCACTTGACTGGTTTTTTTGCTTCTAACTCATATACCTAGTCCCTTCTTCTGTTTAATTAACACAGATGATAGCACATTAGCCTTGGCAGAGATGATACCAACAGACTATTGGTATCATCTCTGCCAATCATTTCTTGGACAATCTGCTCCAACACATTATCAATACTTTTACTTTAGATAAAGATAAAGTCAGTGTTGTCCCACTCTCTTATTAGAGACAGAGAGAGACAAACAGTGGTGAGTTTAACCTGAGGGTCACCACACCTCAGGCAAGTGGTGAGGTTGAGAAGGTGGTAACCTCAGTTGAGACAGGAGGTAAAGCTATGCTATCAGTATCAGTCTGCATTGCAAACCTACCATCCATTCAACTGAACCACCCAACCAGGAGAAAGTGAGGACTGCAGATGTTAGAGATCAGAGTTGAAAAGTGTGGTGCTGGAAAAGCACAGCAGGTCAGGCAGCATCGAGGAGCAGGAAAATCGACATTTCAGGCATAAACCTGATGAAGCAACACACTTTTTGACTCTAAACCAACCAACCCCCAACTTGAGGTATTAAATCCTGCTTGTGGTCCTTTTAGATATTTCAATCAACTACAGCTTAGAGTAAACAGTGACAGTGACTTTAACACATAAGATTCTAAGGCGTTTTGACAGGTTAGACATGGAGAGGATTTTTTTTTCTGGAAGAATCTAGAATAAGGGGTTACTGATTAAACATCGGGGTCACCCATTTATAACATAGATGAGGCAAATCTCTAAGAAAATTATGAGTCTTTAAAACTCTCTTCCTGAAAAGGCTCATAGAACTCCTGCAGTGTGGAAACAGGCCATTTAGCCCAACAAATTCACACCGACCCTCCGAAGAGTATCCCACCCAGACCAATTCCCCTACCCTATTACTCTATATTTCCCCTGACTAATGCACCTAACCCTACACATCCCTGAACACTATGGGCAATTTAGAATGGCCAATTCACCTAGCCTGCACATCTTTGGTCTGTGGAAGGTGATGAAAGCAGAATATTTTAAAATAGTTTTAAGGCTGAGGTGGGTAGATTCTTGTTAAGCAAGGGGGTGAAAGGTTATCAGGGGTTAGACAGGGATGTGGATTTGAAGTTACAATCACATCAGCCATAATCTCTTTAAATGTCAAAGTTAAAAATCACACAACACCAGGTTCGAGTCCAACAGGTTTAATTGGAAGCACTGCTCCTTCATCAGGTGGTTGATGATCAGATCACCTAATGAAGGAGCAGCGCTCTGAAAGCTAGCACTTCCAATTAAATCTGTTGGATTATAACATGGTGTTGTGTGATTTTTAACTTTGTACACCCCAGTCCAACACCGGCATCTCCAAATCATGTTTAAATGTCAAGGAAGCCTTAAGGGGTTAAATGTCCTACTCCCTATTCCTTGTTCATACGTTTAATCAGCTCTTCAATTTCTTAATGTAAAACTTTGAAAAGACACTGAATAGATTAAAACTGGGCTTTCTTGAAGTTAAATTTTACTTGTCCTTTTTATTGCCTTGGGATATTTTAAACTCTGCTGTCTGCTGTAAGCTAGAAAATCATTTCTGTACAACATAACTGAAGAACCTCAACTAGAATTCCAAAAATGAAAAAAAAATTAAATGATGTCTTCACATTCAACATCACCAAGTTTAGCAACATTTTAATAAATAAATAGTCAAGTAGGCATGAAAATATGATGTTGAATTATTCAAGAATTAATGGTGTAGAGGATTAATCATTTGTTGTTTGATAAACTTTGGAAAGTTGGAGGCAGTCCCCACAACAGCAGTTTCAGACTTGCCAAAGAAGCAGTGATTTGGAAGAATGTGATTTGATATAAAATCAAACTTTACTGTGTAATTGAAATTCTGTAAGTCTTCAAATTCCTTTCTCTTAAAAAAGAACATATTAAATTTAACGTGACATAATGATGTGGCTGATACATACTAGTAGAATTAAAATCACAGATATGATTGCCGAGTTGAATACTTGGATTCTGTCAAATACATTTCACCCTAAACTCATGGATTTCCAATTTTCACAAAGTAATTTTCAAAATTTCTCTAATTTTGACAAATGGAGACTTTCACTGTTTAGCTGTAAAGAACTGGCATCCTTAGCAAATGCAAATCTGATTAAACAGACCCATATTCGTTGGAATAAGAGGGCATTGCTTTGAAATGTACAAAATTCTTCAAGGGCTTGATGGGGTGGATGATGAGAGACTGCCTCCCTTGACTGAAGAGTGTTTTGTAAGGAAGCAAACGAATAAGTTGACAAAATAGGACTACCATAAATCACCAAACTTAAACTGGACTTCACCAGTGTTTTGTGTCAAACTGAGCTTTCTTACATGTTAACTCTATTAACCAGTATTTAACAGCAATATCTCCAGTTACCTTAATTATACTCAATGCCAGCTTCCGACAAAGCTTAAATTATTGATTTCCTGTCATGTGCAATGAAATCAGAAGCATCAAATGAGAGAGGTGCACAACGTTATCTGCATAACCAGTTTTCTAAATTGACGGTAGTAGATGGTTAGAAAAGAAAAAAAACCTACATTTTTGAGTAGCAATTTTCCTAATCTGAAGATGTCTCAAAGCATTTTAATGGCAATATGTACAGACACTGTTGTAATGTAGTTATTGATTAAGTAGACAGAAATACTTGCATTTATATTGTGTCTTTCATGAGTACAGGCTCTGTCAAACTGCCATCTACTCAATTAAATATTTCTGGAGAGCAGTCTGTATGCAGGAAGCACAGCAACCAATTTGCGCCCAGCATACTCCCAGAAAAGCAACATGATAATGAGTTAATAATCCGTTTTTGTGATGATGAATGAAGGAGAAATCCTGGAGAAGAACTTTGGGAGATCTCCCTTGCTCTTCTCTGCAAATTGTGATGGAATCTTTTGCATTCCCCCACATAGAGCAGATGGAGCCTTAGTACAGCGTCTCATCCAAAAGGTGAAAATATGTTTGCTGGTGGCATCATTCAGGATGTGACAGGAATAGTGGAAGGTAATTCATTGATGTAGAGGCTGCTAAGGTGGAAGATAAGGACAAGGATTTCTGGGAGGTGGGGGGAAAGAATGAGAGTACTATTGCAGGAATCTTCTTTATTATTCACTCCTGGGATGTGAGTGCCAATGGCTCGGCCAGCATTAATTATTTATCCCTAATTACCCATGAGAAGGAGATGATGAACTGTCTTGTTGAACCACTGCAGACCTTAGAATACAGAAACACCCACAATATTATTAGGGAGGAAATTTCCAAGATTTTGACCCAATGACACTGAAAGAACGGTGATATATTTCCTAGTCATGTGGTGTCCCCATATACCTGCTGCCCTTGGCCTTCTCGAAGGTAGAGGTTGCTGGTTTAGGAAGTGCTCTTGATGAAGAAAATGAACTGATAAGGTTCAGGGTCGATGGCTGGGGGGGGTCTCCTAAGTTAGGGAAAAACAAAGATGTATTGGAAGCACTTGTAGGGATATTGCATCATCCAAATAAAGGCCACACCTGCAGAGAAATTGGAAGAATGGCATAGAATCCTCACAGAATGCAGGAATGTGAGGAAGTTTAGTAATGCTAGGTGGGCCTTGACAGTGAGTTTGTGGAATTTTAGTGTGTATCTTTCATTTCTCCTCTGGATAAAGAGTTAAAAATATCCATGTGGAACACTGGTAATGTGCAGCTGTACTATTGATAATGTGTGATGAATGTTGTCATGTAAGACTGTTACCCATCCACTGTTCCATTGATAATATGATAAACATCAGTGTTTTACACTTGTACCCATCAGCTCTCCAATTTATAACATGTTACAAATGTCAGTTGATAGCAGAGGAGCACAGAAACTCTCATGTTTAATCATTTGAATGAATCTCAGTGTGTATCATATCAAGACTCCTTCTTCTAAAGTGCAATAAATGACAATGTGTAATACTAGCACTGATTACCTGTCTTAAAAATAGACAGTGATGAATGTTGGGATGTAACAGTTGAAGCCCTGACAATGCGATAAACATTGATATGTAACAGTGGTACAAATCATCTCTCTTATTTCCAGAATGTCATAAATGTTACAGTACACAACTAGCATCCATCATCAGTACTATTTATACAGTGTGGGAATACTAATGCATTAATCTGGGACCTATCAACAATCCGATTAATATTATGCAAAACTTAAGTATCTAATATTGGTATCTGGAAACTCTCCTAAGTGACTTGTAATCAACAGCAGTACATCTGCAACACACCAGTTCTACTTTTTATACTTTGGTGAATATCAGTGTGTGACTTTGATACAAAGCCATTTCCTGATTTATATTGTGAATAATGAGAGTGCTTAAAGTTGTACCCATCAAAACATCATAGAATCACTGAGTTGTAAAACAGTAAAAAGATAATTCAGCTTGCCCTCCTGACTCTTTGGGGAATCTTTCTCATCAGTCCCATTTCCCTGATTTTTCCTTGTATCCTTTTAGGTATTTCTTTCCTTTTAATATTTAGCCAAGTCACTTTAGGAAGCTTCCAAAGCCCTTTCAGGCAGTACATTCCAGATCGGAAATCAGAACCAGATATGTTTTTTATGTCAGCTCTGGTCCTGTTGCCAACCATCATAAATCTGCATCTTGTGGTTAGCAAATCTATGCTATCATTTCTCCTTGCTTATTCAATCAAGAACATTTTTAAACACCTCTATCAACTCTCCTCTTCACCATCTCTGCTCTAATGTACAACACCAGCTTCTCTGGTTCCTCCAAGTGTCTGTTACCCCTCCTTCCTGACACCCCGCCAGTTAACCCCCTTCTCCAAGGCCAAACTAAAGCCTAGTATCCAGAATTAAACGCAACATTCCAGCTGAAGTTGAAGCAGTTTTATACAGATTTTGTATAACTTCCTTCCTCTTCCAATCCTTTCATCCACTTAGAAAACCAAGGATTTTGCTTTTATTCTAAACAGCTGCCAACTAGGTTTTGTGTATCCTACTCTCCCAAGTCTTTCTGTGCTTGCACCTCCTTTAGAATTGCACTATTTTGTTCATATTGCCTCCCCATGCTTCCTACCTAAATGTATCTTTTTCTTTTGTTTCATTTTATTCATGGGATTTATAAATTTCTGGCAAGGCGCATATTCACAATTTATCAGTCATGTGTCTACTCATCTCACAAGCCTGTAAGTCTAAGTCCTCCTCAAATCTTTTGCTATCTAATGTCACAGTTTACAATATTTCCAAGTTTGGCACCACCTGCAATTTTGAAAGGATAACCCAAGGCCAATATATCAAAACAATTATTTGTCCTAATGTTGATCCCTGAGGAACATTACAGTATACAACATCCCTGTTTGAAAAACAACTGCTCACCACAATCCTTTACATTCTTCCCTGAACTCATTTCTATTTCTGCTGCCAATATCCTCTTAATTCCATTAATTCTTGTCTGGGATAGATGTCAGTGAGTACTGATCTCCATCAGCTTTCCAATTTATGTAGTACGATAAAGGTATGTGAGAATTTATTTATTTTTGCAATACATCCTCATCAAGATTTTTTTAGATTAGATTCCCTACAGTGTGGAAACAGGCCCTTCGGCCCAACAAGTCCACACCAACCCTCTGAAGACCAACCCACCTCCTTCTGACTATTGCACCTAACACTATGGGCAATTTAACATAGCCAATTCACCTGCACATCTTTGGAATGTGGGAGGAAACTCACACAGACACGGGGAGAATGTGCAAACTCCACATAAATAGTCGCCCAAGGCTGGAATCGAACCTGGGACCCTGGTGCTGTGAGACAGCAGTGCTAATCACTGAGCCACCATGCCACCCCCAATTTGATCAATGTAACTACCCTATCAGCTACCTATAATCAAGGAAACGTTTCGATCATCAGTTGTTAATTTTAAATTTGGGATAGATAATTGCTTGTTGAGCAAAGACAGTAAAGGATGTGGGCCAAAGGCAGCTATATGGAGTTAGGCCACAGATCTGTCATGATCTTATTGAATGGTAGTATAGGTTCAAGGGACTGAATGGCCCAATGTTATACAATCATAGAGTCATTCAGCATGGAAACAGATGCTGTGGTCCAACCAGTCCATGCCAAATACAATCTCAAACTAAACTAGTCCAACCTACCGACTCCTGGCCCACATCCCTCCAACCTTTCCTATTCATGTACTTATTAAGTGTCTTAAACATTGTAACTGTGCGCAGGTCCATCACTTCCTCAGGGAGTTCATTTCACACACAAATCATCCTCTGTGAAAAAAAATTGCCCTCATGTCTTTTTTAAATCTCTCTCCTCTCACCTTAAAAGTATGCCCTCTAGTCTTGAAATACTTCACCCAAGGGAAAAGACACCTGCTATTAACTCCATCTATACCCCTCATGATTTTATACACTTCTGTAAGATCATCTCTCAATTTCCCATGTTAAAAATCCCAGCCTATCCAGCTTTTCTTTCCAATGTTTCAGAACCATTCCATAATTGTGAAAATATATCCACAAATTTCTTCCACGGAACTTGCTATCAACTGATCAATGTTCTCTTAAAGGTACACTTCCATTCATACTGGAACGTATCTGAATTAGTTTTACTGAATGAACTAAACTGACCAATGCTTTAACTTTTAGTTTTCACACAGATTAGTGGTCACTTATTTGCAACTAAATCACTTTATACTTTGTTACTTAACAGACCAAACTTAAAGGTTACCATTAGTATGAGATAAAGAGGAATCAATAACAGTGAAATAATATCAGCCTGAACGGAAGTCTGATTAACCATGTCTTCAAATCCCTCTTTGTATCTTTTAAAGAATTAAAAGCCAACAGTCAAAAAAATCAACAGTATCTTTAATTTAACTGCATTGATTCAATTGCAAAGATCCCTATTTCTTGGTGTTAGATAATATCTCTCAAATATATTATGACTTGGTAGAACAGGACTTATTGATGAAAAATTCATATTATGTTACAGCTTTTATTTGCACTCATCAGGACAATTCATAAGAATACTTGTGTAAAATAGAAACAATGCTCTTAAACAGTGTAAAATGTTATTTCTCCTTTACATTGGCATTCTGGCAAATCTCCTGATGAATGCGAGATTAAAAAGTTCCAACAAAATATCATTTTTCAGCAATACTCTATAATGACTATCGCTAGACATTGAATAGTGAATAAAGTTCAAAACTAATTTTAGATTTATAGTCATAGAGTCATACAACATGGAAACAAACAACTAGTCTACACCGACCATGTTCCCAAACTAAATTAGTCCCACTTACAAGCATTTGGCCCAATTTTACACCATTGACTGTGTGCAGGTTAGATTTTCACTGTTGAGGTGGGTAGCTCAAGTTGGGAAATGTCCAGATTCAGTCGACCTGCCTCAGATTAAAGGGCTCTGTTACACCCAAAATTACTCTGTGGGAGCTGAGCTAGGATAGAACAAAGAACAATACAGCACATAGAAAGGCCCTTCGGTCCTCCAAGCCTGCACCTGCACATTTTGCCCTTCTATACTTACAGGATCTGTATACCGCTATTCCCTTCCTATTCATGCGTTTGTCCAAGTGCTTCTTGAACACTGCCGTTGTGTCTGCTTCCACCACCTCCCCTGGTCGTGCGTTCTAGGCACTCCCCACCCTTTGTGTGAAAAACCAGCCTTGCACATTTTTTTAAACTCCCCCCTTCATCTTGAACCTTTGCCCTGTAGTAATTGACCCCACCACCCTGGTAAAAGCCTCATATTTTACACTCTAACCATGCTATTCACAATCTTATAAACTTCTAACAGGTCGCCCTTCAATCTCCAGTCACTTGGTTGAACAGTTCCAGTGAAAACAAACCCAGTCTATCCAACCTTTCTTCATGGCTAAAATCCCACATACCCAGCAACATCCTGGTAAACCTTTTCTGTACGCTCTCCAAAGCATCCATATCCTTCTGGTGGTGTGGTGACCAGAACTATACACAACATGCCGAGTGTGAGCTAACTAAAGTTCTATAAACTTGCAGCATAACCTGCCTATCTTTATACTCAATGCTCCTTTCAATGAAGGCAAGCATGCCATAAGCCTTTTTTCACTGTCTTATCAACCTGCACTGCCACCTTCAGTGATCTGTGAACCAACACACCCAGATTTCTCTGCATATCAAATAGAGTCAGGTCCACTGTAGGCAGCCACAGTGGAAGGCAAGTCATAGAGTCATAGAGATTCACAGCACAGAAAATGGCCCATTGTGTCCGTGTTGGTCCAGTACTTGGCCCACAGTGTGGTGTTGAACTCAGCTGAGCTGGCTAGAAGGTCCATTCTAAATCTCTGGACCTTCAATCCAGTTGCATAAAAGGCTGTTATGCATGAGACAAATAATTTTGGAGCTTTTGCAACTCAGCAAAGCATTCCTAATCAGAGCTATTATAACAATAATCTTCAGGAAATGCCAGCAAAGAACTACATTGAAAAAAAAAGTGAAACAACTGCGGATGCTGTAAATCAGAAACAAAAACAGAAATTGCTGGAAAAGCTCATCTTAGGAGGAGAATCAGAGTTAACATTTCGGGTCGAGTGACCCTTCATCAGAACTCTATTAAGGTGGCAGGCCAAGACTGTAATAGTTTTTATACTGCACGCCTATCACTTTATAGTTCGCAATGTTGCTACTAAGCATCAGTGATGGAGAGATTGAATGTTGAACATGACGGATGGAGTACCAATCAAGCAAATTGCTTTGACCTGGATGGTATCATGCCTTTTGAGTGTTGGAGCTGCACACATCCAAGCAAGTGAGGAGTATTCCAGCACACTTCTGACTTGTGCCTTATAGATGGTGGACAGGCTTTGAGAAAGCCCGGAGGTGAGTTACTCACCACAGAATTCAGAGCTTCTAACCTATCATTATTGCACAGTATAACATGACTAGTCCAATTCAGTTTCTGGTCACTGGTAACCTGAAGGATATTGATAGTGGGAGATTCTGTGATGGTAATGTCGTTGAATGTCAAATGGAAATGATTAGATTCTCGCTTGTTGGAGGTGGTCACTGCCTGGAATTTGTGTTTTGTTACTTGCCACTTATCAGCCCAGTCCTGGATATTGTCCAGGTCTTGCTACATATGGACATATATTGCTTTAGTGTCAGAGGAATTGAAAATTGCACACTCATCAGTGATAATCCACACATCTGACCTTATGATGGAGAGAGGGCCATTGATAAAGGAGCTGAAGATGGTTGGACCCAGGACACTACCCTGAAGAGTACCTGGAACTGAAATATCTGACCTCCAACAGCCACACCATCGTCCCTTGTGTCGGGTATGACTCCAAGCAGATGAGAATATTCCCTGATTCCCATTGACTGCAATTTTGCTAAGGCTGAAAAACAAAATTGTTGAAGCTTTTCATTTTACACTCATCAAGACATTTCACAAGAATACTCACGTAAATGGGAACATTTTACACTGTATGAGCAGAGAATGCTGATTGGCTAGGAAACACACTCTGAATGTTGCCACAGAGATTGCACTGATGGCTGACTGTTAAATTTTAATTAAAAATTGTCTTTGATAAGCAAGTTCTGATCGTCTGCAGTTATCAAGGTGACTTGCACCTGCACAACATCTGGAATGGGAAACATCAGAGTTTGGGGTTAGTGGGACACAAGTGGAAACCAGCTACATGAACAGCAATTGAGTTTCCAGTTTGGATCAAGCAATTCTAAATGTAAAGGTATATAAACAGCCCTTGAAGAAGCTATAGTTACCTGGTATACAGATACTGCAATTTGATTTTGTAATCTTTTCATTATACGGATTGGCTCTGGAACATAATATAAAATAGAACTCAATATAAACAAATGATTTTTGGAGAAGATGGTTGCTTCATTAAATCTTGGTATTGATCTCTGACATTTCTCCTATTGGTACAGACTGATAGAAGACATTGTGAAACTTATTAGCTGTCCCATATACAGAGGTGGCAGCTGGCTGAGAGACTTAGCACTCACATCCCTGAGTAGGAACAATGTAGGTTCAGTCCTACTCCAGAGATTTGAGCACCCTGGGCATTTCAGTGCAGCACATGTAGAATAGTGCACTGTCAGAGGTGCTATCTACAACGTCTCCTCGGTGTATCTTGTGCTGCAGGTTTGAAGAGCAAGAAGCCTCATTCTGGTGTCCCAGAGTCAATATCACTAAAACCAAAATAGATTAACTAGTCATTACAGCATTGTTCTTTGTGGTTCCTTGCAGTGTGCAAGATGGCTGCTGCATTACCAACATTCTGTATTACTATTCAGGGCCAGGGAATATCCTTCAGCATCCCTGAAGGAGCAGTGTGTCAATGATGCAGTGTACTGTTCAAGGACCAAGGCTTTTCCTTCCAACAGTTTGTATAATGTGCTCCTCTCCCTTGTCTCTCTACCCTTCAGGCACTCTGCCTGTATTCCTGATGAAGGGCTTTTGCCCGAAACGTCGATTTTCCTGCTCCTTGGATGCTGCCTGAACAGCTGTGCTTTTCCAGCACCATTCTACTCCAGAATCTGGTTTCCAGCATCTGCAGTCATCATTGTTTTTAACCTAGAAAGGAATAAACGTCCAGTCCAATTTGATCCCCATTTACTTGTGCATCCTGGAAAAATCAATATTTACTCTTTCATTAGGAAATATCGAACAGCTTTCATTTCAGTGCTTAACAGATGTCCATATATCTGAACTGTTCCCCAGCCAAGTGACTGCATTGCTCCCAGATCCCCTTTTTTGCCCAGCAATGGCCAGGAACCAAAGTAGTCAAGCAATGCACAAACCTACCTTTCAGTTAGCCCTGTCACCACGATTCCTAGTCACTCTTCCTAATTGTTTTTTCCCCCTCCCCACCACCCCTCTTGTTACTCTGTGCAGTCACCTGCCCTCAAGCTCTTTTGTCACTTTTCCCGATTTCATGAGGATCGCTATGGCATCTGGCATCTTCCACCTGAGTCAGAGGTTCCTTGTTCAAGTCTTGAACATAAAACTGAAGGGTGACGCCCTAGAGCAGGCAGAGATTAGGGAGCTCCGCATCGTTAGGATGCCATTTTTTGATGAAGTTTTAAATCGAGGCCCCCACACAGAGACATAAAAGAAGAGCTTTCTCTCCAATGACCTAACCCATATTTACCCACCAATGAATATCATAGTACCATTGCTGCTTGTGGGAGCTTGCTGTGTACAAATTGGCTGCAGCATTTCTTACATTACAGGTGGATTATACTGCAAGAAAATGGAATTGGCTATAAGGTGTTTTCGGACATCTGGGGGCCATGCAAGGTCCTATATATAATCTTTTTGTTATTGGTCCTTTCACTTCCACAAGCCCCTAATGCATTCCTCCCTCCCATTTCCTCTACTGCATAACAGTCTAAACTGATTCTACCATTACCCACCTCAATCCAGTTGTGAAATTATCCCTACAAGTCTCAGTGTTGTAGATAGTTTACTCTCTGATATTCCTATTCCTTATGATGAGATGTTTTTCTGTATAGGTGTAGGTGACCTTGTAAATCCTTAACCAATACATCATTCTTCATGTCTGATTGAATGTTATCCAAACAGTAAGAGATCACACCTGACCCCCAGAGCATTCCCGACCGGCTTTACTGTCAGCCCACTTTCTGGTGGGGTCTGCTGTCTGGATTAGGAACCCAGGCTAGTTTTGTTCACCCAATGTCACTGACTGTCTCGGGCGGGGACAGTGATGGGTGAAATCACTTCACAGAGGCCGATATCCTGTCACTAAGTCACCCTTTATTTACACGCACATATTCCTTGACACTGGTCTGGCTTCCTCATGGCCAGCTCTCAAAATGAACAGAGTCTGACACTCCTGTTTATATTTGTCAGCCAGGGCTTCCTGATTGGGCTAGGTTAGCAGCCCCAATCAGGAAACTCATATTCTGTGAGGTCCACTTGGCTGACCTCATTACAATCACTACAAGGATCAATCAGACTGTAAACATTGTCACAGCCAGGTGCACAATGAGAGAACAGATTGGATCCATGATTGAGACTACTGTCATGACATATTTTCTGATTTTGCCTGAATCCTGCCATACGCTCAGACCTCTACAAGATTCTACCCTAAGCCTTCTCTAACATCTACACGAAATCTTCGCTATCCATGGTGGGGATGGGTAGGGGCCCGGACTCCCTGGTAACACACAACTCAGCTGCTGCTTCTGGGTACTAGGAGGGACGAGTCAACCAGAGAAACAAAAGATGGAGTCTGGGGCTGAAGCATGGGCAATGAATCAGCGCATAATAAGGAGTGAGCATATGTTAAATGAATACATCAACGGCTTCCTTATAAAGCTGCACTCTTGGTATGACGAATGATGCTACACACAAAGGAGCCAGTCTGCTCATATCGTCCCATGACAGTAGTCTCAATCATGGATCCAATCTGTTCTCTCAATGTGCACAGTGCTTTTGACAAGTGGGGAGGTGAGTTTCTCACTAGGCAGCTGTGAGTTGTTGATTAAGGGGGATCCTTCCTTACTTAACAACTTGTTGAGGGCCCAGCTCCTCTCATTCATTGTCAGTTGCTCTCCCACAAAATGCTTCAAACAAGAGAAACTTTGACACGGAAACAGAAATTGCTGGAGAAACTCAGTAGGTCTGGCAGCCTCTGTGGAGAGAGAAACAGAGTTACCATTCCGAGTTCAGTGACCCTTCCTCAGAACTGGAACCGAATCATCAGCTCTGTTTCTCTCGCAACAGTTGCTGCCAGACCGTCTGAGTTTCTCCAGCAATGTCTGTGTTTGTCCCAGATCTTCTGTCTCAGCAATGCTTTGTTTCATAAAGGTAAACGTCGAGGAATCTTGACTTGGAAATCAGAGTGGATACCTGGCAATGTTTGCTCCAAAGGAACTGTGTGTAGCATAGGAATAAACATCATGAAAAGAGCACCATCCACGTGCACCAAGTGTGCACACCCCTTGTCCGTAGATATTGGCACCTAGTATTTACCTTCCCTGCATGACCATTACGGAAATCCTCTGATACACAATGGCAGTGGTCCCAACCCGTTCCTGCAAGACCCAGGATTCTCTTCTTCTTGGGGCTGACCACCCTAATGTTGGGCACTGCTCCACCCATATGGGCATTCTCTGCCCTAGGAAGAATGGTGACACAGTGACTCAGTGGTTAGCACTGCTGCCTCACAGCGCCAGGGACCCAGGTTCGATCCCAGCCTCGGGTGACTGTCTGTGTAGAGTTTGCATGTTCTCCCTGTGTCTGCATGGATTTCCTCCGGGTGCTCTGGTTCTCTCCCACAGAACAAAGGGGTGCAGGTCAGGTGAATTGGCCATGCTAAATTGCCCATAGTGTGCAGAGATATACAGGCTAGGTGGATAGGATGGGATGCTCTTCGGAGTGTCAGTGATGGGCTGAGTAGCTTCTTTCTGCACTGTGGGGATTCTATGATGCTAATGTGGGGATTGCCCTCTCCTCTAATGACAGGGAGGGAGGGAGGAATTGATTGAGATGAAAATGGATGACACAGCTGTTAGGGCTGGTGCAGCTGGGCAAAGGGTGGTGAGGTGTCCCGCAGTGAGTGAGTAGGCAAAAGGTTGCTGGGGTGGGAGGTTTGGGCTGTGTGAAGATATTGCAGGCAACTGAGAGAGTGGCAGAGTATAAGCCAAAGTGGGTGCAGCAGCAGAGATGCGGTGAGTGTGCGGTAGCAGAGAGAAAGGTGTGACACTTACCCTGCTGCAGAGGAAATGCTCATTGAGCTTCTTACAGTACCGCTTTCTGGTCCTTTACGCCATGGAGATGGTACCAGTGACCTTCGATCAGTATCTGTTGGAGTGGCCTTCTCCAGAAAGAGGGCTTCTCTCCCTAGATCAGGACCTCCAGCCTCCGATGGAGAATTGTGGTGCTATCTCATCTCTCTCCGACATCTTCCGCAAACCTCTTTGACCGACCTTCGGAATGCCAGTGCTTGTCTGGATGCAGGGTGACCTTTTAAAGATGGCACTGATGAAAGGGATGCTGGGCTTTTGGCGGATATCCATTGAGCAGCGAATTGTTCAGGGAATAGCGAGGGCCAGGATAGGGCTGAGACCACGTACGATGGGGATAGAGGGGTAGGTTAGGTAGTTAGTGAGGGAAGTTTGGTGAGATATGGCGAGAAAACTCACTAGGCCTCATGGTGAAAAACTCTCCAAATAAACTCAAAGCAACTTGCACCCATCCAAAAAAAACTCAGGGTTCAGCTCTTAGTTTGTGAGTAGAGTGTTGTGATAATTATATCACGCATATAAAGTTTCAACAAAGTATGAACATAGAAAAAGAAATAGCATCACAAATAAACTGTGTGACCCATGCTCCACCATTCAATACAATTACGGCTGATTATTGGCCTTGTTTAACTTCGCTGCTGTTTCTCCAGTTCCCACAATTCCTTGAGGGGCCAAGTCTCTATCTAATCCTTAAATACATCCACAAGACTCTGTGATGGAGAATTCCAAAGGCTCACCGCACTCTGAATGAAGACATTTCTCCTCATGTCAGTCATAAATGATCCTGAGACAGTGCCCCCTTGTTCTGGTTTCGCAAGCCTCTGTGTATCTACCCTGTCAAGTCCCTTCAGAGTATAAAAAAGGCTACACTTCTCTTTCAAGCATTAACCATTAACTTATCGTGTTTAATAAAAACAAGAATTCAGACAAATTTATTGTGTTTAGGAGCAAAAATGCAGCAAAATATAGATAGCGTCCATCAATTCCCATTAATTCTCTACCGGTAAGTGAAAACACGTGGGACAGGATAATTAGGTTGTCCTTGGGTCCCTTAATCATGACAATCACTTTGTTTCCCATTATCGATACTTTTACCAAACCGTAGATGGCGATGTAATGGTGTAACAGTCCATAACTTCTCTTCCATCCCCAGGGTTCCTAACAACTCCCATTATGGGCTTGAACAGGTTTTGGTGACCCCTTTTTTATTCTTCACTTCTGTTCCGTTCAGCTAGCCCCATGTAAATCCAACAGCCAGCAGCTGCTACTGGACATGGGTGTTAGCACAGAGTGGCAGCGAGAGTGAAAAACCCTCAGCTGTTCTCCAGCCTATTTACCTTATTATAATGGCAATGCACACAGTAATCACAGGCAATTGGAGATTTGTTTGCGGGATTATTCAATAAAGACTTGCCTGCATTGTACAGATCAGGATTAGAAGTAAAACAACGTAACGTCAGCACTGCCTGGAACGCTGGTGGCTGTGCAGGGATCAGTTCCTTGTTGCATTATTAACAAGGTGAAGGTTTTATTTGTGCTGTCAGTATTTATTTATCATGAAACAAATGGCTGTCTGGTTCGAGACAATGCAGCACTCCATCGGTTTGAACAAAGAGTCTTCTGCTGAACACCTGTCTTTGTAACCAGAGCCTCTGTCTCTTTCACTTTCCCAGACAGTGACAGTCGTAGTCTCATACAGCACGGAAACAGACCCTTCAGTCCGACCAGTCTGTGCCGACCAGAATCCCAAACTAAACTGGTCTATCACTCCAAACATTTCTTTTAAACATGGTAACTGTACTCCCTTCCACCACTTGCTCTGGAAGTTTATTCCACACTCTGTGTAAAAATGTTGCACTTCATGTCTTTTCAAAATCTTTCTTCTCTCTCCTTAAAAATATGCCGCCTTGTCTTGAAATCCCCTACCCCAGGGAAAGGACACCTGCCATGCACCTTATGTATAACCCTCATGATTTTATAAACCTCTCTAAGGTCATGCCCCAACCTCCTTTCATGAAGATTCGACATTCAACTCCAAGTGATTTATAGCCACAACAATAGCAGCAGAGGTACCAGGGAAGGTGGTGGCTTAATGGTAATGTTATTGGTGACACCAATTCCTGTGCTAAAATTCTGGAGATTATGTGTTCAAATCCCATCCAGGCCATTAGCAAACTTTAACATCTGAAAAATCTGTAATAATAAAGGAAACAAAAGGCCAGAATACTAATGACCATGAAATCCTATGTTCCCATTAATTCTGTAAAAGCAAGCAGGGCAGGATCAGTAGGTTGTCTATGGGCCCCTTAGTCATTACAATCACTTTGTTTCCTGATATCGAACTGTAGATGGGCAGTAATGGTTCAAACCCATCTGGTTCACTAGTTCCCTTTAGGGAAAGGCACTGCTGCCATTACCTGGTCTAGTCCACAAGTGACTTTAGATTCTCAGCAATGTGGAAACTGCCCTCGAGGGCAACGAGGGATAGGCAATAAGTGCTGGCCTGGCCTGAAATGCCCATATCCAATGAGCAAATTAAAAAAATTATAGTTTGAGCCTCCTTTTTCATAAGATAATGCCAAAGCTCTTCACTGGAGCGATTCTCAAACAAGATTGACACTGACAAATCTGACATCTGAAATTATTTGTACAGACAACCAAAAGCTTGGTTAAAGTGGTATTTGGAAATGGAAACAGGAAGAGAGAAGGACAGGTTGAGGGAGGGAGGGAATTTCACGGTGAATATGGAACTCGGGAATGGTTGGGAAGCCAACATGGAAAGAATCAAGAGTGTTTGAAGCATCACAGGACAGGAGAGGGGAGGGAATTGAACAAGACAATTAAAATCAAAGGGGCCACTATGGGGCAGCTACAGCTAACAATTTGATTTATTTATTGTCACGTGTATTTTGTAACAAAATATGGTGAAAAGTGTTATATAGTGTTGCCACTCTATGGCGCCATCTTAAAACACAGAAAATAAACCAAAACGTAGAATATAAGGGAAGAAAAATAAAGAAATAAAGATCAACTTTACAGTCCTTCTTGACAAGTGCTCGGCCACGGGCCTGAAGCAGCCAGCTATGAGTCCCCTTACTGGAACAAGATTCTCCACTCTTTGGTGCCATCTTGCCTCCACCAATGCCGCTGGCACCATCAGTTGTCACTGGAACTCACCAATACAGCTGCCACTGATGCTGCCAGGTCCCACACCAGCCCAAACCCACCTTTGCCGCTGCTGAGAGTCGGCTGTGGGCCCTGCTCACTAATGCAGCCACCGCCTTTGCCACCAGGTCTCATACTCGCCTCTGCTGCCATCTTGGATGAGTGGACTTTGTGGAGAAACCTTAGTCAAGGTTTCTTCCTGTGCTTTCACGGGATGGGAATGTTGCTAGTTCAGACAGCATTCGTTGTTCACCTCAAATTGAGTCGAAAAGGGTGGCGCTGGAAAAATACAGCAGGCCAGGCAGCATTCGAGGAGCAAGAGAGTCGATATTTTGACATCCGATGAAGGGTTGATGCCTGAAACATCGACTCTCCTGCTCCTCAGATGCTGCCTGACCTGCTGTGCCTTTCCAGTGCGACACCTTTTGACTCTGATTCTCCTGCATCTGCAGTCCTCACTTTCGCATCAAATTGAGTGTCTTGTTAGACTATTTCAGAGGGCAATTAAGATTTAACCACAGTTTGGTGGATCTGGAATCACATGTGGGCCAGACTGGGTACAGACAGCAGATTTCCTTTCTTAAAGGAAGGTTAGTAAACCAAATGGGTTCTCACAACAATTAATGAGACCAGCTTTAATTTTAACATTCATTTATTAAATTCAAAGTTTGTTGTGGTGGGATTCAAACCCCAATTCCAGGAGGTTTCTCAATTCCTAGTCTGGTGATTTTACCATCACACTGTCATATGAAGGCATTGTTATGGTTACTCAGTTGTATTAAGTTCCAGTGACAGAAAACCAAATGTTCAAGATGTGCTTAAGAAGCCAGAAAGAAGGGAGGAAAAGGTTAAGGAATGAATTGGAGTGTGTCAAGCAATGTTTATTATTCATTCATGGGATGGGGACATTTCTGTCAGGGCCAGCATTTACTAACCATTCCTAATAGCCCAGAGAGCAGTTACAATCAATCACATTGCTGTGAGACAAGAGTCACGTGTAGGTCAGACCAGGTAAGGATGGCAGTTTCCTTCCCTAAAGGGCATTAGTGAACCAGATGGGTTTTTACAACAATTGACAGCAGTTACATGGTCACCATTGAGCCAAATATTTATTCCAGGTTTTTACTGAACTCACGTTTCACCATCTGCTATTGCAGGATTCAAACCCAAGTCCCCAGAACTTTAGCTTGGGGTTCAAGATGGTAGATTGGCCTGATTGCTGAGGGAGTTAGGCCAAACTTTCACAGTTACTGATTAGGTCTCAGCTGGTGTATTATGTCCAGTTCTAGGCATGAAATTTCAGGACCTTAGAGAGGAGAGAGTTAACCTATTAACACGTGGGAAGCAGAACTTCAGATGAAGGGAAGACATCCCCTTGGATTGGGGTTGGATGCTTGGATTAGGGTTCTGTAGTGTAAGGGCAGATGTGAGTGAAGTTCTGAAGGTGGAAGCAAATGGCCTCAATGATGGCTAGGGTATGAGACTTAGAACTCAGCTCAGGAACAGACGTCAGGCAGGCACAATGGAACTCAGCAAAGCAAGAGTAGGCAGTCAGGAAAGCAGGAATGGAATTAAAGTTTAAGGATTACTGGGTTATTCATGGGACTTAGTGAAAGGATGTCTCTGGTCTTGGAAGCAGCATCACTTTAATAGAAACTTGATCCTGGGCTGGCACTATGTCCCTCTTAGAGACTGGTTGGCGTGACATTTGGCAAGGGCAGCCCAATGGCCTAATGGCTGGTGTCAGAGCACAATTAGGAGCAAACATGACCAGAAAAGGTGACTTCTTAGCGTCAGAAGATACAATAAATACACAATAATCACTCACACTGCAGCCTAATAAGGAGATTTGATGCCTGAAAGTGTCACTATAGTTTTCTTTTATATTCATATAATCCCTACAATGTGGAAGCAGGCCATTCAATCCATCATGGGATATGGACACTGCTGAATAGGCCAGCACTTGATGTCTATCCCTAATTTCCTGGAGGGCAGTTCAGAGCCAACCATTTTGTTTGGAGTCTGGAGTCACTTGGAGGCCAGACCATGTAAGGACAGCAAATTTCCATCCTGAAAGGAAATCAGTGAACCAGATGGGTTTTTGACAACTGTCACCTTTAGCTCAGCACTTTTCTTAATTCCAGATTTTTTATTGAATTCAAATTCCACCATCTGCCATGGTGGGATTTGAAACCACGTACCTAGAGGATTGCTTGGAGGTTTCAGGATTGTTAGTCTGACAGTCATTCCTTCTTCTCTCCACCAAAGGATAGCTCTCAGAGTGCTTGAAGGCATCGGATTTACTCAAAATTATTTGCACTCTGCACTAGTAAATAAAAATATCTGAAACATGGAGTGGCGCTGATGGGGTGAGTTCAGGCTCACCAACATTTCCTGAAGAAAATATTATTCAAGACAAAATCAAAACCTCCCCTCTCAGTCAAGCAAAATGACAATCTAGTCTGTTCAGATCATGTCTATCAAATAGTCCCAGATAAGGATATCTTTTGTCTTTGTGCTTCATATCTCCGGATGTGACGAGCACTGATTTCTTTCTGATCCAGTTGCTTCTTTGTCCTGGTCACATAACTTTTATCAGCCTGTGTACTCATACAGGGGTGAGACAATGGTAATAAATCAATGGGGACAATCTACAGATGAACTAATTGCAAACAGTAGCTCCTGCTCTCCATTAGCTTAGAGCTATCATAAAGACCTAATAGAGTTTTTTTTTGTCACAGTTTACAATCAATTAGCTGTGAAAGAGAATTTAAAAAAACTTTGCCCAATAATGAGCAAATTGCAAACAGATTAATCAAGTCAGTTTTCAAACTGTCACAAATAAACACGCAAAACAGTCCAGGCTATAATTAATGCAGCATTCCCAAAGAAGTGGCTCAGTGTAGATATGGATTCCATTCTTGCATTCACTATAATAAAGAGGACCTGACAGAAGGCCTTTAAGATTATCAGAAAATTTGGCAAGTTTCACAGATGGACAGGAGATGGGCCCCATTTTAATTGTGCAAGTGGATGGGTTTGGTGTTAAACTCTGGCTGGATATTTCCAGTTTTAAGGCCGGAATTAAGGGTTGGTCTGAAACTTTAACTAGATACATGGGAACACCCAACCCTGCAAGTTTCCATCCAAACCACTCACCATCCTGAAAATATACTGTCATTCCTTCACTGTCGCCGGGTCAGTATCCGGGAATACCCCCCCTCATGGTACTGTGGGTCAACCACAACAGGCGGACTGCAGCGGTTCAGGAAGGTAGCTCACCCTCGCCTTCTCAAGGGGCAACTAGGGACAGGCAATAAATACTGGGTCCAGCCAGTGACACCCACATCCCAGAAGTGTAAAAATAAAGATGATGCCAGATCTGCTGAGTAATTCCGTTGTTGTCCATTTTGTTTTAATTTCAGATTTCTCATATCATAGTAGCCTGCTTTTGACAGTGCTATTCTAAAGTTTCTATTCTAAAGAATGGAGGGGCTTGACTGACTCAGTTGCATGGCTGCTTTGCTATGATGCCAACAGCATGGGTTCAATTTCCTACATTGGCTCAGGTTACTGTGAAGGAAGCTCCTTCCCAACCTACTTGCTGTAAAACTCATATTTACTGTGTGTCACGCATTTTCTTCTCTTATTCAACATGAGCAATGCAAAAGAGATGTACTTACATAAGATTCACAGAATAAAGAACGTGAAATGCTCTTGATTTCTTGCTGATTGTAACCAAATCCTTTGATGCATTTTCTGTACTTGTCTCTACAGTGACAGAACCAGCAGCAATTCAACGATACTATGCATCTTTTGAAGAGCGATTCTTCCAGATAAGCGAAAAGGAACTAACCAAAATAAATACATTCTACGCAGGTAAACCTTGGGAATTTTTCAGTCATTATTTGCATCTAAGGTTGCTGTTAATGACTTTCTTGGTCAGGAATACAATCCTTGAAATAAATGATAGTGTCATTTTTAACATTGTTTAAACACCAACAGCTCTCTGGATTAATTTGTTTAGTGAATATCATTTATGAAATTTCAACAATTTTGTGACGTATGTAAAAGTCAAGGAGTTTTTTTTTGTTTCTCCAGGAGCAATATTGATGTATATTCCTCTCAGAGTTAGGTTTCTATATATGTAACTGATTTTACTCACAGCACTTTAAAATGGCTACTGTATGGGACAGGTTTCCAGCTTTACTTCTCTCTGAGTCAACATCCAAATGTGATCAATCAAGGATAGTGGGCGTCAATTGTAAACAGACTCACTTAATCAATCAGCACAATTTCACATTACAACAAAAGAAGCAGACATAATTTGTCTTCATATGAACTGGTGCAATGCCATGAAATACACAGATTCTCTGCGATGCAAATGAGATCAAAGGCAGTGCAGTTCAAACAAAGAGCTACAACATGGTCCAATCTTGAACCGTCTTGGAATTACACTAGTGCTAACAGTGATGATGAAGCACAAACATTTGCATAGAACCTTCACAACCTTGAGAAGTCCAGCATGCTTTGGGGCCAATTACGTATTTTTTGGAGTAAAGCCACTTTGTAGCTAATTAGTGATGGCTAGGCCCCATAACAGTGATGGAATCCAGATGACCTATTTTAGCTACATTGCTAACAGATCAATATTGGACAAGGCAAGTGAACTGAAAGTCTATTTCATCTCAGTTTGTGGGATCTTGCTGAGTATTTTCGTTTATCTATTTACACACAATTACTTTGCTGTTCATTCAATGTATGAGTAATTCTAGGTGAAATGCCTTGGGGTATTTGTAGGACGTGTTTCAAGGAGCTGTGTAAATTTCTTGCTTGTTTTCGGAAATTCCTGCTCAAATGAAATGTACAGTGACCTGGGATAGCTAGAAGGTATTGTCACAGTCCAGATGTAACATGCATTATCCAGACCTGAAGGAAGACTTTTCTCGGCAAATGAACATCATATTGTACGAATAAGACAATCTCCAGTGCTGAGATTAGCAGCATGCAAACCAAGCATCTCACTGACTATAACTCTGAGAGTTCACAGTCACTCCTTTACAGAGTGTAATCAGTCATTGAACTAACAATTCATTTCAACAGGCCCAAGGGAAGCATTATGCTGGTCTCTCCATCCTCACACCTAGGTTTTCACTCTCCTCTGCATTATAAGGAGCTAGGCCTTCTCTCCTATCTTGCTTTCTTGGTGTTTATGTCAAAGGCAGGAACTGTGCCAACATTGAAGATTGTGATGTCGAAGTGCTGGTGTTGGACTGGAGTGGACAAAATTAAAAATCTGGTGTATGATTGAAAATTATGTTAGCTTTGTAGTTGAATGGAAATAGAGGAGTGGAGTTGGGGCACTTGGGATTAGGGTCCCTCTTGCAAACTCTCATGGTCATTCTGTACAAAAGCCTCTGCTCCAAAAAAGGTGGGACAATTGAGATGGAGAATTCAATCAGTTGAAACAAGGCAATTGAAATACTTGATCTAAAGTAAAAGAATGTCAGTCCTAACAATATAAATTGGGCCTTTAAACCTGTTCTGATCAAAGAGCAGAAACAACCGATTCTATCTTGCGCTCTGCTCAATCTGGTTAATTCTCTGGGTGAATCAGTTGGCTGGACGGCTGGTTTGTAATACACAGCGATACTAACAGTGCAGGTTCAACCCTAGCCAAGGTCACCATACAATCCTGCCATGTCATCCTCATCTCTTGACTGTAACATGCTGATCCTCAGGTTACATTCACCTCTCATTGTCTGTCTCTCTGTCTAATGAGAGAGTGGATTGCGGCTACTACTATTACTGTTTCTTGGAGAATGGTTTGACAGCACTACCTTTTCAGCTGTGGCTCAGTGGATAGTGCTTTTGCCACTGTGTTAGACAGTTTGTGAGTTCAAGTCTCACTCCAGACACATGACCAAAACAAACCCATTCAAGGCTGGCTCTCCAATGCAGCATTGAGTGCTGCAGTAACAGAGGGGTCGGACCTTTCACGTGAGCTGTCAATTAAAGCCCCACCTTTACTTTGAAGTTGCACATAAAAGGTCACATGGCGCTAGTTTGGAAAAGAGCTCAGTAATTCTCCCAAATGTCCTAGTTAATATCTGTCCCGCCATCAACATCACTCAGATAGTTGATTTGGTCATTATCATATTATTCTTTGTGGAGGTTTGCTGTGTGCACACTGGCTCCCACGTTCCCTACATCACAACAGTTGCACCATTTGAAAGAGTACTCCATTGACTTGACAGTCAATATAGGATGTCCTGAGGTTGTGAATGGTACTACATAAGTGCAAGAGTTTCCTTTAACTAAATGAAGCAAAATTTCAAGGCGCTGAACTGACCAAAATTCTTCTCTATCAAGATTTGGCAGTGTCGATGCTGGCCTAGGGTGGACAAAGTTAAAAATCACACAACACCAGGTTATAGTCCAATAGGTTTATTTGGAAGTACTAGCTTTCAGAGTGCTGCTCTTCATCAACGAATTGCAAAGAATCTACACCAGTCTTTGACTGAATGTGCAAATTGCTTGTGTTGATCAGAACTTCTATGCCACTGGGTACCAGTGCTCCTTCAAGGTTAATTACATTTCTACCAACACAGAGACCCTGCCAACTTCATTGCAATCATATCTATGGGGTCAAGGGCTCAGGAGTAGCAGATGGAGTTGAATTTGGATAAATGCAAGGCATTGCACTTTGGTAAAACAACAAGGGCAGGACTTATACAATTAAATGTTTAGCCTTGGGTAGTGTTGTAGAACAGAGAGACCTAGGGATTTAGGTACATAATTCTTTGAAGTTTGTGTCACATGTAGACAGAGTGGCTAAGAAGATGTTTAGCACATTTACCTTCATTGCTCAGGCCTTTGAGTATAGGAGTTGGGACATCATGTTGAGGTTGTACAGGACATTGGCAAGGGCTCCTTTGGAGTACTGTGTCCAGTTCTGGTCACCCTTTTATAGGAAGGATGTTATTAAGCTGGAGAAGGATCAGAAGAGATTTACCAGGATGTTGCCGGGAATGGAAGGTTTGAGTTATAAGGATGGATAGGCGAGGAGGTCTTTTTTACTGGAGTGTAGGAGATTGAGAGTTGATCTTATGGAGGTTTATAAAATCATGAGGGGCATGGATAAAGTGAATGACAAATGTCTTTTCCCTTTGGTGGGAATTTTCAAAATGAGGAGGCACATTTTTAAGATGAAGAAGGAGGAAGATTTAAAAAAAAGACATGGGGTGCAATTTCTTTTTCACAGAGAGAGGTTTGTGTGTGGAATGAACTTCCAGAGGAAGTGGTGGATGTGCGTACAGTTACAACATTTAAAAAACATTTGGATAAGTACATGAATAGGAAAGGTTTGGAAGGATATTGGCCAAGTGCAGGCTGGTGGGACTAGTTTGGTTTGGGATTATAATCAGCATGGACTGTTCAGCTTGAAGGGCCCAACTGTACGACTCTATGACTCAACGATTGTATGATTTTAGATTAGATTTAGATTAGATTACAGTGTGGAAACAGGCCCTTCGGCCCACAAAAACCAACCAGTCATAGAATCTTTGCATTATAGAAAAAGGCCTTTCAACTCCCATGTCCAAACTGGTCATGAAAGAGACCTGAGGGGCAACTTTTTCACACAGAGGGTGGTATGTGTATGGAATGAGCTGCCAGAGGAAGTGATGGAGGCTGGTACAATTGCAACACTAAGAGTCATGTGGATGGGTATATGAATAGGAAGGGTTTGGAAGGATACAGGCCAGGTGCTGGCAGGTGGGACTAGATTAGGTTGAGATATCTGATCGGCATGGACGGGTTAGACCGAAGGGTCTGTTTCCATGCTGTACATCTCTATGACTCTATTCTAATCCCATTTTCCAGCATTTGGTATGATATTTCAAGTGCTTATCTGAATACTTCATAAATATCTTGATGGTTCTTGCCTCTACTATTCTTTTTGGCAGTGGGTGCCACCACTCTCTGGCTGAAGAGCATACACCTCAGCTGCCCTCTGATCCTCCCGTTCCTTAAGGTAAAAATGTCCTCTCTGGTACTGGACTAAAAGGGAACCACTGCTCCCTGTCTACTATATCTGTACCACCCTGTACGCATCAACTGACTCTGGCCAACACAAACCTTTAATGCACCACTTTAAAATGATTGTAAAGTCATCACTCCACTATCTCAAGATTATTTTTTTTCCCCCCGTTTGGCATCCTGTATTTCCTGATCCATATCACACAGCCCACAAGTCAAGATTATAAAACAGACAATTACATATCTCCTCTTTCCAATCTCAGCATCAAATTTAGATTAACAAGTGGTATGAAATCATGGTGAATGGTTTTAGGTCTAATCCATCACACAAAGCAGATTTATTATTAGGTGGTAATTATACGCAGATTATGTGGTAATCTTTCTTAATCTAATTGCTCACATGTGCTTTTGTTTCCTACCAATCACTACTCATTGTCATGGATCGTGTACGTCTTCTGTTCCATGACTTTGTTGCCAAAGTGAAATATAGTTATTGTGAATGGGAGCACTGTAGATGCCACAATTCCTTAAGAGGCAGTCATTTTCTCAATGAAATAACTGCTTCCTTTCAACCCAATTCTAGAAAAGCTCGCAGAAACCCAGCGACAATTAGCAACACTACAGAATGAACTGGAAGGAGTGCTGGATGCGCAGCGAGAAGATGGTGTGAGGCCATCAAGGCATTGGTGGAGCATCCTTTACCGACCAAACAGACACCGAGCACGACACAAGGCCATATGTGACCTGAAGTTGGCCTTCAGTGAACTCTACCTCAATCTAATTCTACTGCAAAATTACCAGGTATGTGGAAAGCCACTTCCAGCTATGACATCTTTGGGTCCCAGTAGAAAATGATTAAAATGTATAATAAAAAGAACAGAGAGTGCTGGAGTTTCTGTGGAGAGAGAATCAGAGTTAATCTTTTAAGTCCAAAGACCCTTTTTTGGAACTGAAAGCGACTGTTAAGTAAAATATGCATTTTGTCTTGTTAGAAACATAATGCAACATTGGAACTGCATGTACCTTATCAAGACCAACCCTTTAACAGACTCCAGGTGGTAGTAGAGGGCCATTCTGATGATTCTACGTCACAATAGGGCAATTAATATTCCATGTGAAAGTAATGTATGTTAGATATTGGAAATCCAATACAAAAATCAGAAAATGCTGGAAATTCTCAGCAAATGGGGCAGCATTTGTGGAGAGAGAAACAGGTTAGTTTTTCAGTTCAAGGACTTCTTATTATAACCAACTTCTGAATTTGTTTCCCACAGGTTCTGCTACTGAAGTTCACCCAGATTATAATCAAATAGAATTCACGTAACTGCTGAAAATTTGTCAATTTATGCTATTAGAGCCTTGCAGTACAAACTCTCAAGTTATAGCTGAACATATGAGGTGCAATTGGATTTTTAACACGTTAATGATTAGGAATGAGAAGACTCTCTTATATTTGTCAATTTCTCCACTCTCTTGTTAGTGACGGGTTGAGTGACCCCTGCACAGATACTGCCAGACCAGCTGAGCTTTTCCAGCAATTTCTGTACTCTGCTGTGATTGGCCAATTTTGGTAGGTGATGATATGAGATCACTGCTGCTGGATGCCTGGAGATCACCTTGATCTGGCCACAATGTTCAACTGACAAAGCACTCCCGCTGACAATCAAATGTAGGCTTTTGCTGAAATGATGAGTCATTGTTGACCTTAATGTCCAATTTTCCATTTAATAGAAATACAGGGTGTTCCCCTGCAACCTTACACTATAGAAAATCCCACTATGGAAAGCCATTATGAAAAATCGCGCTGTCGAAGATCACTACAGAAAATTACCATACCTGGAAAATTTGCATTATCCAAACAGCGCCCACAATTTGTCAATCACGTTATGGTCAATTTTTGTTGATGAAATGCACATCATAACAGAACGACCTGTAATGCATGTTCTTGGAAAGCGGGAGAGTGGGGTTGAGAAACTTGAATGGTTTGAATGGCACACCAGTCTCGGAAGGGCTGAATGGCCTAATTTCTGCTCCTGTGTCTAAATAGCAAGGAAAGTGAGATGGAGAATTTGGGTGGAGTGGTTAAGCTACAGGTTCAGGAGCTTTGTAACTCACAGTTTACCTCCTTATAATCTCCCAAACTTACTGTTCATGACAACGCTGTGCATGTAGTGCTACAGTGGCTCAGTGGTTAGCACTGCTACCTCACAGTGCTAGGGACCCAGGTTCAATTCCAGCCTGTCTGGGTAGACTTACAGAGTCATAGAGATGTACAGCACAGTTTGCACATTCGCTCAATGTCTGGGTGCTCTGGTTTCCTCCTATAGTCCAAAGATATGCGTGGTTAGGTGGATTGGCTATGTAAACTATTTGGATTAGCCATAGTAAATCCAGGGTTAAGGGGATGCTCTTCAGTGGGACGGTACAGACTAGATGGGCCAAACAGCCTGCTTCCTCACTGAAGGGATTCTACACGAGCCTGCTGTTATCTCCACATTTTTGTTCTATGTCTCCTCCCACCTCCAATCCCAGAGAGTAACCTGACTGTAACCCTCTTCCCAATTCTTTTTCTGTTCCAGAATCTCAACCTTACTGGGTTCAGCAAAATCTTGAAGAAGTATGATAAGATGTTCCACGCCACGAAAGGGGCAAACTGGCAGGCAACTCAGGTGGAGGCCTCCCCAGTTTATACCAGTAAAAAAATTGACCAGCTGATCACGGAGGTGGAGGTACGCAGGGGCCTGACAAGGGGATAGCAGAAGAACACAGTAACTAGGACTGAGAGTAGGCTATTTGTAATACATAGATTTCAACACAATCACAGACCGCCACACAATCACTGCAAAACATGGCGACTAGCAGAGGTTCATTTTATGATGGTTTAATGGATCAGTGCTTCCCAAACCCTTGCCTGTTCATGTCCCAGTATTAAGGCTTTGTGTGAGCCGAGGTTGAGGGGTGCGAGATGTTCAGCGTGGCCGGGGTAATGAGCTCATTGTTGAGCAGTGGGGAGACTACTCTTGTTGAGTGAGGACGCAAGACTTGATGAAAAGTACAGGGTCTTTCCCAAAAAGAAATGAAGCCATCACCTACCTCTTTACAGTCTTGGAGATAGTAAGAGCCACAGATGCAGGAAAGTCAGAGTCAGTAGTTGTGGAGCTGGGAGCTGCTGTGCAGGTCAGACAGCATCCGAGGATCAGGAGAGGGCTTTGGTCCAAAACATTGACTTTCCTGCTCCTCTGATGCTGGCTGACTGGCTGTGCTTTCCCAGCTCCACACCTATTGACACCTCATTCCTGATGAAAGGCTTTTGCCTGAAACATCGATTTTCCTGCTCCTTGGATGCTGCCTGACCAGCTGTGCTTTTCCAACACCACTCTAATCTTGACTCTCATCTCCAGCATCTGCAGTACCCACTTTCGCCTTGTATTGATGCCTACCCCTTCACAGTCGTTCTCTGCAGCAGAAATCAAAGACAGTGGGCGGTCAATCAGCTTGTGACCCCAGCCTTAAAAAGAGAACTTTAATGGCACCGTGCCCAATGTCAGCAATCAGGCTGAGCTCCATACCCATCACCCCAAGGCCTCATCTGATCCCCAGTGCGGGAGAGATAGAACAATAGATACTCTGGAAAGGATCAGTTATCTTTAAATCCAGGCAATGGATATCTCTTCAATGTAGTGGTTGGAGGACTACTAAAGATCTCGGAGACAGTGAGAAGTGCAGATGCTGGAGAGTCAGAGTGGATAAAGTGTGGAGCTGGATAAAACACAGCAGGTCAAGCAACATCAGATGAGAAGTCCTGATGAATGGTTCCAACCTGAAACATTGACTCCCTTCCTCCTCTGATGCTGCTTGACCTGCTGTGCTTTTTCCGGCTCCACACTTTATCCACTTGAATTATTAAAGGTCAGCTACCCTGGGGACAATGCAACATTGGGACAATATTGGACATGGAGATACTGAGGAGTGGCACCTCTGCTGTGAGACTTGTTCTCATCCATTCAAGTGGTCCTCACCATCTCATGTTAAAAAGCATTGATGCTGGTAGTACTTAGAACTGGTGCAGCCATTGTTGTCCACTGCAGTGATTCAGGCCCTAAATCACAATTAGATTCAATTATCACTGGACTGACAATCCATGATTTGGAAAGGGGATGTCATTATCACTTAATTATTAAAAAACCTCCATGTTCTTCACAGTCACTCTACACCAATCAGCTAGCAGGAGGAGACAGAGCACAGGCGATGAAGAGGCTTCGTGTTCCACCATTAGGATTAACACAGGTGAGTCCCCTCTCAAGCAATTGATTCACTGGAGAGATTGGAGTGTGTACATGTGTGTCTCACATCATTCAGTATTGTGAGACCAGAGTGTGTTTGTGTGTATGTTTGACAGAGTGAGGCTGGACTGAGTGTGTGTTGCTTTGAGATGGAGGTGAAAGTATAACTCAGGGCAGGACTTATACACTTAATGATAAAGTCGAGAGAGTGTTGCCGAACAGAGAGACCTTGGAGTGCAGGTTCATAGCTCCTTGAAAGTTGAGTCACAGGTAGATAGGATAGTGAAGGAGGTATTTGGTATAATTTCCTTTATTGGTCAGAACATTGAGTATAGGAGTTGGGAGGTCGTGTTGCGGCTGTACAGGATATTGGTCAGACCACTTTTGGAATACTGCGTGCAATTCACAAGGTCTGTTCCCTGGGTTGGGGGAGTCCAGAACTAGAGGGCATAGGTGCAGGGTGAGAGGAGAAAGATTTAAAAGAGACTAAGGGGCAACTTTTTCACACAGAGGGTGGTGCGTGTATGGAATGAGCTGCCAGAGGATGTAGTGGATGCTGGTACAAATACAGCATTGAAAAGGCATCTGGATGGGTACATGAATAGGAAGGGTTTACAGGGATATGGGCCAGTTGCTGGCAAATGGGACTTGATTAGGTTAAGCTATCTGGTCGGCATGGACAAGTTGGAGAGAAGGGTCTGTTTCCATGCTGTATATCTCTATGACTCTTAAGTGTGAGTTTGACACTGTGTGATGGGGGTGAGTTAGTGTGAGATTGGAGTGTGTGTGTGTCAGTTCATGTGGGATTGGAGTGAGTGTGTGTTCATGCAGGATTTGAATGTGTGTGTGTGTATTAATGTGAAATTGGAGTGTGTGTTTATTAGTCTGTGCATTAGTGTGTACACTAACTTGGAATTGAAGTGTGTGTGTATGTGTGTGTGTATGTGTGTGTATATTAACATGGAATTGAAGTGTGTGTGTGTGTGCTCAAAGTATGTGACAGTTTGAGATATCTTCACAATCCCAGTTAGTGGTAATATTGGACCTTACAAATCCCAGAGTGAAACTTGGTTGATAGATCATACTTTTTGCATTTGGTTAATGTAGTGGTTAGTCATTAAAGTTATTCACACAAGGCTGGAATATCATTTAACCAAATAACTAAATCTTATGACACAACAAATAAAAATGCGAAGCAATACATATGACAGCTTAGAAAGATAATGATCAATGATGTGTAAAATATATTACCATTTTTGGAATTTGAATTATTTTATAAGTAGAGACAATGTCAGAATGCATTCTGAAACAGTGACCTAAATACATCAGTTCTAAGAAGACTGTAGTCAAGGTTTTGGGAAAATCCCTGAAGTGTGCACGGAATGAAATGTTAATACTTCTGGTTTGATGGAAGGCAATGTAAAGACATTAAGTCATTTGTTTTATTTTTCAATTTAGTCCAAAATACACCAGTTTTAGTTGAGAAGAATCAAGATTCGAGTTGAGGAGCAGGTCTTTAGTTTCTTTCCTAGCAGGCTTTTGTTCAGTTCAGTTCAGAGGAAGCCAGGCCCTAAAGCAGCAGTGCAATAGGGGTTAGTGAAGTGTCCAAACTAGGGAAGTTTGGAATGGAAATCTTCAGGTTGTTAGAATTGAAAAGGTTGAGGGTATTGTTATGAACCAGACCAAATTCCTTCAAAGTATATTAAGAAGATAGCCTAAGCCCTAATGTTTTTTAAGGTAAATGTATGCCATTGCATTCCAGATGCCATTTGATTGGTCAAACTGCTCGACTCTCAGCAAAATGCACCTTTTTTTTAACTAAACTTAAATACAGCCAAAACAAAAATAAAATAAAAGAATTGGCATACATGTAACTCTATCGAAATGTTTAACTAAATAGTATATATTAACTACTACTAATTAACTGTTCCAATATAGTAACATCTCATAAACACACCCTTGGAAAAGGCAAAGTCACTAAAACAGATGGTCTTACATGCAATTCTAGCAGCAGCAAGAGAACCTCAGCTTTTAGCTGTAACAGAGAGAGGAATAGCAGCTTCCACATCCAACTTCAAGACCCCAGCGACCGCAGAAAGCTAAAGTTAAAAATCCTGGTTCTGTGGGAGCTTGACCCCACCCATCCAGGCTGCTTCTATTGTTCCAACTTTTAAAATACCCAAGGTCTGACAAGCTGTTTATTAACTTGGAGCAGACCGCTCTGTACCTCTGTCTCTACCTTTCTTCATAAAAAAAGGACAAAATTTACCTCTTAAGCCACAGTATCGTCACAGTATCAGAATTATGAAATGTTTATGCTATCAGACTCAGAGTAATTCCAAAATTATCTCATCATTTTAAAAGAGAAAAAAATCTAGAAGGAGTAAGTTAAGTCAAAACTTAAGGAGTTGAGATATGTGGATAATTATTTTGGGATTGAGCATATATAATGGATAGAATTGAGAGCCAAGTTAAAACTTTGTTCAGTATGTATGCTAAGGTCTCTCTAATAGTTTGGTTTGTCTGTTTACTTCCTTTTGTGTAATAATCTTAAATTCTATTGTTAAAAAATCTGCAGCCTTATATGTTAGTGATTACCGACTATGTTAGCTAACCAGAAAGCTAAACATGCAATGTGTCAACAGGTCTGACAGCATCTGTGAGGAGAAAGCAGAGTTAATGTTTTGGGTCCAGTGACCCTTCCTAAGAACCCAATCCTAAGAAACGTTAGATTTCTCTCCACAAACCATCTGTGCTTTTCTAGCAACTTCTATTTTTGTTTCAGATTCATAGCATTTGTAGCTCTTTTGGTTTTTGTACAATTTGTCAACCAAGATTTCATTCTGAGATCTCGGTATGACCATTAGTTGTGATCCCAATAAATATAGGTTCTTTGCAGGATTGAAATTCATTGTATTTAAGAAGGATTGTGTCTCTTTCAAAGAGATGGATAAATGGAGATACTGGATATAAAATAGTAGCATAATGGTGCATGGGTTGGACTACCTGAAATCCAAAACTGAGATGTCATCTGACGAAGGAGCAGTGCTCCAAAAGCTTATGATTTCAAATAAACCTGTTGATGTCATGTGACTTCTGACTTTGTCCATCCTACTCCAACACTGGCATTTCCACATCATGGCTACAAAAACTATTATAGACATATATATATCAATAGTGTTGATAGGGAAATATCGTTCACTATACATGATGTTAATTTAGGGCATTCATTTCTTATAAAACAATATCCTTACAGACTCATTGCAGAACAGTAAGAGGAAAGATTCTGTTCAGGATCGACAATGACATTATTGACCTGAGTCATAGAACATAGGACATTACAGTGTAGTATAGGCCCTTCGGCCCTTGATGAATCATAGTTGCTGGAGTTCCCCTATTGTGATGGTGCTCAAAATGGATGGGGCATAAAGATTCTGCACTGATTATCACAAAGCCAACATGGTAACAAAATTGGACCCACACCCAATTCCATAGCACAATGACAGCATTAAAAGAAATGGACACGTACAATTTACCACTAAAATTCAATTGATAAACAGGAAAATAACAAGCTCTGTTGACTGAAAGAGACAAAGAAGTATCAGCAATTGCAATGCCAGATGAACCATATCAATGTAAAATCATTTAAGTTATTGAAAGTTGATGTAACTGCATTGTCTACGTTGATGACTTGGTTGTGTCCAGCTTAGCCTAGGAAGAACATTCACACCTTGCGTGGAACACTTTGATCTGCTACCAAGAGCCAGTTTGGTCACAAATCTACCTCATGGTAACTTTACCAAAATGAAAGTGACTTATTTAGACCACACCATGAGGCAAGGTCAATTAGCACTCAGAGAAATGAAACTAAGGACTATTGCAAATTTCTCCATGCTGAAGATGAAATATGAAAATCTGGGATATTGTCGCCTGAGTTGATTTTATTGGACATTCGCTCTAAATTTCAGCGCTGGAGTGGCTTCTTTGATAAACTTATGAAAGAATTGCAAGATATGTGAGTGGACAAATGAACGTCAGTGATTTTGAAAGTTTGAAAGCAGTGCTGGCAATTGCACTAACTTTAGCACCACAGATTATGAGACACCATTCAGACTGGCCTTTGATGGCAGTAACATCAGTATGCAGTTATTTTATTACAAGAAGATGAAAATTAACTTAAATCGCCAGTCAATTATTTTTCAAAGATCTTGTATATATGTCAACAGAAATATCCAACAGTGGAGAAAGAGACATTGAGTCTTATGTTGTCCCGACATCAGTTTGCAATTTCCTTCTCTTGAACTACAATGCTTTAATTATTCTGGGGAAATTCCATGACAGAAATCCAAGACTGTTCCATTGGAGTTTAATATTTCAGCCATACAATTTAAAATTTACTTTCATGGCTGGTAAGAGCAATATTATAGTGGAATATTTTGACAAAAGCACATAGAAAGGAAATCAAATGCCATCATCAAAATGGACTTATGTAAAATAGATTTGATATGAAACTCATTATGTGCTTAATGTGAATATTTTACAACTGTTAATGTTACATTGAAGTAGTGTTAAAAAGAACTTACTGACAAAAAATGAAAATGACTCATGGTTACCTTCTCATTTTGGTTGTGGAGGTGTGATGAAACGTGTGGAAAATATATCATCATTTACGAAATTTGAAATGTTTTAACAAGGGAGGCATATGGATGTAGGTTAGTGCTGTGATTTCTTTTAAAAAGGGTTAGAAAGTTATTTTTGAGCAGTTACATAAATGCAGCAGTTCTCAGAACATATTATGGCTGCAGTCAAGGATTTGGGACAAAACCCTGGAATATTGATAGAGTCAGCTTTTTATATGTTTGGGTTTATGACAGCAGTGCAAACACTTTCATGCATTTGATTTATTTTCAGTTCAGTTCTCAGTTGTTTTCATTGAGAAGAATCAAGAACATTTTTAGTTTCTCTATCAGTAGGATTCAGTTCAGTTCAGAACAAACCAGTCTCTGCAACAGCAATGTTTTTCTTAATCGGGTTTGTGAAGTTTTCAAAGCCTGGGGGGTTTGGGACAGAAATCTTCAGGCTTTTGGAATTGAAACCATTTCAGCCATCAGAATTGTGGAAGCTTTATACCTTCAGACTCAGACAGCTCAGATTCTCATCTAGCAGTTAGATCCTTGGGTGCTAAACTGTACTATTTTTGTCTTTGATACAGGGAGTATTATTTTTCCAATCTTACTGTATTTTCCGAATTGTCTCATATCATTTAGAATGTGAGAAAATTCAGCCCAATGCTCACTGTTCTAACTGACTTCATTGTTGTGGTTCTGTTCGCCGAGTTGGAAGTTTTTGTTGCAAACATTTCGTCCCCTGTCTAGGTGACATCCTCAGTGCTTGGGAGCCTCCTGTGAAGCGCTTCTGTGGTGTTTCCTCCAGCATTTATAGTGGCCTGGCCCTGCCGCTTCCGGTTGTCAACCGGAAGCGGCAGGGACAGGCCACTATAAATGCCGGAGAAAACACCACAGAAGCGCTTCACAGGAGGCTCCCAAGCACTGAGGATGTCACCTAGACAGGGGACGAAACGTTTGCAACAAAAACTTCCAGCTCGGCGAACAGAACCACAACAACGAGCACCCGAGCTACAAATCTTCTCTCAAACTTTTAACTGACTTCGTGTTATCTGAATGACCATGTGGCAGTGTCAGATTGGAGTATGTGTCTGTATGATTGGGTTCTGTGTGTCTATAAGTGCATGTGTGAGAGATTGGATTGTTTGTGTTTGTGAGACAGTGTAAGATTAAATTGTCTTTGTGTAAGTGTGAGTTTGGATTTGTGTGTGTGAGAGAGAGAGATTGGACTGTGTGTGTGTGTGAGAGAAATTGAATTGTGTGTGTGTGTGTAAGAGATTGGATTGTGTATGTGTGTGTGTGTGAGAGGGGGAGAGAGAGAGAGAAAGAATTGTGGGTATGTGAGAGAGATTGGATTTTGTGTGCGTGAGAGAGAGAGAGAGAGAGAGATTGGATTATGTACATGTGTGTGAGAGAGAGAGATTGGATTGTGTGTGTGAGAGAGAGAGATTGGATTGTGTGTGTGTGTGAGAGAGAGATTGGATTGTGTGTGTGTGTGTGAGAGAGATTGGATTGTGTGTGTGTGTGTGAGAGAGATTGGATTGTGTGTGTGTGTGTGAGAGAGATATTGGATTGTGTGTGTGTGTGTGTGAGAGAGAGATTGGATTGTGTGTGTGTGTGTGAGAGAGAGATTGGATTGTGTGTGTGAGAGAGAGATTGGATTGTGTGTGTGTGTGTGAGAGAGAGATTGGATTGTGTGTGTGTGTGTGTGAGAGAGAGATTGGATTGTGTGTGTGTGTGAGAGAGAGATTGGATTGTGTGTGTGTGTGAGAGAGAGATTGGATTGTGTGTGTGTGTGAGAGAGAGATTGGATTGTGTGTGTGTGTGAGAGAGAGATTGGATTGTGTGTGTGTGTGTGAGAGAGAGATTGGATTGTGTGTGTGTGTGAGAGAGAGATTGGATTGTGTGTGTGTGTGAGAGAAAGATTGGATTGTGTGTGTGTGTGAGAGAAAGATTGGATTGTGTGTGTGTGTGAGAGAGAGATTGGATTGTGTGTGTGTGTGAGAGAGAGATTGGATTGTGTGTGTGTGTGAGAGAGAGATTGGATTGTGTGTGTGTGTCTTTGTGAGAGATTGGATTGTGTGTGTGTGTCTTTGTGAGAGATTGGATTGTGTGTGTGTGTCTTTGTGAGAGAGAGACAGAGAGAGAGATCGGACTGCGTGTGACTGTGAGAGAGAGAGATCGGACTGCGTGTGACTGTGAGAGAGAGAGATCGGATTGCGTGTGACTGTGAGAGAGAGAGATCGGATTGAGTGTGACTGTGTGAGAGAGAGATCGGACTGCGTGTGACTGTGAGAGAGATTGGATTGCGTGTGACTGTGAGAGAGAGATCGGATTGCGTGTGACTGTGAGAGAGAGAGATCGGATTGAGTGTGACTGTGTGAGAGAGAGATCGGACTGCGTGTGACTGTGAGAGAGAGAGATCGGACTGCGTGTGACTGTGAGAGAGAGAGATCGGACTGCGTGTGACTGTGAGAGAGAGAGAGATCGGACTGCGTGTGACTGTGAGAGAGAGAGATTGGATTGCGTGTGACTGTGAGAGAGATTGGATTGCGTGTGACTGTGAGAGAGATTGGATTGCGTGTGACTGTGAGAGAGATTGGATTGCGTGTGACTGTGAGAGAGAGATCGGATTGCGTGTGACTGTGACTGAGAGAGATCGGACTGCGTGTGACTGAGAGAGATCGGATTGCGTGTGACTGTGAGAGAGAGAGATCGGATTGCGTGTGACTGTGAGAGAGAGAGATCGGACTGCGTGTGACTGTGAGAGAGAGAGATCGGACTGCGTGTGACTGTGAGAGAGATCGGACTGCGTGTGACTGAGAGAGATTGGATTGCGTGTGACTGTGAGAGAGAGATCGGATTGCGTGTGACTGTGAGAGAGAGAGATCGGACTGCGTGTGACTGAGAGAGATTGGATTGTGTGTGACTGTGTGAGAGAGAGAGAGAGAGATCGGACTGCGTGTGACTGTGAGAGAGTACCTCTGTGTGAGAGAGAGATTGGATTGTGTGTGTGTGAGAGTGTATCTGTGTGTCTAAGAGAAATTTGATTGTGTGTTAGAGAGAGAAATTGGATTGTGTTTGTGTGTGTGTGTGTGTATCTGTGCATGAGAGAGAGATTGGATTGTCTGTGAGAGAGATTGGATTGTGTTTGTGTGTGTGTGTGTGTGTGAAAGAGATTGGATTGTGTGTGTGTGAAAGAGATTGGATTGTGTGTATTAGAGAGAGAGATTGATTGTGTGTGAGAGAGAGAAATTGGATTGTGTCTGTGTTTGTGGGAGATTGGATTGTGTGTGTGTGTGTGAGAGAGAGAGAGAGACTGAAGTGTGTGCCTGTGTGTGGATAAAAGGTTCTTTTTTAGAATGACAGCTAGTGTCAAGTGGTGTCCCGCAGGCAAAAGAGAAAATGCTGGAAAATCTCAGCAGGTCTGGCAGCATCTGTAAGGAGAGAAAAGAGTTGACGTTTCGCGTCTAACTGACCCTTTGTCACATGGTGTCCCACAGGGTTCAGTGTTGGGGCTGCAGCTGTTCACTTTATGTATTAATGATCTGGATGAAGGGACAGGATACATTCTGGTGAAGTTGGCCGATGATATGAAGTTAGGCGGACATACAGGTAGTTCTGAGGAGGTGGGGAGGCTGTAGAAAGATTTAGACAGTTTAGGAAAGTGGTCCAAGAAATGGCTGATGAAATTCAATGTGAGCAAATGCGAGGTCATGCACTTTGGAAAAAAATAACACCGAATAGACTATTTTCTAAACGGTGAGAAAATTCATAAAGCCAAAGTACAAAGGGATCTGGGAGTGCTGGTACAGGATTCTCTAAAGGTTGACTTGCAGGTTAAGTCTGTGGTTAAGAAAGCAAATGTAATGTTGTCATTTATCTCAAGAAGGTTGGAATGCAAAAGCAGCGATGTGCCACTGAGACTTTATAAAGCTGTGGTTAGGCCCCATTTAGAATACTGTGTCCAGTTTTGGGCCCCACACCTCAGGAAGGACATAGTGGCACTGGAGCGTGTCCATCAGAGATTCACACGGATGATCCCTGGAATGGTAGGCCTAACATATGATGGATGGCTGAGGATCCTGGGATCGTATTCATTAGAGTTTAGAAGGTTGAGGGGAGATCTAATAGAAAATTACAAGATAATGCATGGTTTAGAAAGGGTGAACGTTGGGAATGTTTCCGTTAGGCGGGGAGACTAGGACCCGTGGACACAACCTTAGAATTAGAGGGGATCAATTTAGAACGGAAAAGAGGAGACATTTCTTCAGCCAGAGAGTGGTGGGCCTGTGGAATTCATTGCCACAGAACGCAGTGGAGGCCGGAACATTAAATGTCTTCAAGGCAGAGATTGATAAATTCTTGATTTTGCAAGGAATTAAGGGAAACGGGGAGAGTGTGGCTAAGTGGCGTTGAAATGTCCATCAGCCATGATTGAATGGGGGAGTGGATCAGATGGGCCGAATGGCCTTACTTCCATGCCTATGTCTTATTATCTGATGGTGCGAGAGAGTGATTGGATTATGTGTCATGATTCGGAGATGCCGGTGTTGGACTGGGGTGTACAAAGTTAAAAATCACACAACACCAGGTTATAGTCCAACAGGTTTAATTGGAAGCACACTAGCTTTCGAAGCGACGCTCCGACAATCACCTGATGAAGGAGCGTCGCTCCGAAAGCTAGTGTGCTTCCAATTAAACCTGTTGGACGATAACCTGGTGTTGTGTGATTTTTAACTTTGGATTATGTGTGTAATAGAGAGAGATTATAATGTGTGTGTGTGTGTGTGTGTGTGTATACCTGTTGAAGAGAAGTTAGATTGTGCATTTGTGAGAGAGAGAGAGAAAGAGATTGGATTGTGTGTGTGTGAGGGAGAGATTGGATTATGTGTGTGTGTGAGGGAGAGATTGGATTGTGTGTGTCTGTGAGGGAGTGATCGGATTATGTGTCTGTGTGTGAGGGAGAGAGAGAGATTGGAATTTGTGTCTGTGTGTAAAAGAAATTGGATTGTGTGTGTGAGAGAGTGATTGGATTGTGTGTTTGTGTGTGAGAGCAATTGGATTTTGTGTGTGGAAGAGAGAGAGATTGCATTGTGTGTGTGAGAGAGATTGGATTATGTGTGTGGTGTGAGAGGGAGTGAGATTGGATTGCGCATGTGTGTGAGAGATTGTGTGTGTGTGCATTAGTGTTGAAGAGAGCTTGGATTGTGTGTGTTTGAGAGAGAGAGAAATTGGATTGTATTTATGTGTGTGTGTGAGAGAGATTGGATTGTGTGTGTGAGGGAGAGATTGGAGTGTGTGTGTATGTGTGTGTGAGAGAGGTTGAACTGTGTGTGTGAGAGGGAGCGACTGGATTGTGTGTGAGAAGCAATTGGATTGTGTGTGTATGAGAGAGAGAGATTGGATTGTGTGTGGGTGAGTTTGTGTGAGGGGGGATTGAATTTTGTGTGTGAGAGAGTGATTGGATTGTGTGTGTGTAAGAGAGAGATTATAATGTGTGTGTATACGTGTTGAAGAGAATTTAGATTGTGCATTTGTGTGAGAGAGAGAGAAAGAGATTGGACTGTGTGTGTGTGTGAGGGAGAGATTGGATTGTGTGTGTGTGTGAGGGAGAGATTGGATTGTGTGTGTGTGTGTGTGAGGGAGGGATTGGATGTGTGTTTGAGAGAGACAGACGTGTGTCTGTGTAAGTGTGCGCATGTGTGAGAAAGAGATTGGTTGTGTGTATGTGTGAGAGAGAGATTGTACTGTCTATATGTGAGTGTGAATACATGTGAGAGTGCGATTGGATTGTGTCTGTGAGAGAGATTGGATTGTCTGTGTGTGGTTAAAAACAATGACTGGAGATGCTGGAAACCAGATTCTGGATTAGTGGTGGAGTAGAGGGGGAGTTGAAATGTTGGGCCACAGGGCGGTGTGGTTGATTAGTGCGGGTGTCCCAGAGATGTTCCCTAAAGCACTCTGCTAGAAGGCGTTCAGTCTCGCCAATGTAGAGGAGACTGCATCGGGAGCAACGGATACAATAAAAGGTATTGGTGGATGTGCAGGTAAAACTTTGATGGATGTTGAAGGCTCCTTTAGGGCCTTGGATGGAGGTGAGGGAGGAGGTGTGGGCGCAGGTTTTGCAATTCCTGCGGTGGCAGGGGAAGGTGCCAGGATGGGAGGGTGTGTTGTAGGGGGGCGTGGACCTGACCAGGTAGTCACAGAGGGAACGGTCTTTGCGGAAGGCGGAAAGGGGTGGGGAGGGAAATATCTCCTGGTGGTGGGGTCCGTTTGGAGGTGGCGGAAATGTCGGCGGATGATTTGGTTTATGCGAAGGTTGGTAGGGTGGAAGGTGAGCACCAGGGGCGTTCTGTCCTTGTTATGGTTGGAGGGGTGGGGTCTGAGGGCGGAGGTGCGGGTTGTGGATGAGATGCATTGGAGGGCATCTTTAACCACGTGGGAAGGGCAATTGTGGTCTCTAAAGAAGGAGGCCATCTGGTGTGTTCTGTGGTGGAACTGGTCCTCCTGGGATCAGATATGGCGGAGGCGGAGGAATTGGGAATATGGGGATGGCGTTTTTGCAGGAGGTAGGGTGGGAAGAGGTGTAATCCAGGTAGCTGTGGGAGTCGGTGGGTTTGTAAAAAATGTCGTGTCAAGTCGTTCGTCATTAATGGAGATGGAGAGGTCTAGGAAGGGGAGGGAGGTGTCAGAGATGGTCCAGGTAAATTTAAGGTCAGGTTGGAATGTGTAGGTGAAGTTGATGAATTGCTCAACCTCCTCGCTGGAGCACGAGGTGACGTCAATGCAGTCATCAATGTAGCGGAGGAAGAGGTGGGGAGAGTGTGTTTGGACTGCGTGTGCGTGACAGAGAGATTGGATTGTATCTGTGTGTGAGAGAGAGATCGGAGTGTGTATGTGAGTGTGTGAGAGATTGGATTGTGTGTCTGTGTGTGTGAGAGAGATTGGATTGTGTGTGTGGAAGAGAGAGAGATTGCATTGTGTGTGTGAAAGAGCTTGGATTATGTATGTGTGTGAGAGACAGTGAGATTGGATTGCGCTTGTGTGTGAGAGATTGTAGTGTGTGTGTTTGTGTGTGTGTGCATGTGCATTAGTGTTGGAGAGAGCTTGGATTGTGTGTGTTTGAGAGAGAAATTGGATTGTATATGTGCCTGAGAGAGACAGATTGGATTGTGTGTGTGAGGGAGAGATTGGATTGGATTGTGTGTGTGAGGGAGAGATTGGATTGGATTGTGTGTGTGTGTGTGTGTGTGTGTGTGTGTGAGTGAGAGAGAGATTGGATTGTGTGTGTGAGGAAGCAACTGGATTGTGTGTGAGAGCGCGATTGGATTGTGTGTGTATGAGAGAGAGAGATTGGATTGCCTGTGTGTGTGAGAGAGAGATTGGATTGTGTGTGTGAGTTTGTGAGGGGGGAATTGAATTTTGTGTGTGTGAGAGAGAGATTGGATTGTGTGTCTGTCTGAGAGAGAGATTGGATTGCATGTGTGCGAGAAATTGGATTGTGTGTGTGTGTGAGAGGGAGTGAGATTGGATTGCGCGTGTGTGTTTGTGTGTGTGTGTATCAGAGAGAATGAGAGATTGTAGTATGCGTGTGTGTGCATACGTGTTGAAGAGAGCTTGGATTGTGTGTGTTTGAGAGAGAAGGAGAAATTGGATTGGTATTGTGAGGGAGAGATTTGATTTTGTGTGTGTGTGTGTGAGAGAGAGATTGGATTGTGTGTGTGTGAGAGAGAAAGGTGGATTGTGTGTGTGTGTGAGAGATAGACGTTGGAGTGTATGTGTGTGTGAGAGAGAGATTTGGATTGTGCGTGTGTGTGAGAGAGAGGGGGATTGGATTGTATTTGTGTGTGAGAGAGAGAGATTGGATTGTGTGAGAGAATGAGAGATTGTAGTGTGTCTGTGTGTGTGTTGTATGCATACATGTTGAAGAGAGCTTGGATTGTGTGTGTTTTGAGAGAGAGAGAAATTGGATTGTGTGTGTATGAGAAAGAGAGATTGGATTGTGTGTGTGTGAGAGAGATTGTATTGTGTTTGTGTGAGTGTGTGCGTATGTGTGCGAGAGATAATGGGTTGTGTGTGTGGGAGAGAGAGATTGGAGTGTGTCTATGTGAGTATGAGAGAGAGAGAGCGATTGGATTGTTTGTGTGTGTATGACAGAGAGATTGCATTGTGTCCGTGTGTGAGAGAGAGAGATTGGAGTGTGTGTGTGGGCGTATGTGTGTGATAGAGATTTGATTGTGTGTGTGTGTGAGAGAGAGGGGGATTGGATTCTGTGTGTTTGAAAGAGAGAGAGAGAGAGAAATTGGATTGTGTCTGTGTGTGACAGAGAGATTGGATTATATGTCTGTGTGTGAGAGAGAGGGATTGGATTTTGTGTGTGCATGTGAGAGAGATTGTATTGTGTGTGAGAGATTGGAATTGTTTGTGTGTGTGTGAGAGGGAGTGAAATTGGATTGTGCATGTGTGTGAGAGAATGAGAGATTGTAGTGTGTCAGTGTGTATGTATGTTTGTGTGTGCATACGTGTTGAAGAGAGCTTGGCTTGTGTGTGTTTGAGAGAGAGAGAAATTGGACTGTATATGTGTGTGTGCGCGAAAGAGAGATTGGATTGTGTGTGTGTGAGAGAGAGAGATTGGATGGTGTGTGTGTGAGAAAGAGATTAGATTGTGTGCGAGAGAGAGAGAGACTGGATTGTGTTTGTATGAGAGAGAGAGATTGGATTGTGTTTGTGTGTGGGGGGGAGAGATAGGACTGTGTGTGTGAGAGAGATAGAGATTGGAGTGTGTGTGTGTGTGAGAGAGAGAGACATTGGATTGTGTGTCTGTGAGAGAGAGATTAGATTGTGTGTGTGTGAGAGAGAGAGCGATTGGATTGTTTGTGTGTATGAGAGAGAGTTTGGACTGTGTGTGTATGACAGAGAGATTGCATTGTAGCCCTGTGTGAGAGAGAGAGATTGGAGTGTGTGTATGTGTGTGAGAGAGATTTGATTGTGTGTGTGTGAGAGAGAGGGGGATTGGAGTGTGTGTGTTTGAAAGAGAGAGAGAGAGAAATTGGATTGTGTGTGTGAGAGAGAGGGGGATTGGATTGTGTGTGTTTGAGAGAGAGAGAGAAATTGGATTGTGTCGGTGTGTGACAGAGATTGGATTATATGTCTGTGTGTGAGAGAGAGGGATTGGATTGTGTGTATGTGTGTGAGAGAGATTTGATTGTGTGTGTGTGAGAGAGAGGGGGATTGGAGTGTGTGTGTTTGAAAGAGAGAGAGAGAGAAATTGGACTGTATATGTGTGTGTGAGCGAAAGAGAGATTGGATTGTGTGTGGGTGTCGGGGGGGAGAGATAGGATTGTGTGTGTCTGAGAGAGATAGAGATTGGAGTGTGTGTGTGTGAGAGAGAGAGAGACATTGGATTGTGTGTCTGTGTGAGAGAGAGATTGGATTGTGTGTATGTGTGAGAGAGAGATTGTACTGTGTCTATATGTGAGTGTGTGTACGTGTGGAAGAGAGGATGGATTGTGTGTGTGTGTGAGAGAGAGATTGAATTGTCGGTGTGTGTGAGAGTGGCCTGCGTGTGTGTGACAGAGAGATTGGAATGTATCTGTGTGTGAGAGAGAGATTGGAGAGTGCGTGTGAGAGAGATTGGATTGTGTGTCAGTGTGTGAGAAAGAGATCGGATTGTGTGTGTGGAAGGGAAAGAGATTGCATTGTGTGTATGAGAGAGATTGGATTGTGTGTGTGTGTGATTGGATTGTGTGTCTGTGTGTGAGAGATTGGATTGTGTGTGGAAGAGAGAGAGATTGCATTGTGTGTGTGAGAGAGATCGGATTATGTGTGTGTGTGTGAGAGGGAGTGAGATTGGATTGCGCGTGTGTGTGAGAGATTGTAGTGTGTGTGTTTGTGTGTATTAGCGTTGAAGAGAGCTTGGATTGTGTGTGTTTGAGAGAGAGCGAGAAATTGGATTGTGTTTATGTGTGTGTGAGAGAGATTGGATTGTGTGTGTGAGGGAGAGATTGGATTGTGTGTGTGTGTGTGTGTGTGTGAGAGAGAGGCAATTGGATTGTGTGTGTATGAGAGAGAGAGAGATTGGATTGCCTGTGTGTGTGTGTGTGAGAGAGAGAGAGTTTGGACTGTGCGTGTGTGAGAGAGATTGGATTGTGTGTGTGTGAGAGAGGGAGTGAGATTGGATTGCGTGTGTGTGTGAGAGAATGAGAGATTGAAGTGTACATGTGTGCACGCATATGCATACGTGTTGAAGAGAGCTTGGATTGTCTGTGTTTGAGAGAGAGGGAGAAATTGGATTGGTATTGTGAGGGAGAGATTGGAATGTGTGTGTGAGAGAGAGATTGGATTGTGTTTGAGGGAGAGAGAGACTGGAGTGTGGGCGTGCATGAGAGAGAGATTGGATTGTGTGTGTGAGAGGGAGGTGGAGTGTGTGTATGTGAGAGATAGAGATTGGAGTGTGTGTGTGTATGTGTGTGAGAGAGAGAGATTGGAGCGTGTGTGAGAGACAGCGATTGGATTGTGTTTGTGTGAGAGAGGGGGATTGGATTTTGTGGGAAAATGAGAGATTGTAGTGTGTCTGTGTGTGTTGTATGCATACATGTTGAAGAGAGCTTGGATTGTGTGTGTTTTGAGAGAGAGAGAGAAATTGGATTGTGTATATGTGAGAAAGAGAGATTGGACTGTGTATGTGTGAGAGAGATTGGAGTGTGTCTGTGTGAGTGTGAGAGAGAGAGAGATTGGATTGTGTGCGTGTGAGAGAGAGAGAGAGAGAGAGAGAGAGAGCGATTGGATTGTTTGTGTGTATGAGCGAGAGTTTGGACTGTGTGTGTATGACAGAGAGATTGCATTGTGTCCGTGTGTGAGAGAGAGATATTGGAGTGTGTGTGTGTGTGCGTATGTGTGTGAGAGAGATTTGATTCTGTGTGTGTGTGTGAGAGAGAGGGGGATTGGATTGTGTGTGTTTGAGAGAGAGAGAGATAGAGAGATTAGATTGTGTCTGTGTATGAGAGAGATTGGATTGTGTGTGTGGAAGAGAGAGAGATTGCATTGTGTGTGTGAGAGAGATTGGATTATGTGTGTGTGAGAGAGGGAGTGAGATTGGATTGCGCATATGTGTGAGAGATTGTAGTGTGTGTGTGTATGTGCATACGTGTTGAAGAGAGCTTGGATTGTGTGTGTTTGAGAGAGAGAGAGAAATTGGATTGTATTTATGTGTGTTTGAGAGAGAGATTGGATTGTGTGTGTGAGAGGGAGCGATTGGATTGTGTATGTGAGAGAGAGAGAGAGAGATTGGATTGCCTGTGTGTGAGAGAGAGAGATTGGAGTGTGTGTGTATGTGTGTGTGGGCAAACATGTGTGTGAGAGAGATCGGATTTTGTGTGTGTGTGAAAGAGGGGGTGATTGAATTGGATTGTGTGTGAGAGAAAAATTGGATTGTGTGTGAGAGAGACATTGGATTGTGTGTGTGTGTGAGAGAGAGAGAGATTGGATTGTGTGTGTGAGAGAGAGAGATTGGATTATATGTCTGTGTGTGAGAGAGGGATTGGATTATGTGTGTGTGAGAGAGAGATTGGAATTGTTTGTGTGTGCATGAGAGGGAGTGAAATTGGATTGTGCATGTGTGTGAGAGAATGAGAGATTGTAGTGTGTCAGTGTGTGTGTATGTATGTGTGTGCATACGTGTTGAAGAGAGCTTGGCTTGTGTGTGTTTGAGAGCGAGAGAGAAATTGGACTGTATATGTGTGTGTGCGCGAAAGAGAGATTGGATTGTGTGTGTGTGAGAGAGAGATTGGATTGTGTGTCTGTGAGAGAGAGATTGGATTGTTTGTGTGTGTGAGAAAGAGAGATTGCATTGTGTGTATGAAAGAGAGAAATTGGATTGTGTGTGTGAGACAGTGATTGGATTGTGATTTGGGGGTGTGAGAGAGAGATTAGATTGTGTGTGCAAGAGAGAGAGATTGGATTGTGTGTGGGTGTTGGGGGGGAGAGATAGGAGTGTGTGTGTGAGAGAGATAGAGATTGGAGTGTGTGTGTGTGAGAGAGAGACATTGGATTGTGAGTCTGTGTGAGAGAGAGATTAGATTGTGTGTGAGAGAGAGACAGATGTGAGTGTGTCTGTGTGTTGGTACGCATGTGTGAGAACGATATTGGATTGTGTGTATGTGTGAGAGATTGTACTGTGTCTATATGTGAGTGTGCATACGTGTGGAAGAGAGCATGGATTGTGTGTGTAAGAGCACGATTGGATTGTGTGTGTGTGAGAGAGAGTGAATTGTCGGTGTGTGTGAGAGTGTTTGGACTGCGTGTGTGTGACAGAGAGATTGGGATGTATCTGTGTGTAAGAGAGAGATTGGAGAGTGTGTGTGTGAGAGTTTGGATTGTGTATGTGGAAGGGAGAGAGATTGCATTGTGTGTGAGAGAGAGATTGGATTATGTGTGTGTGTGAGAGGGAGTGAGATTGGATTGCGTGTGTGTGTGAGAGATTGTAGTGTGTGTGTTTGTGTGTGTGCATTAGTGTTGAAGAGAGCTTGGATTGTGTGTGTTTGAGAGAGAGAGAGAAATTGGATTGTATTTATGTGTGTGTGTGAGAGATTGGATTGTGTGTGTCTGTGTGTGTTTGTGTGTGTGTGGCAATTGGATTGTGTGTGTATGAGAGAGAGAGAGATTGGATTGCCTGTGTATTTGTGTGTGTGAGAGAGAGAGTTTGGACTGTGTGTGTGAGTGTGTGTGTGAGAGAGAGGGAGTGATTGAATTGCATGCGTGAGTGAGACAGATTGGATTGTGTGTGTGTGAGAGGGAGTGAGATTGGATTGCGTGTGTGTGTGAGAGAATGAGAGATTGAAGTGTGCATGTGTGCACGCATATGCATATGAGTTGAAGAGAGCTTGGATTGTGTGTGTTTTGAGAGAGAGAGAAATTGGATTGTGTGTGTGTGGGAAAGAGAGATTGTACTGTGTATGTGTGAGTGTGTGCGTATGTGTGCGAGAGAGATTGGTGTGTGTCTGTGTGTGTGTGTGTGAGAGAGAGAGCGATTGGATGTTTGTGTGTATGAGAGAGAGTTTGGATTATGTGTGTATGACAGAGAGATTGCATTGTGTCCGTGTGTGAGAGAGAGAGATTGGAGTGTGTGTGTGGGCGTATGTGTGTGAGAGAGATTTGATTCTGTGTGTGTGGGAGAGAGAGTGGGATTGGATTGTGTGTGTTTGAGAGAGAGATTGGATGGTGTGTGTGTGAGAGAGAGACAAAGAGATTAGATTGTGTCTGTGTGTGAGAGAGATTGGATTGTGTGTGTGAGAGAGGGAGTGAGATTGGATTGCACATATGTGTGAGAGATAGAATGTATGTGTGTATGTGCATTAGTGTTGAAGAGAGCTTGGATTGTGTGTGTTTGAGAGAGAGAGAGAGAGAGAGAGAAATTGGATTGTATTTATGTGTGTGTGAGAGAGAGATTGGATTGTGTGTGTGAGAGGGAGCGACTGGATTGTGTGTGAGAGGCGATTGGATGGCGTGTGTGTGTGAGAGAGAGAGAGAGATTGGAGTGTGTGTGTGTATGTGTGTGGGCATACATGTGTGTGAGCGAGATTGGATTGTGTGTATGTGTGTGTGTGTGAGAAAGAGGGGGTGATTGAATTGGATTGTGTGTAAGAGAAAAATTGGATTGTGTGTGAGAGAGACATTGGATTGTGTGTGTGTGTGAGAGAGAGAGAGAGAGATTGGATTGTGTGTGTGTGTGTGAGAGAGAGAGAGATTGGATTGTGTGTGTGTGTGAGAGAGAGAGATTGGATTGTGTGTGTGTGTGAGAGAGAGAGAGATTGGATTGTGTGTGTGTGTGTGTGTGTGAGAGAGAGAGAGAGAGATTGGATTGTGTGTATGTGTGTGAGAGAGAGATTGGATTGTGTGTGTGAGAGGGAGTGAGATTAGATTGTGTGTGTGTGTGAGAGAATGAGAGATTGTAGTGTATCTGTGTGTGTGCATACGTGTTGTAGAGAGCTTGGATTGTGTGTGTGTGTGAGAGAGAGAAATTGGATTGTACGTGTGTGTGCGAAAGAGAGATTGCATTGTGTGTATGTGAGAGGGATTGGATTGTGTGTGTGTGCGTGTGTGTGTTAATAGAGAAATTGGTTTGTGTGTGTGTGAGAGAAAGAGTGATTGCATTGTGAGTTAGAGGGAGATTGGATTGTGTGTGTGAGAGAGAGAGAGATTGGATCATGCGTGTGTGTGTGTGAGAGAGAGAGTGCATTGTGTGTGTGACAGAGAGAGATTGGATCGTGTGTGTGGGTGTGAGAGAGAGAGAGAGAGAGAGAGAAGGGAATTGGATTGTGTGTGTGTGAGAGAGAGAGAGAGATTGGATTGTGTGTGTGTGTTTGAGACATTGGATTGTGTCTGTGTTTGTGAGAGAGAGTGAGATTGGATTGTGCAGTTGTCAGAGGGAATGAGAGATTGTAGTGTGTGTGTATACGTGTTGAGTAGAGCTTGGATTGTGTGTGCTTGATAAAGAGAGAGAAATTGGATTGTATGTTTGCGAGAAAGAGAGATTGGTTTGTTTATGTGTGACTGAGAGACTGGATTGTGTGTGTGTAAGAGAGATTGTACTGTCTCTGTGTGTGAGTGTGTGCGTACGTGTGGGAGAGAGAATGGATTGTGTATGTGTGTGAGACAGCAATTGGATTGTGTGTGTGCGTGAAAGAGAGATTGGAGTATGTCTGTGTGTGTGTGTGAGAGAGATTGGATTTTGTGTGTGAGAGAGATAGAGATTTGGATTGTGTGTGAGAGAGAGCATATGTGTGAGAGACAGAAGTTGGAGTGTGTGGGTGAGAGAGAGAGATTGCATTGTGTGTGTGTGTATGTGAGAGGGAGATTGGATTTTGTGTGTGTGTGTGAGAGAGATAGAGATTGGATTGTGTGTCAGAGAAATTGGATTGTGTGTGTATATGTGAGAGAGAGATTGGATTGTGTGTGTGTAAAAGAGAGATAGAGATTGGATTGTGTGTGTCTGTGAGAGATAGAGATTGGATTGTGTGTGTGTGAGAGGGAGATTGGATTGTGGGTGTATGTGAGAGAGAGATTAGATTGTGCATGTGTGTGTGAGGGAGATTGGATTGTGCGTGTGTGTGAGAGAGAGATAGAGATTGGATTGTGTGTGTATATGTGAGAGAGAGGTTGGATTGTGTGTGTGAGAGAGGGAGATTGGCTTGTGTGTGTGAGAGAGATAGAGATTGCATTGTGTGTGTGTGAGAGAGAGATAGAGATTGGATTGTGTGTGTTTGAGAGGGAGATTGGATTGTGTGTCTGTGTGTGTATGTGAGAGATAGAGATTGGATTGTGTGTGTGTGTGTGAGAGAGAGATAGAGATAGGATTGTATGTGTATATGTGTGTGTGTGACAAGGAGATTGGATTGTGTGTATGAGTTTGTGTGCGTGTGTGTGAGGGAGATCGGATTGTGCATGTGTATGTGAGAGGGAGATTGGATTGTGCGTGTGTGTCAGAGAGAGAGAAAGAGATTGGATATTGTGTGTATGTGTGAGAGAGATAGAGATTGGATTGTGTGTGTGTGTGTGTGTGTGTGAGAGAGAGAGATAGAGATTGGATTGTGTGTGCATATGTGAGAGAGAGATTGGATTGTGTTTTTGTGTAAGAGAGATAGAGATTGGATTGTGTGTGTGAGAAAGAGAGATAGAGATTGGATTGTGTGTGGGTGTGAGAGAGAGAGATTGGATTGTGGGTGTATGTGAGAGAGAGATTGGATTGTGCGTGTGTGTGTGAGAGGGAGATTGGATTGTGCGTGTGTGTGAGAGTGAGAGAGGGAGATTGGATTGTGTGTGTGAGAGAGGGAGATTGGATTGTGTGTGTGAGAGAGATAGAGATTGGATTGTGTGTGTGTGTGAGAGAGATAGAGATTGGATTGTGTGTGTGTGTGAGAGATATAGAGATTGGATTGTGTGTGTGTGTGTGAGAGAGAGAGATTGGATTGTGTGTGTGTGTGTGAGAGAGAGAGATTGGATTGTGTGTGTGTTTGTGAGAGAGAGAGAGATAGAGATTGGATAGTGTGTGTGAGAATGAGATTGGATTGTGTGTGTGAGTTTGTGTGCGTGTGTGCGAAGGAGATTGGATTGTGCGTGTGTGCGAAGGAGATTGGATTGTGCGTGTATGTGAGAGGGAGATTGGATTGTGTGTGTGTGTGAGAGGGAGATTGGATTGTGGGTGTATGTGAGAGAGAGATTAGATTGTGTGTGTGTGTGTGTGTGAGGGAGATTGGATTGTGCGTGTGTGTGAGAGAGAGAGATAGAGATTGGAGTATGTGTGTGTGTATATGTGAGAGAGAGATTGGATTGTGTGTGTGAGAGAGGGAGATTGGCTTGTGTGTGTGAGAGGGATAGAGATTGCATTGTGTGTGTGTGTGAGAGAGAGAGATAGAGATTGGATTGTGTGTGTTTGAGAGGGAGATTGGATTGTGTGTGTGTATGTGAGAGATAGAGATTGGATTGTGTGTGTGTGTGAGAGAGATAGAGATTGGATTGTGTGTGTGTGTGTGAGAGAGAGATAGAGATAGGATTGTATGTGTATATGTGTGTGTGTGACAAGGAGATTGGATTGTGTGTATGAGTTTGTGTGCGTGTGTGTGAGGGAGATCGGATTGTGCATGTGTATGTGAGAGGGAGATTGGATTGTGCGTGTGTGTCAGAGAGAGAGAAAGAGATTGCATATTGTGTGTATGTGTGAGAGAGATAGAGATTGGATTGTGTGTGGGTGTGAGAGAGAGAGAGATTGGATTGTGGGTGTATGTGAGAGAGAGATTGGATTGTGCGTGTGTGTGTGAGAGGGAGATTGGATTGTGCGTGTGTGTGAGAGTGAGAGAGGGAGATTGGATTGTGTGTATGTATATGTGAGAGATAGATTGGATTGTGTGTGTGAAAGAGGGAGATTGGATTGTGTGTGTGTGTGTGTGTGAGAGAGAGATAGAGATTGGATTGTGTGTGTGTTTGTGAGAGAGAGAGAGATAGAGATTGGATAGTGTGTGTATATGTGTGTGTGAGAATGAGATTGGATTGTGTGTGTGTTTGTGAGAGAGAGAGAGATAGAGATTGGATAGTGTGTGTGAGAATGAGATTGGATTGTGTGTGTGAGTTTGTGTGCGTGTGTGCGAAGGAGATTGGATTGTGCGTGTATGTGAGAGGGAGATTGGATTGTGCGTGTGTGTCAGAGAGAGAAAGAGATTGGATATTGTGTGTATGTTTGAGAGATAGAGATTGGATTGTGTGTGTGTGTGAGAGAGATAGAGATTGGATTGTGTGTCAGAGAAATTGGATTGTGTGTGTATATGTGAGAGAGAGATTGGATTGTGTGTGTGAGAGAGAGATAGAGATTGGATTGTGTGTGTGAGAAAGAGAGATAGAGATTGGATTGTGTGTCAGAGAAATTGGATTGTGTGTGTATATGTGAGAGAGAGATTGGATTGTGTGTGTGAGAAAGAGAGATAGAGATTGGATTGTGTTTTTGTGTGAGAGAGATAGAGATTGGATTGTGTGTGTGAGAAAGAGAGATAGAGATTGGATTGTGTGTGCGTGTGAGAGATCGAGATTGGATTGTGTGTGTGAGAGAGATTGAGATTGGATTTTGTGTGTGTGTGTGAGAGAGATTGGATTGTGGGCGTATGTGAGAGAGAGACTGGATTGTGCATGTGTGTGTGTGTGAGAGGGAGATAGGATTGTGGGTGTATGTGAGAGTGAGAGAAGGAGATTGGATTGTGTGTGTGTGTATATGTGAGAGAGAGATTGGATTGTGTGTGTGAGAGGGGGAGATAGATATTGGATGGTGTTTTTATGTGAGAGATAGAGATTGGATTGTGTGTGTGTGTGAAAGAGAGATAGAGATTGGATTGGGTGTGTGTGTGTGTCTGTGTGAGAGAGAGATTGGATTGTGTTTTTGTGTGAGAGAGATAGAGATTGGATTGTGTGTGTGTGTGAGAGAGAGAGATAGAGATTGGATTGTGTGTGTGAGAGAGATAGTGATTGGATTGTGTGTGTGTGTGAGAGAGAGAGATTGGATTGTGTGTGTGTGAGAGAGATAGAGATTGGATTGTGTGTGTGAGAGAGATAGTGATTGGATTGTGTGTGTGTGAGAGAGAGATTGGATTGTGTGTGTGTGAGAGAGAGATAGAGATTGGATTTTGTGTGTGTGTATGTGAGAGATAGAGATTGGATTGTGTGTGTGTGAGAGAGATAGAGATTGGATTGTGTGTGTGTGTGAGGGAGAGAGAGATAGAGATTGGATTATGTGTGTATATGTGTGTGTGTGAGAGAATGAGATTGGATTGTGTGTGTGAGTTTGTGTGCATGTGTGTGAGGGAGATTGGATTGTGCGTGTATGTGAGAGGGAGATTGGATTGTGCGTGTGTGTCAGAGAGAGAAAGAGATTGGATATTGTGTGTATGTGTGAGAGAGATAGAGATTGGATTGTGTGTGTGAGAGAGATAGTGATTGGATTTTGTGTGTGTGAGAGAGATAGAGATTGGATTGTGTGTGTGTGACAGAGAGAGATTGGATTCTGCATGTGTGTGTGAGAGGGAGATTGGATTGTGCGTGTGTGTGAGATAGAGATAGAGATTGGATTGTGTGTGTATATGTGAGAGAGAGGTTGGATTGTGTGTGTGAGAGAGGGAGATTGGATTGTGTGTGTGTGTGAGAGAGAGATAGAGATTGGATTGTGTGTGAGAGAGAGAGAGAGAGATTGGATTTTGTGTGTGTGAGAGATTGAGATTGGATTGTGTATGTGAGAGAGGGAGATTGGATTGTGTGTATGTGAGCGATAGAGATTGGATTGTGTTTGTGTGTGAGAGAGAGATAGAGATTGGATTTTGTGTGTGTGAGAGAGACAGAGATTGGATTGTGTGTGTGTGTGAGAGAGAGATTGGATTGTGTGTGTGAGAGAGAGAGATAGAGATTGTATTGTGTGTGTGTAAAAGAGAGATAGAGATTGGATTGTGTGTGTGTGA